>NC_086159.1:80194152-80501513 GCF_035149785.1 Candoia aspera
CTCCAAGGTGATTCAACGTCTTGAATTGAGTCGATGCCTCAGGAGGAGACTTGAGGACATCTTGCAGATTTGATGGACATGCAGAAACTTTCTGGCTTTTCAGGGTGTGACACACTGCTGCACTTTTCCTTCCAAAGCTGGGGGGGGGGCATCAAAAGGTGTGACGCGGTCTCCAATATCAACATGAGAAATCAGCCACCAGTTGGATCCCTTCTGCAAAACTCGGCCTACCAGATTGCTCCTTCTTGCTTTGGGGAGGGAACACATTTTGCTGTTTGGGTTTCATTCTCCTTTCTGAACTCTTATCAAATTCCTAACAGAGAGCCACATGCCACAACTCCAAGACTTCACTTAACTTTTCAGAAGTGTCTGCACAGTGTGGTCAAAATGGTCAAGATGGTGGTGCAATCAAAGCTCTGCCTGGTTTTTATGTGCACAGATTATGATCATGATCCAAGACCCTGGGAATGTACATCACACTAGATTTGTAACTGGATGTCCTGCATTATTCCCATCAGGAGCTGGCTTGCCAAGAGGAAGGAATTCATGCCAGGCTTGGCTGACAAGAAAGGAAGTGATCAAAGGGATGAAGGGTAGACATTTGTATCTAAAGAGCTTGGCTTTGAAAACCCTGGGAGTTACAAGAGGCAAGCAGTTTATTTCTTTATTTAATTTTCTATCCCGCCTTTATTATTTTTATAAATAACTCAAGGCGGGGAACACCCCAGTACTTCTTCCTCTGCCCATTTTCCCCACAACAACCACCCTGTGAGGTGAGTTGGGCCGAGAGAGAGGGACTGGCCCAAGGTCACCCAGCCGGCTTTCATGCCCAAGGCAGGACTAGAACTCTCATACCAAGCCTGATTGGCTCTTGGGCTGAGAGGGAGGGACTGGCCCAAGGTCACCCAGCCGGCTTTCGTGCCTAAGGCGGGACTAGAACTCTCATACCAAGCCTGATTGGCTCTTGGGCTGAGAGAGTGACTGGCCCAAGGTCACCCAGCCGGTTTTCATGCCCAAGGGTTGTCACTTGGCATCCTTCTGAATCTTTCTCCAAAGAGGAATGAATGTCAACAAGCCTAGAAAATCAAGAGCTCAGAAGGCCATGGACCCTTTGATCTTTAAACAGAGCTCACTTTTTAACTACTGTTTAAAAAGGTTTATTTTTAAGTGGGAACAGGACCCTTTTTGCAAGGGCTCAGCACACCTTCTCTGCAGACCCTCTGCTGTAAAATTGGGAGCCTGCTGTGCTGTGCTGTGCTGACCCTTGCTATTTCTGCTCTAAAAGAAGTCCAAGCGGAGTTTGCAAAACTTTATTTCCCTAACTGGATCCCATTCTGTGCAAAACAATGAAGCAACTGTGGACATCTTTGATGCTTCCCCATTAGATCCCAGGACTGAAACTTTCTGCCTTTGAATCTCCACTCTCAATCTCAGAATCCTCTGGCCTTTAACTGCAGATCTCACATTCAAACGGATTATTGTCTGATTTTCATTCTCCCTCTAAATTGGGTTGGCTAATTGATGTCCACTTTTCCAGGGGGCAGTGGTACTACCCAATGGCAGGTATTCCTGCCAAAAGTTATCATAAATCAGCCAAGGGGGTCCCCTTCCTAGCTACATTCAGGAGTGAAAGGTTGTGATTAACAAGCAGGGAACCAAACTGGCATTAAAGAAACTGTCAATCTGTTTTTGAGAGAGATAACAGAATGCCACTTATCTATGCCAAGATCAGAGAAAAATAAAATGTGTGAGACTCCGCCTGCTCCTTCTTTTATGTGCCTATCTCATTACAGTTAATCAGGCGCTAAAAAATCTGTACTCAGAGTTTTGATTAGTTGACCAGCTGAAACTGGAGGGAGGATGTGTTTTCACATGGATGTTCTACAGCCTATTCCTTCCCAGATACTCATTAGGGCAAATGCAGCAATCTCTCAGCTCCTAATAAAGCTGGACCTCCCTGGTCAAGGGAACGGCCACCGAGATCCACCTTGCCCATCGAGTACCTGCCTCGTCGCTGTAGCTGCTTGCCTTCTGGGGCGGAAAAACTTTCCCGATGCATCGTCTCACAGAATTTAGCCTGCGTAACAGGTGGCTTGAACTTCAATCTGAAAAACATTCAGAAGCAAGTAGCTAAACTGATTAGGCAACAGGGAGTCAGTAGAGGAGGACACGAACGCTGGAAGAGAAGCAGAATGTCTTTTTTTCTGGGAAGCTGGTAAGAAGGGAGTATTCTCTCTATTTGTGTAGATACTACTGATACCCATTCATCCCTGAAAATATTGGCTTGCACCTGTCTATTAAATGTATACATTGTGTTCCAATGGATGATCAAAACCTGGATTTTGTCATCCATAAATGTACATCCGTAATTTCCCCAAAATGTAGAATAGAGGGATGCATTACTGAAAGCTGCCAATCATTCGGCGTGACATGTTCCAGAGGGCACAAAACATATTAGGTGCTGCAACAAAATGCAACCCACTGACGAAAGTCTGCCACAGTAGAATTGAAATTTCTCAACCTCACATTTTGAGCATGCTTAAGGTGAATACTTCACGCCAGCAGGTACTTTTTTGACACACCCCACCCCTGTGGACATCCTGAATTTTAGTTTTGTGATGCAAATATTTCTCATGTTGACTGGCTATACCTCAAATTTAGCATTCTTTAAGAACAAGCCAAGACACCTGTCAAGTATTTATGAAATCTTATAGTGAGATGCCGTGAGACATTTTAAAAGCATTTCTTATTTTTGTGGAGTCAATGCACAGATACAAATAAGGTACTGAAATTACTATTAGCATGCTTTGAATACCCAATAAAAACAAAATTGAAATATTATCAATATGCATAGTTCAGTTACACTGATAACAGTGTTAATGCCTAGTTACAATTAGCTAACCTCAGTTTTTCCATTTGCACAGTGGGAATCAACAGTTATATATAAATTTGTTAGAGCAGGGATAGCCAGGTTTTTGTATTCTTTGGGCCATAGTCTGTGTAGCGTGTAACACGAGCCAATTCCTTGTTCTGCACTTAGCTATAAGTGCAAATGCAATGCCCATAAAAAAGGAACAGGGCTTTAATTGTACAAGCATAGCCACCATTTTAACTTTTTTTAATACTGCCACCCCATCCCAGATGGCGTTGGAACAATTCCACCAAGGGGAAAAATAGAAGACAGGAGAAAAATAGTCAAGGAACCACCAAGGAGACAAACAATCAAGCAGACAAACAATCAAGCGGAAAACAATACCCTAATCAAGGAACTACCAAGGGGAAAACCCCACCCCCACCAGCACTGGCAGGGCAAGTGACTGTATATAGACAGGGAGCTGACCCCACCCTCCCTTGCACTGATGATGTTCCCTAGTGGGGTAATGAAATGTCTGCAAGCAAGCAACCGAGCTCAGAGAGCACCAAGGACTCCACAGGAAAAAAAAACAATTGGGCAGCTGAAAATGCCCAATATGCCAATTTGTGCATATCTGAAAATGAGAAAGGACACATGGAAGACATGGAAAAGAGGATACCACAAGAGACACAAGGAATGCTCAGAGTCGTGCAGATGGGTCAGGAAAGTTCAAGACTGCAGCTGGCAGAGATTACAGGAATCCCGCGGATGTGATATATTTCTCTTTCAGCGAAGTACTCCATGAGATTCTGATTAGCAAGTCGGTAAGTGTGAGTTGGATGACAGGGCAGTTAAACAGATACAGAGCTAGGAACGCCCATCTCTGGTTCCTCATTGAACTTCAGTGTCATTAGATTAGGCACCGCAGAGTTTGATCCCGATAGTCTTAACATTTCCATTCGTTATTTGGAGGAGGAAACATCTGATCCATGTTCTTCAGATCTGCAGACAATAAAAATTTGGGTGGGCCAGACAGTATTCCCCTAACTGAGTTCTAAATCAAAATAAGGCTAAGAAATGAGCTGAAAAGATCAGAGGCAAATACAAAGTTCTTCACTTAATGTAAGTCAAATGCCACAGGCATACCATGGGGAATGTCTAGCTCGGCTGCAAAAAAAGATCTTGGAATACTAAGCTACTGACTCTACGAGCCAGCATTGTGATGAGGTTGCCAAACAGGGAAGTGCAATTTTAGGCTGCATCCAGAGGAGCCTAGTTTCATTCCACTCTGTTCTGCTCTGGTCAGACCTAACCTCATGAACTGTGTCTAGTTCTGGGCACCATCTTTGAAGGGTTCAGAAAATCTGGAATACCAATAGAAGAGAATATATGTAGCTCAGGGTTGAACTGTGAAGTCCTTGGTGCTCTCTGACACATCCATGGTGCATCCATGAACACCAACTGGCAGTCAGAAGACACGATGAAAACTCCTTAATCTTACAACAGGTGGACAGACTCAACCATAGTTTCAACTGGAAAACGGTGAGCATCCTAGACCAAGCCAAATCCAAAAATACTACGGAATTCCTGGAAGCTGGGCATTCGGACACATCAGCCATTAATAGACAAAAAGAGATAAACCACATTTACAGTACACATCATTCAAAAGAGACAATAAAAAAGCTAAGAAGGAAACAAAAAGACCAGAACACATCCTCTCCAGCAGCCAACACTCAGACAAGCAGGGATTAACACCAGACAAACAATCAAGCAGAGAACAATATCCCAATCAAGGAACCACCAAGGGGACAAACAATCAAGCAAACAATCAAGCAGAGAACAATTTCCTAATCAAGGAACCACCAAGGAACCCCCCCCCAAAAAAAAACTGGCAGGGCAAGCAATTATATGTAAACAGGGAGCAAACCCCACCCTCCCTTGCACCAGTGATGTTACCTAGTTGGGTAGTGAAATGTCTGCAAGCCAACAGCCATGCTCAGAGAGCACCAAGGACTCTGCCATCTGGAACACATTCAGAGGATGGCAACATGGATGATCAGGGGCAAGGCCCTAACTTCTCTGAAGAGAGAATGAAGATGCTGCTGCATTTAGCTCTGAGAGGAGTTGACCGAGGGTAGATATGAGGGCATTCTTCAAATTCCCCAAAGGAAATAACCCAGAAGGATGTGACATGTTCTCTCACGCTCCAAAGTGCAGCATACAAAATAATGGATCTTAGTGCCAAGAAGCAGCTTTTGTTGGAGTGCTACAAGCCCCCCTTCTGAAGCTAAAAGCAGTTGCACAGCCCAAAGGGGCTGGGATGTCCTTTCCTGGCTGCGCGTGAGTGAAGGCTGGAGAGCGATCTGTTAGGGACTTTTTAATGTTGATTCCTGCAATGAGCGGGAGAGTGAGCTTGATGGCTTAAATAGCCCCCTCCAATTAGAAGTCTTTGAAAAAGAGAAATCAGGCAGAATTGTTCAGGACAGCAGGAGATCTTTGGCTGCAGAATAGGACAAAGGAAGTGTGGAACTGCACGCACCAAAGAAATGGTTACACTTTCCCTCTGTAACAATGAATTATTGCACTATTATAACATTTACTGCGTTGTATTCTAAAACCCCACCATCTACTAGTATAGACAAAGAAAGGAGGCTGTCAGATGAAGGGCATCTCCACCAACTAGGAATCAAAACTTCAGTCGTGGGTAAAGCAAGACGTATCACTGCACCAAGCAGGGCTGGCCTTGGATAGAAGCCCTAATCAATAACCCTTTTAGAAAGAAGAGCCACTGCCTTGGGAAAGGCTGAGCAAAGAAGCAGGTAAGAAGCAGCTGGACAACCATGTCAGCCTGACTTGTTCACCCAAAGACCATCCTGCAAAATGGGCTTGAAAAGCAGAGCTGGCACAAAGTCAGCCTGCACCCCGTCACAGCTCACCACGGGTCTTGAAGTGGCTGGGCTTGCAGCTTAGGCTAAGCCCCCATTTCTTCTACCCTTGCCTTTTCGATCAAGCTGAAGTGGGTTGGTTCCGTGTGGCACGACATGGCATAAACCACCAAGGAGCAGGGAGCAGTTGGGGATCGGAGGACGCCAGAAGGGAGGCAGGTGGCTTGGGACTGATCAAAGGCACGCGGACACAGAGGGACCGCCACTGTCTTCTTCTCTGGAGATGACAAACACAATGCATGGCGCAAAGGCAGGTTGACTACCTCCCCCAAAGAGAAGGGAAAGCAGCCAGAGGCCAAACGGTCCCCCTTCCCCCTTACGTGATTATCCAACTGATGGGCAAAAATAGGGGAATAGCTCCAGCGGGAAGACTCGCTACAGGGGCTCGTCCCTACCCAACTGGACTGCTGTAACATGCTTTACCCAGGGTTGCTTTTAAAAAAATCTAAAGAAAAAATAATCAGCCGGCCTACGCACAGCAGCCCATGCGCTCACTGACACCCGGCACTGGGAGCACATAATGCCCATGCTGATGGAGAAGGCAGAGGGAATGGCCTTCAAAGGCAGGAGGAAGGGCCAGCACCAAGGCAAGGGTCAGATAAAAGGGGCTTGAGCCCAGGCCAAGGAAGTAACACGAGGAAACATCTCAGACCAGACCCTCCCTGGTTCTCGTGAAGGTAACGGAAGGGATGGGAAGTGCATTCAGGCTTGCAAGTTTCTGTTAGTGTAGCTTTATAATAAAAGTAGTCCTCACCTACATGGCATTGGCTTCCTAGTCTGACCTACCCTGAACTGACCCAGGGACAGTTACCAATAAGCTTCTCAGTACAATTTAAAGTGCAGGTTTTAACCTTTAGAGCAGTGTTTCTCAACCTTGGCAACTTGAAGATGTGTGGCTTCAACTCCCAGAATTCCCCAGCCAGCGTGGCTGGCTGGGGAATTCTGGGAGTTGAAGTCCACACATCTTCAAGTTGCCAAGGTTGAGAAATACTGCTTTAAAGCCTTCCATAGTTAACACTAGGTCAGATTCCAGGTTGGAATCAGTCCAACCTACATGACCTTTCCAGTGGATGCAGCTTGTGACAACTGCCCTCCAGAAACAGCTTAAAACAGAGTGTTTGGGGCTGACACTCTTTATTGTTATTTTATAGTTCTATTCTTAAATTTTCCATTTTTACTGTGGATGTTTTAATTGCATGTAACTGCTGAGAGTCCTTAATTGGATTACAGCAGGATATAAATGTAATAAACAAACAAAAAATCATAAAACTTCAAGGATGAACCCATGAAGTCACCAGATGTTGAATAGATTCAACCTTAAAAAAAAAACGAAAAGCCACCCAGATGGTTTCTCCTTAGTGACAACAATAACCATGAGAAATGCATCCAAGAACTAAACATTATATGGATTTAACCTTCAGGGGGTTGTATTTCAGCTGATACCCACCTCTGCAACTTAACTCAAATTAAGCCTGCCTTGCAAAAAACACGTCCTTGATGTCCTTAGGCATAAACTGCTGTCACAATAGTTTTCGACAGGAAATAAATGGGGGCAGAAATACCTGAGCTGATTTTGCTGCCGAAGCCTCCGTGCCTGGATGGTTAAAGGCTGCCCATGGAGCTATTCTTAGGTTACAGCCAGAATATTTCAGTCTTGCAAATAGTGTAATCCAGATTTGAACATTTGAACCTGAGCCTTCCACGTTCAACACTGAACTTCCCATCATAAAATATGCCCCATAAAGCCCAGATGAAGAGAAGCCAAGAGTAACTGAAACGGAACAACAAACTAACGCGTTGGAAATGTCATGGTGAAAGTCACCCCTGAACTGACAACAGTGGTTTATGTTGCAGAAAAGGAAAAGATTCTTTAGGAAAAAAAGATCCTTTCCTCCCTCCTGAAATCCTGAATCCTCTTAAATCTTCCCAGTATTCATCTTTGCTGACAGAAAGCATCTTATGACTTGCAAGTGAAAAGCATGGAATGAGTCACCCGTCCCCCATACAGTAAACATGACCCAGGCATGGATTTTGTTCTGTTAAATTATTGTACACCTTCATGTTGCTGCTTCATGGAGAAAGGAAGTCCACAGATGATGTGTGGACAGTATCTTGTTTTGTTGGTGCTTTTGAGTCCATCTTGACTCCCAGCAACTGCCTGGACAAGTCCCTGCAGTTTTCTTGGCAAGATTTCTCAGAAGTGCTTTGCCATTGCCTCCTTCCTAGGGCTGAGAGAGAGCGACTGGCCCAGCTAGCTTTGTGCCCAAGGCAGGACTAGAACTCACTGTTTCCTGGTTTCAAAGCCTGACACTTTAACCACTACACCAGGTTTGCTTTTGGGTGAGATGGTAACAAAAGAAAAGGCTTTGTGCATCGGCTTTCACATTTTCAGAGCCTGCAGAGAGAAGGCCCATTAGGTTTTCTACCAAGGCCCCTCTTCTCCTCCACCTTGCCAGAAGTGTTGGACAAGCCTAATGGTTTAAGGTGCTGGACAAGTCCCCATATGACCCCAGAGCTCCCTGGATGACTTTGGGCCAGCTGCATGGTCTCAGCCCAGCCTACCCGGCAGGGTTGTTGTGAGAGGAAGCCCTCATGCGTGCTGCCTTTTTCTCAGAGGAAAGACAGAATGTCATTTTGGTAAAATACATTTAGGGAGGTAGCCTTGTGGAGAAAAAAACCCAACTCGTTAAGCTTCAAACCTCAGGCACAAATGAGTAAACATAATTCTGAAAGACTGGAGCATTTTAGGGGAGCTGAAGATGTGAGGATTAGAGTAGCGTTTCTGAACCTTGGCCCCTTGCTGGCTGGGGAATTCTGGGAGTTGAAGTCCACACATCTTCAAGGGGCCAAGGTTCAGAAACACTGGGCTAGAGAACCACCTTCTAGCCCATTCACATCTATAGTGTGGTTTATTTATGCCACACACACACTTTGGACAGTTCATTAGCCAGCAAAAGGTAGGAATAAGAAGCCAGTGTTGCTTCTTATTCAGCCAGATAAATTACCCCCCTCCGTGGATCACCAAGCCAGTGGGACCCAAAGCCACACGTCACACTCAAATTACATTAAGGCTGTGACCCAGCATGCACCTCTGCAAACAGGCACACGGCTGTTTCTGCAGCACACCGTCCAAAGAATCTGCCACCGTCCCCTCAGCTTTCAAAAATGTCATTTTTTTTTTTCATGTAGCCAACCCTGGAATCTATACTCAGACTGCCCCATGCATCAGAGGCTCCATCAGCCTGGGGGCTGTTGCTGCTGGCCAGGAGCACTACGACGCATGTTTCTAGCATGAAGCTCCTGCAGCCCTGCGTGAATCCTTTCACCTGCGCCGAGCTGCCTGTGCTCGCCGCACATTCAGGATGAATGAAGCCTGAGCTGAATTTGCCACTGGAGAAGCACACCATCTGTCAGGGTCAGCCTCGCTTCGCAATAAGACACAGACTCACTTAATGGGTATTAAGGATTTCTGGTTTATTGGAATGATAGCTGACAGAACGAAAAACGGGAACGGGGTTGGTGGTGTGGAGGTGCCCCTTTTATACCCTCTTGTATTGCCCTGAGCTTCCCCACCCTGCATTGTCCCGATCCCTCTTGATGGGACCCTTGATGGCTGCCTGGGCGTTTTCCCGGTGTCTTCCTTTGTCTCCCAGCATTGGTTGTGTCCTCCGGGACACCAGGTGCGGCTTATCTCCGTTCCTCCGACGCCCTTCTTTTCAGCTGCCTATGGGTCCATGGGTGTGGGTGCTTGTGTTAATCCCTAGTTTGATTATCTCCTTCCTCTATTTCTTAATGATCATGATCTACGTTGTGAGGCTCTTTGTGCCTTGCAACGAGGTCATGACACCATCTCACCAAAACAGAAGCTGCCCAAGATATAAAATACATCAACGAGCAGGGTTTAATGCTTCCCATAAGGAAAGACATAAAATGCACAGACTGAGATATACAAATATTGCTTATGCTAGATGACATTTAAAAACCGGGAGTATTTGACCAAAATTGCACAATGGGCAGGAGAGCGATGGGACAAGTTCCCATCAGTTAGATAGTAATAGCTTTGGGATGGGCAGATGAAGCAGGCTACGTTGCTCTGATAATTCACAAGCCACCTTTAGGACTGTGGTCTGTGGCAAGCTATGGTCAATCAGGCGTGTCCACAAGGTTCGGATGGTGTCCCTGACTGCACAATCAAAGCCCCTTTTCACAAGTGCCACAGAGGTGAACTCCAAGAAAAAGGGGAGGGCTTCAGTCATATGGTCACTGCCTCCATCATGACATTTTTGACACACCACCCTGAATGCATGTGATGCCAGCTCATTGTGTTTTGCAGCATTGGCCCGAAATATCTGCCCTTGAAAGAAATTTAAGTCTGGGGCACACAGAGGGTACTGGCAATTTGCATTTCTTGGCCTTGAAGAAGATTAAAACATGTGTGTGGACACGGCACAAGGCATGCTAAAAATCCCCAAAGGGTCGCTAAGGATGAAACTTGACATTGGCAGGGCAGACATCTGACAGTCAATACAAAGGTGAAAAGTTTTGCCTAGACTTAAATATGCAGCTTCCAATTAGGCTTATTTTTCTCCTTTCTGACTTCAGAACAAGGGGAAAAAAACTAATTACTGCATGCCACTAGGAAAGCAGATACTATGAATTAAAACCTGTGTTTCTTTGTCAAGCAAGACAAACCAGAAGTTCTGTGTAATGACAGATTAGAAGTCTGCAAATGAATCTGAAACTATAGGAAAAAAGAAACCATGAGGAAGAAAAAAATAAGGATGTGCTGTCAAGAAGACATGCTGAATAGAAGAAAAAGAGCTACCATCGCCTGGCCAGGGATATACAGAAGGCAGGAGCGTTCATGGGGATGTGTCTCAAAATTTGCAAGATGGTAGGAATGGAATCCATTTGGTACATGCATGCATCCTCCTATTTCAAAATATTTTTTAAAAGATTAAATAGCAAAATCTCATGCCACAAAGCAAGGCAAAGCTTTTGTGGCTAGCCAAGGTTCCCACCACTTGGTGAGTGTGCCCACTGCCCACTCCCAAAACTTCAGATGTGCCCCCACTCCAAGCAGGCTGCCCTTCCCTGCTCTCAAACACTATTTATAGGTTTATAAGGAAGCACCGCGTGGGGACTTGCAGGAACAGGGGTGAGCACAGCTGGATTTGGGGCGCGCAAGGCCTCGGGGCACAGGCAAGCTTGGGAAGAGCCTCAGGGAGGCCACAGCCCCCTCGGCTGGGGCCGCGCAGGGGGGAGGAAAGGCCCCCTTGGCTGAAAGCAGGAAGCTGAGCTCCGGTGGTGCCTTAGTGCCGGGGCCACGGACAGGAGACCTTCCTACATGGCCCAGCCAGATGTCTCTCGCCTGCTCCGTCTCGGCTCCCTCGTCCGCCCGCAAGCGCGGCAGGGGATTCGCGTTTGCAGCAAGACTCGTCCTTCCTCCCTCCTGCGCCGGTCGGTTGGCGCACGGATCGGTCTTTCCGAGTACGGTTTGGCTGGGGCTTGGCCAGCTGCTTCATGGAGGAACCTTGAGCGCAAAACACGGAAACCAGAAGCCTTTCATTCCCCTTCCCCTCCCGACAGGGCTGGTGGGTCAGGTTCGAAGGGAGAGCGGAGAGGAACCTGGGAGATCAAGAGTCTGGTGGACAAGCATGTGGGCAGCGGAAGGGCTGGGCGTGTTTCTTTCAGCTGCTGAGTTGATCCAACCTGGAGAGCGCGTGCCCACCGTCGAGGACTCCGTGAGCGTCTTTTGTTCCCCTTCCGACTCCACAGCAAATCAAGGCGGAAACCCTTGGTCTGAAAAGCTGGCCGTGTGGCCTCCCCCCAGAGCCACCCTGGTGCTAAAACGGTCTCGGGGCCGTTTGCCTCAATGGACGCCCCCGACACAAGGAATTCTGGCCGTGGGGAGACTCTGAATCAGCATCTGGAGCCTGGAGGTGTCTCCACGGGAAACAAAGAAGGCAGTTTGTGTCTTGTTTTCTACTGGGAAGAATGCAGATGAACAACATGAGATGCAACCTGTGGAAGAGGGTTCACACATGCTGTCAGCCCCACCAGGCAGACCAGATCACTATAGGGTCACAATCAAGAGAGTAAGTCATTCTTCCCTTTGATTTTGTATTTGCCAAACTACACCTGGAATATTGCAACCACCTTTTAGGAAGGACCTTGACAAACTAGACTCTGTTCAGAGAAGGCCAACTCAGAGAATAAGGGAGCAGGAAAGAAAAACCGAAGAAGAATGGCTGGTGGCATCAGCTGGGGAGGTTTTGCCTAGAGAAGGTAAGTATCTGCAGGGCCGTGGTGTAGAAGATGGAGCAGAATTGTCAGCGACGTTCCAGAAAACAGGACAAGAAACAATGGGCTTAAATTACAAGAAGGTAGATTATAGTTGGAGAAGAAGAATTTCCAGAATGGAACAGGGGAAGTGGTGGACTCTTTTCTGAAAGTGTTTGATGGCCATCCAGCAGGGATGCTGGTCATGGATCCCTGTACTGGGCAGGGAGTTGGATTAGACAATCTCCAAATTCCTTTTCAATTCTCCCGTTCCTTCATTCTTGAATGATCTCCCAAGGGAAGGCAATGGCAAAATTACTTGAGAGTGTTTATACCAGTGTTTGTCAACCTTAGCAACTTTCAGATGTGTGGACTTCAACTCCCAGAATTCCCCAGCCAGCAAGGCTGGCTAGGGAATTCTGGGAGTTGAAGTCCACACATCTGAAAGTTGCTGAAGTTCAGAAAATTGGTCTATATTTCATAAAAGAAGTACAGTTAAGAGGTTTGCCCAAGACCATCCTGTGAGTCACAGCAGAGTGAAATTTCTGCGTACAGTCTCTGGAGCATGGTGGTTTACCAGTCTTACAAATAAAATTACAACTGCTCACTGTCCAGCTTGGGGCAGTCACAACCCTGCAACTTAAGCCCGCCCCCTTTCGCAACCCACGCAACACTCATAAAAGGGGCGGGGCTTCAATCGCATGACTGCAGATGTCACCTTTAGTTTTTTTATGCCCCTGGTCCAGTTCACAAATGACAGCTATGCTACATAGTCACTGATCTATAATCCCCTCTCAGTGAACCCCGTGAAGAAGGCCCATAAGGGAGACTTTGATCAAACCCCGATCAGTTCTGAGTATACACTGCATAAAAATGGGGACCCCTCATTTGTTTACTTCTTCTTCCCAGCTAGTGGCTCCAAATTAGTGAAGTGGCTCCGTTATTTTTAACATCCTTTATTTTTTGGTTTTAGTTTTAAAAAAAATTTTTTTAGTGTATTTATTGACTGTTTTTAACTCTGTTGTACACCATCCAGAGTCACTTGTTGTGAGATGGGCGGCTATATAACTTGTATTAAAATTAAAAATATATGTAAACTATCAGCCACCTTCTACAAGTCCCTATGGTTTTTTTATTCCGACATGTGAGGTGCCCAGCATGTCATGGGTGTATAATCACTTCCCTCACTAGATGAGAAGCGTATATTTGCAAAGACTGTCGCACGTCTCTGGACACACGCCCAGTGTAAAGCCCTCCAGGGAGCCACAATAAGCTGTAACCCTTTGCCCGCTGTATCATCCTTATTATTGTCCTTGCCTTTAAGAAAGGGGTTGACGTGTCTGCAATGGCTACTCAGTCGTAAAACAGCGGAGGGGGCACATCAAATGGAAACAATTATGAGGTGTGCTCTGACAGACCAACAAGCCCAAATGACTTCTGAGCCTCTAACAACCATCCTCAGGAGGTAATCTAAAACGGAGCCTCGCCCACTTTTATCTCCCCAGCCGTACTCCCTGGACAACTGTAGCACACGATTCTCATTCCACAGTGCCCAAAGAACCAAACTGACAACTTTCGGAGACTGCTTCATGTGCAATGCATCGTCCGCTGCTCGTGAAAATAAACAGATCCTGCAGCTGCAACAGACTCAGAGGGGCATCCGCAGGAGGATAAAAATCTGCAGGACGTTGAAGAAGTAGCGGTTAAGCACCTCCTTTGACATGAAATTGGCCAGAAAAATAAAACTGAAAGGTCTACTAAGGATCAGCTTCTCATGTTGCAGATGCGCATGATGCGCACCCGTGCACCAGGACCGGGGCGTCTATCACACCGCACCCACCATCTTTGCAGATTCTGACCTCCCCCAAGCAGACCGATTAAGCCTCTGCACGGGAACCCCCATTTCCACCACTGTTATTATCCACACCACAACCATAGCAGAGAGAGGGAAATCCATGCAAAAGCCAACATTCCCTTCTTCTTTAATCTGGCGGCTGAATCTGCCCACTTCAGAATTAAGAGCAGGAAATCAACAATGATGCCCCTTCAAAGAAAGACATTCCTTACGGGTGTTACTGCATTTCTAGCCACCTCTCTGGCCATTTCAACAGCTGGACCTTTTTATGACCCACCGACTGCAAGGTGATTAGGGTTAGATGGGAGGCCACCAGGAAATACCACAGGCATTGGCTAGACGGGGGTGTTGCAACAAACCCCAGAGGAAGACAAGTATAAAGTCACAGTGGGTGAGAACCCCTCACCAACCTTAGCTGATCTCAAAAAGCTAAGCAGGGTTGGGCCAAGTTAGCAGTTGGATGGGAGACCACCAGGAAATCTGACAGCTCAGACTGGGAAGTAAAAAATCCTTGAAAAATATAGCGGCAATCTAGTTTTGCTGAGAAATACTATTGCCAAGAAAACTGTATGGATGTGTCCATAAAGTTGCCAGGAGTCCAAAAAGCTTTACTTCTATACATATTTCTTCCCAACATTCCCTGCACGATTTTTACCAATGCATTTCCCAAGTGAAAAGAGGGCTTTCATATCTTATTATTTCAGGAATGCACCAAGGATTCCTATCAAACCATTCCAGAACAAGCCATGTGATCTACTTGCTCTTTCAACAAGCTACGCTTTTAAATAAGAAGTGAAAAGTACATTTTAAGCGGCAAAAATATATTAAGAAAATGCCAGTAGCTTGAAGCACATATTTGACGCAGCTTCGGCTCAGCTGTGTTTCACTGACCTTTTCAAATGTTAGTTTCTTATTGGCAAGATTCTGCAGGACAAATGCATCTGACCAGATAAATCTTCATTTTGTGATAAACAGAATTTTCTAGCTTTGTGGGAAAAAGATTTCCTTGATAAAATGGCTGTCCAGTAGAAACAAGGGAAGCTAATCTGGAGCCGAAACCAGCATAGATCATCTTTTCAGTATACCTAGAAAGCTATGATTGCAATTAAAAGTAATAGATTTAGTTAGATTTAACACAGTCAAACTCACTGAGATGTAACTGCAAACGATCCTTCCAAAAAACTAGGAAATAACTCCCATTAAGTAGTGTTCTTCTGCAACAGCAAAGACACATAATGGGATTAGACACAAAATGCTGCTTAATTAAAAAACAACAGCACAAAAACACCTCATATCACTATCCATAAAGTTGCAAATAAAGGCATGAAAATATGTGCAAAGTTGGAGATATTCAGAGATTTTTCTACCACAGAATTTGGATTAATTTAATCAGGAGTCTGAAAAAAAGAGGTAATAAAGTTCATACTCCATTATCTCTGCTGACCTCATCAAAGATAGCCTATTAGGAAAAGAATGATAGCAAATTACAGCATCTCCACCTCTTTCAACCTTCAACCATTTTCCCTTACAAAAGAAGCCGCAAGCAAAACTTGGTCTCATAGCCTGATTATGGGTCCCTGAATGCAGCTGATGAGCTGCCATGCCTATCTTTTTCAGCAAACTGTCTTTACTGATTGAAATAGTGTGGATGCACACACGTGCACAGATAGGCAGAGTGATCCATGTGGCTACCAGATTCGTCTCCAGTCTGGGAACAGGATTTATTTTCCAGCTGATCCACTCATTCGTTGTTGGGACAGTAAGCTGGACACTATTTGTGTAGCCAAGGACCACCTTCAAGGTTTTGTGGGGAGGAAAGTGCCACAAAATGTGTGGGGCCACTCACACAAGTAGACATGGTTAAATTTGGGTAGTCATGGTTAGATTTAGATTTTCATTTTAAAAACTAGGATGTCCCTATTTTAAGGCCTACACTGCAGCTTTCATCAGTCTCCCACTGCATATAGGGGGAGCGGTTCCATCAGACAATGAACCCACAGAATCCTGAAAGGGGACTTGGGGTGGCTTGAGACCTTGGGCTGCCGGTTACCAGCCCCTGTAAGCCAAGAGCACTCTTTGGCCCTCCTTCCTTCCTTTCTCCAACATCAACCCAACTGCCATAAGCATTGCTCAGGATGATGGGAACTACAGTCCAACACAACTGGGAGTAGCCAGGCTGAGAGTGACTGGCTGACAGACTGAGTGATTACATGCCATCAAGTTGTTGTTCACTCTTAGCAACCACACATATAGATTTTCACCATGATGATCTGTCCCTAACCTGGTCCTTCAGGTCTTCCAATGGAGCCCCCATCGCCACTGTACCTGAGTCCCTCCACCTTGCAGCTGGTCGTCCTCTTCCTCTCTTTCCTTCCACCTTTCCCAGCATCAGAGCCTTTTCCAGAGAGCTGCTGGGTCTTCCCATAATGTGTCCAAAGAAGGATCGTTTGAACCTGGTCATTCGTGCCTCGAGTGAGAGCTCTGGGCTGATTTGTTCAATGATCCACCGTATTGTTTTCTGGGCTGTCCGTGGTATTCTCAGGAGTCTTCTCCAACACCAAAGTTCTAAAGTGTCAATATTTTTCCCATCTTGCTTCTTCGAAGTCCAACTTTCACTTCCATAGAGTGTCACAGGGAATACCACACATCACAGCATCTGAATATCTTTTCCAAGGCCTTCAAGGCTGCTCTACCAAGTGCTAGTCTGTGGCATATTTCTTGACTGTTTGTTCCTTTACTGTTGATGGTTGATCCAAAAAGGCAGACACTGTCCACTACTTTGATATCGTCATTACCAGTTCAAAGGCTGGTTGTTCTACCTGTTGCCATTAGTTTGAACTTCTTTATGTTTAATTTTAGTCCCATTTCTTTCCACCGTGCTCCTTGACTTTTATTAATAGGCCGTGCAGATCCTTTGCATTTTCGGCTGTCTGTGTAGTGCCATCAGCACAGCGCAGGTTATTGATGTTTCTTCCTCCAATTTTAAAACCACGCTCATCTTCCAACCCAGCTTCCCTTAATGTATATTCAGCGTTTAGGTTGAATAAGTAAGGGGAAACGGTACAGCCTTGTGCACTCCTTCGCCAATCTGGAGCCAGTCTGTTTCACCACGTTCTCTCCGGACTGTGGCTTCCTGACCTGTATATAAGTTTCCCATGAGGACAATGAGATGTTTTGGGATTCCCATTTTTCTGAGCCCATTCTAAAGCTTGCTATGATCGACGCAGTCAAAGGCCTTTCTATAATTGATGAAGCACATTCTGACTTCTTTTTGGTATTCTTCGGCTTCCTCAATTATCCAGTGCGCATCAGCAATAATGTCTCGTGTTCCTCAGCCCTTTCTAAAGCCAGCTTGAACATCCGGCATCTCTTTTTCCACGTAGGGCTCTAATCTGCATTGGATGATCCTAAGCATTATTTTGCTAGAACGTGAAATTAAGGATATTGCACGATAGTTTGCACACTGTCCTGTCTCAGACCAAGCACACAAGTACACGAAGTAGTTGCAAACTTTTACTAGGTGGGTTTTTGAGCAAATAGCAAGGAGCAGAGGGAAGGGTTTGTGCAAACGCACACACACACACACACGCAAGAGCAATCAAGTCCCCACAAGTCCTGCAACCTTGCCTCAAGAGACAGTCAAAAATCCACGGAGCAGGCCCAAGAGTGGTCAGGCAAATCCAGGGTTCAAAACGTTGTAGCGAGGTTGTCAGCCAGTCCAGGTTCGGAGTCACAATCACACGGGTTCAAGTCCACAGGCAAGGCGCACGGAGCCTGGGTTTGCGGACGGCTGTTTCCAATGAAGAAGCTCGAGCTACGAGCTCGTAGCTCTTCTTAGATAAGAGCAGTCCCGGCGTGGCTCATTTAGGAGGGCGAGGCTCCTTCCTAGCAAGTAACCTCGCAGAATTCTTTGCTCTGCTCTCTTCGCAGCCCAACAAGCTCTTGCATCAGGAGGGGGCGGTAATCCCGTGCCCGCGTCTTCAGAGAGCAGCAGCCGCTGCTGGTTGCTGACCAGCCCCACTTCCTCTGTCTGCTCACAGGGCAGTCCATCTGGTGACTCTGGAGGTGACTGTTCATCATCTATGGCCACTTCTGGAGTTGGCTGCTCCTTGGTCTCTGCCTCTGAATCTGAGCCCACCATGACACACACTCTGTTAAGTCTCTTTTTTTGGCATTGGAATGAAGATTGACCTCTTCCAATTGGCCACTGTGTCATTCTCCAGATTTGCTGGCGTAGCTTGGTTAGAACCTTGACTGATTCTTCTTCTGTTGCTTGCCCTATTTCAGTGGGTCTTCCATCAGTTCCTGCAGCCTTCCGACTCGGTAATGACCGGAGTGCCGGCCTGACTTCGTGTTCTACTACTAGAGGTTCTTGCAAGTAGGGAATACCTTCTAAGGGATCTTGGATGTTGACATCTCTACTGTGCGGTGTTTCAGTATGCTCCTTCCATCTTAGTTTGATTCCCTTTGAGCTGGTGTCCTTTAGCATACCAATTTCAGGTTGGAACCTCCTTCTGAGTTCAGAGATCTTTTGAAAGACTTTCCTTGTTTTTCCGTATCTGTTTCCATCTTCGACAGCTCTACAGATGTTATTGTAATATTGCTTCTTGTCTCTTCTGACAGCTCTCTGAAACTCTTTGTTAAGTTCCTTTCTGAGATTTTTGTCTTTCTTAGCTTTGGCTTCTCTTCTCGGCAATTTCTGTGGTTTGTTCTGACATCCAGTTTGCTTTTTTCTCTTCATTTTTGGCAGTCTCTTTTCACATTCATCCTTAATTACTTCTTGAAGTTCAGGCAGGACAAAAATATAATAATAATAATAATAATAATAATAATAATAATAATAATAATAAACAATTCCATATTTTCTCTGGTTCTCTATCAGGGAGGTTCAGGACACAGTGATTCCTGATGTTCTCCTTGAAAATGGTGGGCGTATGTTCAGGATCGCATTGTGGAAGCCGACTGGCTTCCTTCTTCTCCTTGAGCTTAGCTTGGAGCTTGCACGCGAGCGGTTCGTGATCTGTTCCGCAGTCGGCACCTGGCCGTGTCTCTGATGCTGTAACTTTGCTCCTCCCCCTCCGTTTAGCAATGACGTAGTCAGTCTGATTTCCATGTACTCCATCTGGCGATGTCCATGAATAGAGGCATCGTTCTGGTTGTCTGAAGACAGTGTCAGCTACGAAGAGATCACTGGAGAGGCAGAAATCCATAAGCCGGTCTCCTGCTCCATTTTGGTTTCCTAAGCCACGCAATCCAACCGCATTTGCCTCTTTCATGTTTCCGACTTTGGCACTGCAGTCTCCAGTCTCACGCAACACATCCTGCTTGCATGTTCGGTCGATTTCGAACTGAACTTGATCATAACACTCATCAACCTCCTCTTCTTCTACACTGGTAGTTGCTTCTTCTGTTCCCTGTTCCTACTGTAATTCCGTCTTTGCAACTTTGGATTTTCTTTCTGTATTTTTACCAAGAAAACCACATGGAAAGAAAATATAAAATGGCTGATGATATAGCGCCAGATGATGGGCCCCTCAGGTCAGATGGCACTCAACATGCTACTGAGGAAGAGCTGAGGAGTTTTCGGAGTTTTGTTGTTGTTGTTTATTCGTTTAGTCGCTTCCGACTCTTCGTGACTTCATGGACCAGCCCACGCCAGAGCTTCCTGTCGGTCGTCAACACCCCCAGCTCCCCCAGGGACGAGTCCGTCACCTCTAGAATGTCATCCATCCATCTTGCCCTTGGTCGGCCCCTCTTCCTTTTGCCTTCCACTCTCCCTAGCATCAGCATCTTCTCCAGGGTGTCCTGTCTTCTCATTATGTGGCCAAAGTATTTCAGTTTTGTCTTTAATATCATTCCCTCAAGTGAGCAGTCTGGCTTTATTTCCTGGAGGATGGACTGGTTTGATCTTCTTGCAGTCCAAGGCACTCTCAGAATTTTCCTCCAACACCACAGTTCAAAAGCATCGATCTTCCTTCGCTCAGCCTTCCTTATGGTCCAGCTCTCGCAGCCATATGTTACTACAGGGAACACCATTGCTTTAACTATGCGGGCCTTTGTTGTCAGTGTGATGTCTCTGCTCTTAACTATTTTATCGAGATTTGTCATTGCTGTTCTTCCAAGGATTAAGCGTCTTCTGATTTCCTGACTGCAGTCAGCATCTGCAGTAATCTTTGCACCTAGGAATACAAAGTCTTTCACTGCTTCTACATTTTCTCCCTCTATTTGCCAGTTATCAATCAAGCTGGTTGCCATAATCTTGGTTTTTTTGAGGTTTAGCTGCAAACCAGCTTTTGCACTTTCTTCTTTCACCTTCATCATAAGGCTCCTCAGTTCCTCTTCGCTTTCAGCCATCAAAGTGGTATCATCTGCATATCTGAGATTGTTAATGTTTCTTCCAGAGATTTTAACTCCAGCCTTGGATTCCTCAAGGCCAGCTTGTCGCATGATGTGTTCTCGGAGTACTAATGGTGTTTATGACGTGGTTAGATTAAAGCCTTTGGGACATCTAAGTTGCGATGTTGCCATACATGCTGAGTGTAGAGGCTCCATAAATCCATTTCCTAAACAGAAGCAAAACCATCCACAAACCATTAACACAACGCCGGTTACTTCTTCACATGCTTGATTACCTGCTATCATGAAGATTTATTTCCTTAATTTTGTCAGTTTGCTGAAATAAATGCTACTGGTTTTGCAAGCTAGTCTGAATTCTGGTTTCTGATTATCTGACCAGAAGAAAATAAATAGTCTTAATGTCACATGAAATTTGTTATTCTCAGGAGACCCATCTATTAGTCATGAGATTCAGACAACATACAATATTTATCTAACCACTTCCAGTCTAACAGAAGCTTTTGGCTATCAATCCCTCCAGGAGGAAAATTATTTCTTTTTCATCCATAGAGAGTTATGAGCTAGAAAGTCCTTACAAATTAATTAAAATCACAAGAGATTTTCCATCCTTGAAATTAGTAAGAGGGACCTTGTTTGGTTCATGAAACAGGACTCAAATCAGCTTTGCTTTGGGCAAGGTTGCATTAGCAAGTGGCCACGCCCAGATAACCTTGACTGGACCTGGCAACCAAGCAAGGTCAGACCTCGCCAAAACGTGGATGGGAGACCACCAGGGAATCCCATCTCAGAAAGTCAAAACAATATGCTGGAATAAGGCAGTGGCAAACTTCTCTCTAATGCTGCCAAGAAAACCACAGGATGTGTTCATGTAAGCAACAGGAGTGGACCTCATCTGGCCTTCTTTAATGGCAGGCCTGGGGAATCCTGAGCATTACACGAACACAAAGTACATCTTCATAAACAAACTCTTAATGGTCAAATCCCAAACAGACCTATAATAAAACCTGCAGGGGACGCTGCAGAAAATGAAACTTCTGGGTTGGCCTTGCCCATCCTGGGCACCAGCCAGAGGTATGGACTTCAACTCCCAGAATTCTCTACCCAACATGGCCATTGCTGAGAACTCTGGGAGTTTAAACTGACACAACTGGAGGGACTGAGGGGGGGGGCTGCTGTGAGTCCACAAGATTTTTTAAAAAGTGAAGTTGAAGATCCTTCCGTTCACTGCACACACTTAACAAGCATTAGGCCCATTATTCTCTTGCAATGTTTTTTTCACAATTCTTTTGCTTGGTTTCTTTCACTCTCCTTTGTTATTTCAAGCCCATCTCACATCAGTATTTTTTTTTTAAAAAACTGAAGGAAAAGAGTTGTCACAGTCTTCGCCTTTGTACAAAGTCTCCATACGCAATTTGTGCATGCAGCGTGTTACTCTTTAATTATCAACCACAGCTTTTTTCCTGCACGATCAGAACATAATCTAACACAAAACCATTTCAAAAATATCAGCACATGCTTGAAAAAACACAGTATCTCTAGAGGCTGACTGTTGTTGTTTTTTTTAAGAAAAGAGAAAAAGGAAAATGAACGGAAACATTTTTTTAAGAAGACAAAAGAAAACCAACGGCATTATAGCGGGAAATGAACTGTTTGTAGATATAAACATTTTGGCAATTTGATCAGATTGAAAAGTTGTCTGATGGCGTAAGGATGAGTAGATTCAAATGAGCCTGAAATGGGGATCAACATCCTAACAGCTTTAAAACTGTAATTTGCATTCAGTGCATATTGCTGGATTAAAGAGAGAAAAGATTTTGACTTAGGAATTTAAAAGGGTCTGGAAGGATAATGATCCTTCAAAACAGCCACCTTGTGTTGTTTCATTTGATGTGCCGTTATGAAGCAACACAAGAGGGACGCAGGTAGCAAGCACCACCCACAGGGTATCTGCAGGGTGAGGGTCTAAAAAGTCAAGATGGTGGTCAAACCATACCACTGGAGCCTCATCCTTTGATTGCAGGAAGCAAGCACCATCCTGATATTTTACTCCCCTGCAGATGTTCCTGACTACACATCTGCAGCAGCTGTATCTTGTTCAACCTGTTCCATGGTTCCTAGCTTTCTCAACCTCCAGATCTGACATCTGGAATGTGGCATTCAGAATATGAATGGAGCCTTCCTGGACAAGCCCTCTAGTAACAGGACCTGCCAGCCTCCTTAAACATGGACATGCTGGACCACAACTCCCAAGGACTCCAAGCCAGCAAGGAAAAAAGGCAACAGAATCTTGGATGGGGGGTGCG
This sequence comes from Candoia aspera, assembly GCF_035149785.1. Lineage (NCBI taxonomy): Eukaryota > Metazoa > Chordata > Lepidosauria > Squamata > Candoiidae > Candoia > Candoia aspera. The sequence goes on from NC_086159.1 coordinate 80,216,749, forward strand.
AGAGAGGGAATGCCCTACTTGCTGCTTGGGTATGACAGCTGGGACATGGTTGCTGAGTTAAGACAAGGAGCCACCAAGCCTTAAATATTTCTATTTGTACCTCCCCCAAATTCTAAAGTGGCTGGAAAGAAAACTGCAAGTTATGACTGTGGGATAAATCTGTGGGATTTCATGAGTGTTGGGGCTTGGAGGTGCATGCAGCTATTTCCCCTAAATTGACTCCTTCCCATTAACAGAAAGGAAAATCCCACCCTTGCCTTTCCAATTTAAAGTCATTGTCAAGAACACTTAATTTATCATGCACAAAAATTACGGCAGGCCTGTGCTCCAGCCAACCTCATTATCAAATTAAAGCACTTTTTACAAGTGTGGGAAGATTTCATACCTTGACTAAACACTATAGGAAAATTAGATCCATTGATAGGAATGAAGAGACAGAGTGAAAACAAGAGGAAGGAACAGAAACAGCCAAGCCACTGAAGAATATTTTTGGTCAGTAAGAAACTAAGCAAATCATGGAACTGCAATAAAGATCTTAATCAGTGTCAAAACCTGCAAGTTGGCAGGTGTGGCCTCATGACTACAGCCCCGCCCTTTTGTATAGGGCTGTGATTGCAGTGTCGCACCTGCCACATTGCAGATCCTGACCCATCCTGATCTTAACGCAATGCCTGCAGAGAAAAAAAAAATTGAAACAATACAGGTAGTCCTCACTTAACAACCACAATTGGGACCAGAATTTCAATTGCTAAGCGAAGCGGTCCTCAAGCAACTCTGATCCAATTTTACGACCTTTTTTGTGACTGTTGTTAAGCAGATCACATGGTTGTTAAGTGAACCACATGGTCATTAAGTGAATCACACGATTCCCCATTGATTTTGCTTGCCAGAAGCCAGCTGGGAAGGTCGAAAATGGTGATTGTGTGACTGCAGGATGCTGCAAAGGTCATAAATGCGAACCAGTTGCCAAGCGACTGAATCGGGATCACATGACCGTGGGCACGCTGTGACAGCTGTAAGCGTGAGGACCTGTTGCAAGTAGTTTTTTCCAGAACTGTCGTAACCATCGCTAAATGAATGGTCATTAAGCAAGGACTACCTGTATGGCTATGTTCATGGAAAACATACACACACAGAGATACAAACACAAACACACACCTTCCACCTGGCACCTCTGATTGCTTTAACGCACAGCCATTTCCTGCTCTGATACCTGATAACAGGGGTTCCAGGGGACTGTATCTGTCAACTAATTGGTGACAGAAGTCTGTAAGTTTTTAAATGATCTCACACAGCATTTTCATGCAGATATCAAGGACATTTTTGGGTTGGGAGAAAGTTCCCACATGGAAGGGAAGAAGTGTCAGCTTCCTGTTTATGTAACAGTACGTGGGAATGACCTTGGGAGACCAGGTAAAGAGATGCTGCCTAGGGAACAGGCAGATAAAAGGGAGCACAGCCCACAGCGGAATAGCGGGAAGAGGAAGAGGCTCAGGAGGGACCCTCCCTAAGTTCTCAGGCTGTAAAGGAGACAGTGGGAGATTTGTACTTTCAGATTTGCAAGATCCTGTAAAGGTAGCTTTACAATAAAGTAGAATTAGCTTATCTGGTCATGCTTCCCGTCTGGTCTACCTGGGAAGGCTGACAGTTTAATACCTCTAGAGCACTGTTTCTCAACCTCGGCAACTTTAAGATGGGTAGACTTCAACTCCCAGAATTCCCCAGCCAGTGTGGGGAATTCTGGGAGTTGAAGTCCACCTGTCTTAAAGTTGCCAAGGTTGAGAAATAGTGCTGTAGACAACAGAGCACTTTTTTCCAGAGAGGTGGTAAGGTAAAGGTAAAGGTTTCCCTTGACGTAAAGTCCAGTCGTGTCCGACTCTAGGGGGCGGTGCTCATCTCCGTTTCTAAGCCTTAGAGCCGGCGTTGTCATAGACACTTCCGGGTCATGTGGCCGGCATGACTCACGGAACGCCGTTACCTTCCCGCCGAAGCGGTACCTATTGATCTACTCACATTTGCATGTTTTCGAACTGCTAGGTGAGCAGGAGCTGGGATTAACAACGGGAGCTCACCCCGCCACGCGGTTTCGAACCACCGACCTTCCGATCGGCAGCTCAGCGGTTTAACCCGCAGCGCCACCGCGTCCCATGGAGGTGCTACCTCCAGATTAACTTCAGCCTTCAGTGTTGGGCTTCCAAAGTTGTTTACATCGCTGATAACCCATGATCAAATTTAGACAGGGAAGACAACAGGAGAGACCAACTCAGACACAAGGTTAGACCAGCAGTCACCATCTTAGCAGTCATAAAGAAGCTATAATTCTTTGGGGTTTGATACATTTGAAACAGCAGCAAGTTCCCACCAAGCTAAGCCACTTGCTAAATAAGCAACTGGCCGAGAAACACTTCATGGTTTAAGTACCGAGTGAACTTACTGACCGCTTGACTGTAGAAATTTGAATCTTTTGAAACTGGTTAAATGTATTGCATAATCCCATTCCTTTTAGTCAAGCTCTATTGCATCATACGCATAAGCAAAATCAAACTTTGAAAAGTACCTTCTTAATTATTAGCAGGAAATCCAAAAGAAAGATAGAACATTTCTGATGATACAGCTTTTCATGTCATTTTTATAAGTGGCTTTTTTTTTGCATCTCTGAAAGCCACACAGAACCATTGAGAAAGTGGATGGTATAAACATTTTCAAAATAAATAAATGAATTTCAAAACCTGAACCAACAGGGGCATCCATAGGCATGTGTCAAAATCTGTGTTATGGCAGGTACAGCGTTGTGCCAGAAGCCCTGCCCCTTTTGTACATGTGTGGGATACACCCGTGGTCAAAAAGGATCTGGCTTGGATCACAATGTTGTGCCTACCATATCACAGATTTGGACACACACACACGCCCCTGCTATTCAACCAATTTGGTTAAAAACAGGAGTAGATCTAAACTGGAAGCCAAAAGAGATCAAAGCAAGATGTTGTCCCCCCACCTCCTGCCCATAATTTAACTTTTTTTTTTCTTCCAAGTATCTGTCTTGTCTTTCTCAGCAGTAAGTGATTCCTGGTGATTTTGTCAGTAGTTTTCTTGAAAGCAGTATGGATAAAATCCACACCCTTCCTCTTTGCCTACAACCTTCCGCATCAACTTCTGTAACGTCTTCAAAACAGCATGTTCTGGACCCTTCCACAGAGATTGTAGCAACCAGTCTGGCATCCAAATGAGGAAAGAAATATTTTACACATCTTTATCTTCCTACTGAGGAAGACAGCAGATGCACCACGTCTACAATGAGCTGCCATTTTCTGTTGAATTCATTACAGATGCTCTTCCATCATTCACCGCTGCTGTCTTGACCCTGCCACCATCCCAGGAAGCAGAGTGAGCTCAACAGTAAAAGGCACGTACTGTAGAGTCAGACAGCCCTGCTCCAAATGCTTCCTTAAGGCCCTTTTATCCAGATTTATCAGCCAGCTGAAATGCTGCAACCTGAGTCCATTGGGGACAATAGTAGGTGACTTTATACACGGAGCCGAACCAAAAGCAAACCAGATTTAACATTATTTATGAATTAGGGCATTTTGTCCAACGATCAACTGCCCCTTAATCTTCAAAGCAGTAATCTGCTCAGTATATCATGGGATCAGGTCAACAACCTGACACACATTTATACAACTACAGGCAAAATTGGAGGAGGGCAGCTTTCCCCAACCTGGTGTCCTCTAGGCTATTAACGTCCATCATCCCAAGCCAACATGGTCATTGGGCATTATGGGAGGTGGGAATCTGGTGGGAACCAGACTAAAGAGGCTATAGGAAGCTTCATCAAGCCAACAGCCAAATTTGTGCATCCAGATATGCCTCAGATAAATCATGTACTTCAACTTGCACATTAGTTCTTCTTTTTGAGGCTTGTGGACCATCCACAATTCTGCCGATTTCCAACAGGGCATCTGCTGAGTAGGGAATGCAAAATCCGGTAGCTAAACCCTGTATCTGCTATTGTTGCCAATTGTGGTACAACTTTTAGGTTAAAAACATCCATAACATTTAAGTAGAAAGGGATTGCTGCAAATCCCCCACGCAGACAGGCATACACCGACACAACCCACAGATGACTGGCTTGAATGAGTTTGCTTTCTTTCTAATGACAAAGCAATTTAATCTATACAACTTCTAAATCATCCCTCTTTTCTGGACCATTTTTTCTCTCTCTTAACGCAGCTCTTCTTTCCTATGAGAGAATCCATCTGAAAAAGAGTCACTAGGGAAATTAAGTATTGTTTTTATCTTTAGAGGTTTTTATCAAGATTGTTGAACCTTTTGATTCATGGTTCACAGAAAACCAAGTACAGAACTTTAGAAAGAGAAGTTTTTGAAGGAAGGAAATTCAACTTCCACATGACTCCATATCTGTAGAATCAAGGATGGCTCCAAGATTTATCACAGGATTCGTCTCCCTGAAGGAGGGAGAGAAAGCCAGGGAAGGTTGCCCAGACTTTTAGGGAGGAGATGCTCAGCCCTGGTGGGTGGCAAAGCCAAATCGAGGAACAGCAACCCTGAGTAAATGAGAAATAAATAGGTTCTTCTGATCTCCAGCTCTCACTTGGCCTCAGATGAGTTCTCCAAAAACCATTCTTTGGATGATGTAAAAATCACATGCACCTGTATGTCAAATGGACTTCGGTCCATAAATCTACAGTGGCTTTTGCCTAAAGCTTGGGTAAAATCTTAGATCAGGACAAAGAGTTTTATTAAGGCAGAACACCAGAAAAGCAAGTGACAGTTCACACAACCCTAATAACAGCTGTTGTCAAACTCATTTAAATGAAGATAATTACTCTTCAGTGACAGTGTTTTCAACTTCCAAATGCACTGAACACAGCTGGATGCACTTCTAGATAAATACACATAGGCTTGTCTTGCAAGAAAATTAAGTGTACAAGGAATATGCTTTAAAAGGGTGGGGCACGTATTTTGTTTATGTCATAGAATTACTCTAACACAGTGTTTCTCAACCTCAGTAACTTGAAGATGTGTGGACTTCAACTCCCAGAATTCCCCAGCCAGCACTGCTGGCTGGGGAACTCTGGGAGTTGAAGTCCACACATCTTCAAGTTACTGAGGTTGAGAAACACTGCTCTAACAGGTAAGAACTCTAAGGTTAGTGGGTGTTATGAAATTATTTTGGATTACAATGTGAACAAGTTCATATTATTGTTAATATTTAATAATGATTATTTAAGAAGGCTTGTCTTTGCTTCATTGACTGCAGCTAGGCCTTTGTCCCACAATGTGGATTACATTAAGACTAACAGCCAGGCCAGAGTTACCACATTCTTCTGGGGAATCTTTACTGTATAAAAAAAGTACCCCAAGAACTGAATTGGAAAAACAGAATGGCTGAGAACGAGGAAGACAGAGAGACACAGGTGCCCACTGGAAACCACAATTACATCAGCATGATGTTATACTCAGTAGCCTATCATGTTGCAAATGGAATCTGCACAATGATGGGATGATGGGCCCCTTCCTTCAGAGATGACCAAGAATGGATCTTCTTCTTCTGTGTTAATTTATACAGCTAATATGAATGTCAGGTTTTGAGGAGGTGACAGCTGGAATCAGAACTGGAGTTCAAAATAATTTACTTCATCAGTTGGAAGTAAATTAGAATAAAGCAAAGAATATTTAGAAGATCTCATTATAAAATAAAAATGGAAAGTGAAAAAACCTGGATTAGTGTTAAGAAGACAAAGGTGATGCCAATCAGCATACTTAGTGAATTCACAGCTGACAATGAGTAAGTGAATGCAGTTTTCTTTTCTGGGGCTTGAGAATACTTAAAGATGCAGAGTGTGCTGCAGATTAATCTATGGAGGGAGGCACTGACAAAACAAGACCAGATCATAGGGGAAACATTTCTTCGACAACAAAAATCAGGCCAGCTAAAGTACTGTTCTTTCCAGCGATAATGGACAGTTGTGAAAAATGGACAGAAAGAATGAACCCCATAAAGAAGATGGGTGGCTCGAAATTACGGAGTAGCAGAACAGCTACTGGGAATGGCATGATGGACCCAAAGAAGCAGCAATTAGTCAGTCAGTCAGTCCATAAGTCTCCATGAAGGCCTGCAGCTGTGATGATCAGGAAGCCGAAATGCTCACATTTTGGGCATGAGATGCAAGCGGATGATGGACTACCAAAAATGACTGGGCTCGGCAAGGTGGAGGAAAGTAGAAGATGGGAAGGATCAGAAAAATTACGGCATTTAAGGCATGGTAATCACCATTTCCAACTATGAAAATCCAGGTCTGCGTTAAAACGGTCTGAACAGAGAGCTATGGTGACCTCTGCATTATGCATCACTAAGGTGAAAAGAAACCACGTGTCAATGAAGTGCCAAAAGGCTTCCCCAGAAGCCCGGCCTGTTGTTTATTTCTGCTCTCACCTTCCTCTTTAGCAGTTAATTTTCCCCAAAGGCTGGGAGAGGGAGGAGACAGGAAGGTAAGATGTCAAAGGACTGAAAATAAGCAGAGACAAACAGCTCGGCTGTCTCTAGAGTAACTTTCACATTTCTCAGCACGGAGGCTCTGGCTTTTCCACGCTGACGTGAGGCTATTGAGCACCAAAGGTCCCGCTCCTCCATGTCAGAGCCAAGCTTGCCTCCAACTCAGAAAGTGAAACTATTTCCAAGTCAGAGGAGGAATCGGAAACTTACTGGGCTGGAATCGGGGAAACGAAACTCCAGCATGACTCAGCAGGGTGGGAAGAATCCACGACGCTGATTGGGCGAGATCTGGAGGAGGATTTGAATGCGCCAATCAGTGCGTGCCAGAGACGGGCTGAAAAGCGCGCAAAGGAGAAGTCAGCCCGACTGGCTGCGGGAGACACCAAGCGCACCAAAGATTGGGATAAAAGGCAGCCACGCCGAGAGCGGGCTGCTGGAGACAACCGATCCTCCAAGCCTGCAGCTTCAGGAGAAGAGTCCTTACCAGCGTCGGAGGCAGCGTCTGTGGACGAAGAGGAACCAGCGCTTGAGCTCCACTCCGAAAACGAATCGAATCCTGCATCTGCTGCCAGCGAGGAATCAGCGTCAGCCGTGCCCGGCAGCCTTTGCCTTGTTTCCAGCCGTGAAACTCCATGATCTCCTCAGCAGCGTGGGCAAGCCTTGACGTTCCAGCACTGCCATTTGCCTTCACTCCTGCGAACCCACACTTTGCATGCTCTGTTGTGTTCAGGAATTTCCAAGTTTTAAGCCTCGCTCCCAGCCTTCAACCCAGGGGATCCAGCCTAGTTCCAAGTTCCAAGCCTTGCTCCAAGTCTCCAGTCCAGAGAATCTAGCCTAGTCCGGGGCTTCCAGCTGAGGCCAGCCTTGCTCCAGTTTCAGGCCTTGTCTTCAAGTCTTCAGTTCAGAGTAACCAGCCTAGTCTAGAACCCCCAGCCGAGTCTAACCTTGCTCTGGGTTTGAGTCCTGCTCCAAGTCTTCAGTTCATCCCTGTCTGTTGTGCGTAGTCCTGATCCCAGATCCAGTGAGTCAGAGATTCAGCGTTAGCGTAGTTCCAGTACTGTGCCAGTTTGAGAATTGTTGCCTCCAGCCTTCGTGTTCCAGTCGGATCCAGTCAGTCCAGTTGGGCCTGTTTAAACCAGTCTCACATATCAAGGACTTATTTATTATAAACAGTTGTTAATAAAGAATATTCTTTGAAAACTTGTCTGGTGCTTAGTCTGAACAGGACACTCCAGTGCAGAAGGTGTCCTATTGATCAATGCTTGGAAGAACTAAAAGTCACACCAGAAATAGCACCAACTGATTCTGCAGGGGCATCCGAATGGGAGAGTCAAATGACTGATTGCAATCACACAATCACAGTCCTGCCTCTTTTTGTGATGTGCGTAAAACAGGGGCTGCCATCTTGTCTTTTTCGACCCCCTCTCCCGCAGACCCCCTATCCCTGTGCATCTACAGAGAAGAGTCAGAGGGGCTGGACTTCTATTGCAAAGTACAAAAGAACCAGTATCTGCCATCTTGCAGATGTTGCCCTTCCTCCAGACACCACTGAGCAAGTCACTCCAAAAATTTAACATGGATGTATCCACAAGCTCACCAGGAGCCAAGCTCAACAAATAAGACTACATTATCATCATCATCATCTTCAGCATCCCTACTGGGGTTCTGATGACGTTAAGTAATTTGCTGACTTTTGGCTGAGCACAATGTGGTCATTCAAAAAATTTGGGGACAATAAAGTAGCATCTGAAATCAAGGCTTGTTGTTGACTTACTGGCTGCCCCAGTAGCTCAGCAACTCATGTACAGCAAAAATGAAAAAAACAAAACTGCAGTGCAAACTAATTTACCTGTAGCAACCTTGATCAAGGATAGATCACTCATCTATAGTTTAATGTCAGAAAAACAACCCTAGGAAGTCCAGGGATTTCCAATGCCTCTTTCACTCTTTTCCTGATTTAAAACCAACCCTAACCCCTCTCCCCTGGTTATTTTATTTTGAATTATGGACTCTGAACCTATGGTTTCATTCTGAATTTTCCTTGTTAGCCACAGCTAACAAACCACAGCTCCCAGGGTTTGGATGGTATGGCCAACAAGGATTCATTCCAGAAGCAGAACTTTCTGATCACTTCCTCTGATACATGAAAGGAGGAAGACGGTGGCTTAGCTAGATCACAGGAAAATCATGGCCTCTTACAGAATCATAGGATTGCAAGGGACCTTGGAGGTCTTCTAGTCCAACCCCTGCCCAAGGCAGGAGTCCTCATACCATCTGGGACAAATGGTTGTCCAATCTTTTCTTGAAAACCTCCAGCAATGGAGCATCCACAACTTCTGGAGGCAAGCTGTTCTGCTGCTTAATAGTTCTCACTGTTGGGAAATTCCTTCTCATTTCCAGGTTGGATCTCCCTCTGAGGAGCTTCCACCCATTGCTCCTTGTCCTACCCTCAGGTGCCACAGAGAATAAATCAACTCTTCCCTGTGGCAGCCCTTCAAGTATTGGAAGACAGCTATCATGTCTCCCCTCAGCCTTCTCTTCTTTTGCTAAACCTACCCGATTCCTTTAGCCGTTCTTTGTAGGACTTAGCCTCCACACCCCTTATCACCTTTGTTGCTCTTCTCGGCGCTCTGTCTAGGGCCTCAGCATCCTTTTTGTATTGTGGTGACCAGAACTGGGCGCAGTACTCCAATTATGGCCTCACCAGTGTGGTATAGGGCGGTACTATCACTTCCTGTGATCTTGATACCATCCCGCTGTTGACGCAGCCCAGGACTGGGTTGGCTTTTTTGGCAGCTGCAGCACACGGCCAGCGCATTCTTAAGCAGTGGTCCACCAGGACGCCTAGATCCCTCTCATAGGCGCTACAGTTGAGCCAGGTACTGCCTATCTTGTACCTGTGCATCTGGTTTTTCCTGCCTAAGTGCAGGACCTCACATTTCTAGTTACAACTGATCCTGGCCAGTGTGAGAGGCAAGTACTGTCCATACTAACATTTGCTTGGCTGAAACGTATGAAAATCCTGGATGAATTCAGTTGATTCCAGGTCTCCTTCGAAAGAACGGGAAATGCTTGAGAGAGACGGCAAAATGGCCGTGAGGCATTTTCAAGTAATGTATTATGTCTGTAATGCATTGACAGTTCTAGTTCAGCTGGACAAATGGGTGTACTTTTTAACACAAACCCTGCTGCTTGTTTCCACAGTGAAACCTCAAGGTTAAAGAACACATGTGGCAAGATTTACACGTAACAGGACACCAGAAATGTGGTTTGTTTCATTTTATGGGCCCAACCAGGCCTGACCATGCTTTTCCAGAACTGACAAAAAGCATTGATGAATTGCCACATTGTCTACATGTGTGTCTTCTTCCTTTCCAACTGCATATATGAAAGACAAAATAAATATTTGCTGGCTATCACTGTGCTTGACGTGTTTCAATTCTTTCCGTGTCAGGCTAATGTGTGAGCAGGAATCAGTGAAGCTGTTTCTTTTGGCACTTTCAGTTCTGGTTTCTGTTAATGAATATTCTTCTTCGTAATAAATGAGCTTCTGTTTCATGGTAAGGATACGATCATTTCTTCCTAGCAATAACTCAGAAAGGCATCAATACCTGGGTTTTGTTATTCTGAAAATGTAATTAAAAAGGTGATCAACAAGTAATTATTTACTTGGCTGCCCACACTAATCTGCACATAAAGTTCAAGGAGTTATAATAAAATGAATTATTGAGGCAGATTATTCATGCAACTTTCTTATTAGAAATGGCCTTAGAAGAATTAAATTTGTCTTGCTAATGGGATGGCTTCCAAAAAAATGTCACCAGGGCAGCATAAAATGTCATATCCATTTAAATAGCTCTGTGTCACAAAGAGCTTTGATAAGCACCCCCTGCTCATTTACGGTAAGAATTTGGGGTATTTCATCAATGGGTAACAAGGATGACACTTGCGTTACAACTGGAATATATTATAAAGTAGGGGTGTCTGCAGGGTGTGCTTTAATAGGGTGGCTGTGACAGTGCAATCATTTATTTATGTGTCATAAACGTGTGAGACACACATAAAAAAACAAATGGAGCTTCGATTGCACCACTGTGACTGTCATCTTGACGTTTTTGACCACACCCTGCAGAAACCCCTGTGAAGTATATCCTTGAATGTAAAAACTCCCCTCCTCAGCTACTGATGTTTATTATTTATTACACCATGATTCCCAGACAATTGGGATTGTCTGCAAACAGATGATCAGATCACCAGAATGCACACCATCACCGCACAGAAATCTGCAACCCTCTGGTTGCTTTTCATTCCCTCCTGGGTGTGGAAAGAGCAACACAATCGAGGAAGCCATGCCTAGTCCTCGTTGGAAACCAGAAACCATGTGGGCTAAAAGAATATATACATATATTCCAGTACATATATTCCAGGGACCCCAACCAAGAAGCAAAGCTCTGGTGACAAAAAATGGTAATAAAATGGAACAAAATTAAAACTTGAAGTTCACAATTACTTGGAAGGTTTTAACCAAACAAATCAATGTTCAGTGATTAGGATGTGACTGCTTTCCCTTAGAAAAATTGTTTGTCCAAAAGAACTTTTTTTTAAAATTTACTTTTTCCTCTTAGCTTCTCATGGAACCCCATCAAGTTCCCTGTGGAACACAGTTAGAAACCAGTTACTACTAAGAAACAACATCTTGGACAGAGTTAGTTAGCTCTAAGACACTTCAGATGAAAGTCTTGGCCATGGATTACGAAAACAAACAAACATAAGAATCTATATACCTTCCTGGACCATTTCATCAATACTTAAAGAATAGTTAGATGTGAATAGATCCATGCAGTGAGGAAGTCTAACCAACGCAGAAATCCCGCAAGTGTTTACAGAGAAGTAATTCCCACCATGTCCAATGGAATCTATTCCTGACCGTGCGTGAAATTGTTCTAGAAACCAGAGGAGTGGAATTTGAGGAGGGCTACAAAGGGAGATGCCACAGTCATCGTGGGCTTTGCGTTGTGCGCGTTATGGGAGTGAGGGGTCAAGAAGACGTCAGCTCATTTCAAAGACAGGGCACCCCAATTTGGGGCTTATTTCCTGTGCAATTGGACAAAAGCACTGTCGAGCGTTTAAAATGCAACTATTTACATGGAAGTCAGTAAAACAAAAGACAACAAAAGAAAACAAGGCTGACCTTCGATTATAAGCAGCATCTTTCCACCGCTAGGACCTCTCTTCCTAGAAAAAGCTGGGTCAGATGTTCATAAGACTCCAGGAGCGGGTTTATTAGCCAGCGCTGGAGACTTTCTGCAAGAGGGAGTTAATGAGCTAATGAACCTCTCGGCCAGCTGACCACAACACAGCTGGGGTTTAATGGTGGCCCGGTCAGACCGGGTACGAATGAGTCAGGCTCCCCAGGAAAGCAGTGCGGGTGGTGGGGAAGCACAAACCGAGTTTCTAAAGCATTTTTTCATCTAGTCAAAAGATCCTTAATCTTTTGTAATGTAAATTAACGCTTTAATTGGTTTTATATTTGAATGCAGCTATGTTCTGAAAAGTAGTTCTTTGCAAACTCATCTAATGAATCCATTAGCAAATTTGTTCTGTTCAGAAATCTGGAATATATTCTTTCTTCGGCACTGTTATTGTACAGCTAAAGCTAGAACTGAGTCTCAGGGCTGATGAATTTTGACTGTTTGGGACCTGCTTGCAAGATGTCAGCTAACCAGACAAACTGTAAGCATTGCATTCATTCGCTGCAAAGGGGTTGTCTAAAAACATCTCTGCAGATGATGTACCGACTGTGTTTCAACCTCTGTGGTACATGCATAAAATTTCATGAATGTTACATGATGAACAAAAAGTTAAAGAAAAGCCATTTTTCAAATTACCCATTGTAGTCTGTACAGAGCTTCAATCAGGCTTGTAAATAGCTATTCAGAGCTTTTATAGGCTGGGAGAGACCTGGACACGATGAGAAGATGTTCCAGACCCATAATAAATCATAAAAAAAATTTCTGTTATTTCTTCATGTTATTACGAAGCTTTGAAAATGGTTACTAACATTTGCAAACTTATTTACAATTTCGCTTTACATGGACATCTGTCTTCCAATTGCTTCAATGTAAGGACACAGCTAAAGAATGCAAAAAAAGTTCTGCATGTTAATTAATTAGCATATACTATGCAAAGTACTCCCTATGCAAATTACTTACTTCCATTCGGACAGTACATAACGGCACAGTAAACACCTGCTGCTGCTACAGGGGTACTTCCTTGCTTAAGATACAGCACACCGATCCACAGACTGAATTATTACCCAATAGCATCATCGCTGAAGTTTTGATTCTTAAGGTGCAAGTTGAGTCTGCACAGATCCATTTTCCTCCCTGATATCAAATAAAACAAGTCAGAGCTTTCCTGACAAGCAAAACTTTATCTGCTATCTAGCACTATTCTAAAATCCCACCCACGAGAAACAACAAAAGGACAACCAGAATTTCTGGCTCATTCAACATTAGTCACCAGAGTGACTGAAAGAACACAATCGTATTCTGTGGAGTGGGGGAAGGATCCTGGAGACTGATTCTATCAAACACGCGACAGTATTTACTCTTCATGCCCTGCTGATAAAATTCCAGATCTATCTTGCTTGACCATTACAGTGAGGGAAATTTGGGCACTAAACCTCTGCCAGTCCATTAAGAATATATGTGAGGAATTTTTACTGCCAGACCGAGGGCTCATCCTAACAAGCACAAGACAGCTTGTTCGCCAGCATCCTTTTATTACAACGAAAGAATGCTCAGAGCAAATGCACACTACCCCTTAGGAGCAAGCTCATAAGGAACAAAAGCACAGTTCAGAATGTTCTCCCAACCTTGCCTGACCCTGAACAGCTAAACAAGGTCTAGCCCAGGTGGGAGACCCACAGAAACCCCATCCTTTCCTAAACTAAAGGTAAAGGTAAAGGTTTCCCTTGACATTAAGTCCAGTCGTGTCCGACTCTAGGGGGCGGTGCTCATCTCCGCTTCAAAGCCGAAGAGCCGGCGTTTGTCCGTAGACACTTCCTCCATGGTCATGTGGCTGGCAGAACGCCGTTACCTGCCTGCCGAAGCGGTGCCTATTAATCTACTCACATTTGCATGTTTTCGAACTGCTAGGTGGACAGGAGCTGGGACTAGCCACGGGAGCTCACCCCATCATGTGGATTTGAACCGCCAACCTTCCAGTCGGCAAGCTCAGCAGCTCAGCGGTTTAACCCACAGCACCAACTAGGAAGCCAAAAAATTGAAGTCTGGGAAGAAGGCAGCAGTGAGCCAAGTCGGTGGTGCTGCCAAGAAAGCTGCACAAATGCATCCTTTCCAATCACTAGCATTTGAGCTTGACTCAAGGGAGACTGCCTTTCAATCAACCCTTGCTTCTCTGGGGTGGATTAACACCATCTACAAGTTTTGCTTCACCCACTTTTATTGTCACTCTTTTCCAGCTAGAGCAGAAGATACTTCCTTATCAATTAGGGCTGCGCAGAGGCCTGGATTCGAAAGGCAAAATGCAATGGAACTGCGTGTGGCCCTGCTGGGAACACCCTGAGGGAACCTTATCTTTTCCTGGGATCAGGCATCAGGTGCAGAGGCAGGCACAGGAGCCCAGAAAAAGACACAGCTACTTCAAGGGGTTTCCACCAGATGCTAGGTACACCCAACTTACATTTTCACCTTCAAATCCACATGTCTGCCCAGTCTGGCTACTCTGCCTTCATCCTAAAACTCCATTATTTTGTTACTGCTCAGCAGCTGCACTTGGATGTCAGAGCCAGTCTGCCCTCCTCACTGCAATTTGTTCCACTATTCCTGCTCCACAGAGAACCTACGATGGAGCAGGGAAGCAGAAAAATTAAAAAACGAGACAGTGAATGCAATCTGCAGTTATTCTTCAGAACTGATTCAAAATGCACAGGAAATCTGAACTTCCATTTTAAGTCGCTCTTTCTGCATGGTCATTCAACAGTTTAAAAACTTGCCAGAAGCAGATTCAAAATTAAATTTCCTCTTTACAAAATGCAGAGCAATGGGAGAGGAACAAGGGGCGGTATGTCAGCCCAGAGTAACACTTTGCTTCTAGTTCCATGCCTGGTTTGTAAGGTAGAACATAAACCAGATGTAATGGTAGAGCAATATCTTTATGAAAGACCCAATTAAATACGTCACATAAATTAACTTTCCCCAACATCTGTCCTCCAGATGTGTTCAACTTCAACCCCATTATTCCCATCCTGAAAAAGAAATTATGGAAGTTGAAATATGGTTGCGTGCATGTCAAAGATTAGACAGGTAACTAGTTCCTAAAAATACTTTCCCCCCCCTCCTTATTTAGTTTAACATCTGGCTACACGAAGACTTCTTAGAAATGTAGACACATTTTATACAATTTAAGCAATCAGCTATTCCTGAAAGTATATGCCTTAAGATATCCGGAGTAAATGTACAGACTAAATTTAAATGACAAATGCCAACCACGAAGTTTAAAGTCTCTCCAGTTTCTGCAAGAACTCTCCCTGCCTAGCGTATCAATCCACCAAAAATAAAAATATAGAGCAGTGTTTCTCAACCTTGGCAAGTCTAAGATGTGTGGACGACTTCAATTGCCAGAATTCCCCAGCCAGCATGAGAAACATCGATATAGGGAACAGACAGTGGCAGATGGTCTCTCTTTTCCATGTCAGACAGAAGACAAATGAGATACCTGGAAGAAATCAGTGCAGGGGAGGAAGTAAGTCCTCTTCAGCTAGATAATCATGGTACCCCATTCATCTGTGTGACTATAAATATCAGGCACAGGCAGGATGATAACCAGAACAATTTTAGGGGTCACATTGTCATGGAAACACGTCTCCACTAATGAGCTCTCCAAGACACCAATGATTAAGAATGGCAAACATTGACTCATAAGTCAAATGTATGCAGAGCAGGCAGGCAGAGGTTTTGAGGGAGCACATAATTTTGCTAACCTTGCCACCCGAAAGGCAGAAAATAGCAGACATCATAACATTGGCTTGCTTTCTCTCCTTCAAGTCTGCCTGGGAGAAATATCCAAAACTTCTTAGCTTGGAGCAAGGGCTCTTTAAAAAGTGCTCAGGAGGAGGAGGAGAATTGTCACCAATTTCCTGCCCTTGTTTTCCACTTCCCACCCAGGGAAGGGGCTCAGTATTGCCCAACATCTTCGTTGGAAGAACAGACCACGTGTGGGCAGGGCTCCAACTGGGAGGGGGGGCAAGCGGGGCATGTGTCCCGGGGGGCGCTGTGCTGGGGGGGGCACCAAAATGAGTGCAGGGGCACCAAAGTGGATGCGGAATCCATATTTGCCCCAGGTGACACAGACCCTAGTTGCAGGCCTGCATGCGTGAGGCCTCTAATGAAACCTTCCAATGTTCTCCTTCCCTTGAAGACTGCTAGGTTGCAAATCCAAAGGGAAAAGGCCCTTCGGAGGGGAGGGGTCTTGACGTAACATCTGTTGGCAACTCGGTTGGCAGCTGCCTCTGTTCCTGTGATTGCACAGCTGCCTCTGCAGCTGGGAGGAAAGATGGCTGTGCATCAGGAGTCGCTGACAGGTTACTCGTGCAGGGGTTTCCTTCTGCACCAGCAGCTGCAATGCCTCTAGCTTTCAGCAGGACCTGCCCTGGAGAAAGGGGAGCCAACAGCTTGCTTCCATGCCACTCAATTCCCAAAAGCAGGGAGGCATGTAGTCCTTTGTTTGAAGGACTTAAAGGACAGCGTACCTGCAGCAGATTAAGTTCTCAGAGGCTTACTCATGCATGACACCAAAGGTCTGCTTCAGTGGGCAAGTTCTCCTGGGCCGTCTGTGGCTACTTCTGGCTGCTACTGAACGTGGGGCTGGGGCTGGACTCCTTGGGCACCTGTCCCTCGTGGGGAACATGCTGGAGGGCTCCCTCGGACGTCCCTCTACAGCTGCCTCTGTGCCCCAGCCAGGCTGTACCTGAGCCTGGGTTTAGCAGCCTTTCAGAAGAGGGCTATGCCTGGGTCCAGAAAGAGCCCAACCGAGAGGCAACAGAGGATCAGGGGGAGAGCCCAGGGCCCTGGTCGTCAGGCAGCTTGACAGGTGGCCAAATCTGCCATTCTAAGCGTTTGGCTAAACCAAGGCAACTTTAAGATGTGTGGACTTCAACTCCCAGAATTCCCCAGCCAGCAATGCTGGCTGGGGAATTCTGGGAGTTGAAGTCCACACATCTTAAAGTCACTGAGGTTGAGAAACACTGATTTAAAGGTTAAAACCAGCACTTTAAATTGTACCGAGAAGCTTATTGGTAACCATCATTGGGCCAGTAGCTACCAGCCCTTCAGCATAGCTGGCTGAGGAATTCTGGGAGATGGAAGTCCACCTATCTTAAAGTTGCCAAGGAAACACTGGGCTAAACTCACCATACCCCACAATGAAGAGAGGGACTGGTTATCTTCCCTCTGGGAGGGAACACAGGGTGGGCGTGGAAGCGATCCCCATTCCCCTTCTCCTGCCCAAATTTTGGGGCTCCTCACAATGGCTCTCAGAACCCCTACTGAGGGGAGCAAACACTCGCGCTGGACTGGGGGTACCTAGTTCAAACTCTTCTGCTCAGCCACGGAGCTCGTGGGAAGCTCAATCCTCTTTCCATTTATCTGGAAGCACACGTAAAGGAATTCCTGTCCTATGCATGCATTCTGGAAGCAGCCTGGGTGGTCCGGGTCGGCCGGCCTTCCGGCTTCTCAGGGTGTGGGGGAGATGGATGGACTCCGGTTGCTTTCAGAAGGGGAAAACAGCATCTGCAGAGCCGTCCCTATAATCCAGCCCCCCCCCCCCCGCAACATTCATTCCACCCAAGAGATGCTCTCTGCCAAAGGGTGGGGTGGAGAATTCATGTGTTCTCTGAAACTCTGCAGTACTGTAACCCCCTAAAATAATAAATGTTTCAGGGCAACCCCCCCCCCCACCCCCCGATGCATAGAATGGACAATTTCATTGGGGACAGACTTAAAGGAATTCTCTCTATTTTTGTATCAAATTGAGTTCAACTCCATATGTTCTTGGCAATAGTTAGAGGTTGTTTGCCTTGAAAAAACCCTTCTACTGGATCTTTTTTCAGCTTCCCAGTCAAAAAAGTCAAGATGGCGGCCACAATGGAATGATCAAAGCTCTACCTAACACAGACAAAAAATGGGCAGAGCTTCAATCACACAGTCATGGCCACCATCTTGACTTTTTTTACATCTATGAACCCTGGGATTTTTTCTGCTGGAAAATACTAATAAGATGTGGCACCATTTGTATTCTGAGCCCAGAAATCATTGGACATTTGCTGCCCCCGCATTACTTTCTCTTTCCACAGCCATCACCTTTCTTGCATCTCCAAACTAAAAGAAACATGGTTTTTATGAAAAACAAATTCCCACAGCCAAGGGCTGAACTGTTGCTTTTTTTTTTAATTGTATTTTTCAGTCTCCAAGGATGCGTGGCTAGTGAACCCCCAGCCTGGGTAAAGGCAAGTCTTTTTTCTCCTTCTGCTGGGAAAGTTTATCCTTGTTGACTCCACGGATGCTCTGGGGACACACAAGAGGGACCAAAGAAAGCTGCAGGTTGCCCATCCTTGAGATAAAATTGTATTAAGGAGCTCAGGGCTATCTCTCCATCAGTCAATGGAGTAACTCTCCAAAACCCAAACAGGATGGGACCAAATTTGGTACAGGGAAGACCTTTGCAAATGAAAAATCAAGACCAAACGCTGACTAGATCTGGCCAGGGACTGCAAAGAAAAAAATGTCAGAAAAATGCAACGCAAGGATACCGTAATGCAGAGCCACCCACCCCCCTGCAAAACCCATTTCAGTACTTGATTACACAGAAGAAAATACAGGGCCTCCTAGGGCCACTCCAGCTAAAGGGGGTGGAAAAAAAGAATCAAGAAACCAGGCTCTGCATGCCTCTTCTAAGTTGCTTAAGTGTGTTATTCATTTTGCTGGAAGACGTTTCAGGTAAGAAAGCTGTTTCCTGTGCACAGGAGCGGGTGGGGAGGGAGTGGAACCAGGTCTCAGGAGAAGGAGAAAGCTCTCCTTTGGGGCCCAGTGGGCTGGCTCAGGGCCAGCTGCTGGAGGTCCCCATTCCTGATGCCTGTTTTATGAATGTCAACCCCAGAAGTCAATAAAGAACACCCTGGTCTTTTCCCGCTAGCAGTCGAGCCCTGTTCAGGGGCTACCAAATGTGTTCCCAGCACATCAGCCAGGGGTGGGGTCAAAAAAGGCAAGATGGGGGCTACATGCATTGCATGCCCCCTTCCCTGAATTAACCAGCCCCTTTATCTTTACTTGTAGGGCAGGCAATGCTTCTAGTCCGCTGGAAAGGTGCTTCAGTGATGGGAACGAAGCACAAAAGGACAGAGCGATTCCATTGGCTGGTTTGCTGAGCACGGAGCTGTCCGAGGACTCTTTTAGCCTAACTGGCTGGCCAGCCTGTTGGTGAATCCCTGTTTCACTCAAACCCATCCAACTGAGCAGAGTAAACCACAGTTGGCAATTACATCCTGAAACCCCAGTCACAGGCTGCCATGCACCATGTACAGAAAGGCCAAAGGGAGTGGGAGTAAAATTTGTCCTTTCTAACCCCGCAACTTCCAATCTGACTCCCAGCATTTGCAGACCAGGCAAAGGCCACGCTAGTTAAGAATTTACGGGCACTGTAGTTCCTCTAGAGAGCACTAGCTCGGGGGGAATGTGTGCCTAAGACTATGGTGCTTTTGGTGCACCATAATTTTTCATGTCTTATCCCTTCTCAAGCCCATAATGCATTTAAAAAATTTTTTTTTTTAAATCCATTAAAAGTTTACCAATGTTTGATGCAACTGAATGACCTGACCAGAGTTAGATTCTGGGTAACTCTTCCAGGGTGCCCACAGGAGAAGTCAAAAAGGTCAAGATGGTGGTCATAATCGCGCAATCGAAGCCCCACCCATTTTCCATGCTGCACAACACACACAACGCAGAAGGGTTTGATTGTGGGTGCCGTCTTTACTCTTTTGACCTCCCCTGCCATTCACTACTTGTCCCCTTCACAGCCACTCCCTTTTACTCCAACCCCTGCAAATTCGGGGACGCCAGGCGTGCTCCAGGTCTAGGAGACACTCTGAGCATCAGCCTGCCAGAGTTGCCCCGCCCCCCATCATCCAAGGCAAGGCTTCCTTATGCCTTACAACTTCACCCACCCCAGATGTGGGTGCAAGCAGCAGCGTGCAAACTTGTCAACCTCCAGGGAAAGCCTGCTGCCAAAACCTCCCTGTCCACGCCATATTAACACACAGACACACACGCACAGAGGGTGCTGGTTACAATTTCCTTGCCCCAGATCTTTTCCAGTTGCCAAGAATGAATTCAGTCAGCCAGACTTCACAAGGTACCTGTTATAGGAGGACAGCTGTACCAGCGACCGCAGCCAACAACCGCCAGCCGTCTGGTCTCACCTTTTCAGGCTGAAGCGCGCCAGCTTTGGCGAACTCCCGGAGTCCGCCAGATTTTTGTAAGTCGCCCGGACAAAGCAGGCGGGCGGACGGGCGGACGCGGGATCCCTCCGCCGCGCGTTGGGGGGTCTCCGCCCAGTGAACGGGGCGGGCAGCGCCCTCTTCCCCCCCGCGCCCCAGTCGCCCGGCTGACCTTCCGGCGGCCGAGCCGGCCTCTAGCGGCATCCCAGCCCCAACTATCCCCGCAGGCAGCGGGAGAGCGGGGCGGGGAGGCTCCGCTAAACTTTCCGCCCCGTCTGCGAGGCGCGGACCCGCTTTCCGCGCCCGGGGCGGTCGGGCCGGAGCAGCGGCTGGTGGAGGTCGCCCCCTGCCCTACCTGGCCCCGGCGTCGCTTCCACCTGGGGCCGCGGAGCGCGCGCGCCCTGACTCGGGGCGGAGCGGGGCAGAAGGCCTGGGGACCCCCGCCCGGCGCCGCCGCCCCTCCCCGCGCCGCCCGTCCCGGGAGCCCCTCGGCGCCTCCGGGCAGCGCGAGCCACTCCCCCGCGGGGCCCCCTCGCGCGAGGCGGGGCCGGGGCGCTGCCCGAGCCGCCAGCGGAGCGCCGCTCTCCGGCCTCTGCGGGGAAGCGCGGATTTCTTCGCGCGCCGCCGGTGCCTCTTCGCTCCCGGGCGGGGAAGACCGGAGAGAACGACTACTGCTCCGTTCACCAACGCAGGCGCGCGTGTTTTTATAACGAAATGGTTCCTGGAGCGCATCAGCCCCCCTCAGGCGTCTCCAGTCTGCTCCCACAACACCCCTGCGAGGTAGGCTGGGCCGGGCAGGGGCGGCGGACGGCGCGGGCGAGTTTCCCGGCGCTCGGTGGCTGCAGCCCTCGCCCGCCTCCCGCGAAAGGGCGCCCGCGCCCGGCTCTTCCCGCAACCTCTCCGGGAAGCGGCAGCCCGCGAGGGGGGGGGGTCCTTCCCAACTCGGCGCACGCCAGAGGCCCCGCCCGGCGAGGGAGGAAGGGGGCCGCGGGGGCGGCCAGGCGGGGGCGGCGGAGGGGAGGGGAGGGGGACGGCGGGGGTCACCCACCTGAGCGGCGATCCGGTCCCCCCGCGGGCAGCGCCGGGGCCAGCGAGCAGCGCATCACCGCCGGCGAGCGAGCGAGCGAGGCGCGCGACTGGCCCTCCCACCGCCCGGCCGCTTTTCAGCCGGCTCCTGCCGAGGGCGGATCGGGGGCCCTCCCCGCGCGGGCAAAGCGACGCCCCCGCCCCCCCGCGCCCGAGCCAGCCGGAGGGGTGGGGAGAGGGCGGGGCGGGAGGAGGGGCGCGGCGCGGCAGCGGAGGAAGCGGGCAGTCGCCGCCGCCGCTCGGGCGGCGGGGAAGCCCCGGGGGGAGGGGGCTCGTCCCGGCGTCTGGTGGGAGGGGGCGGCCCGCTCTCCCCGCCGCCGCATGCGAGGAGAGCCGCCCGCGGCCCCAGCGGGACTTACTTTCCGAAGCCGCCTCCCCGACCGCGGACGACGGCAGGGCTGAACTCCGAGTTGGTTGGCGGTCAGCCCGCGGAAGAACGCCGCCAGCGCCGGGGCCAGAGGCGTTTCCTCGGGAGCAGCCCCGCCGGGCTCTCGCCGCTGCCTCCCGGCGCGGGGACGGACGCGCCTCCGCCCAGCGAAGCCGCCCCGGCGCTCCCGCGGCCGATCGGGACTGACCAGCGCGCCGGGCGGGGTCCCCTGTCCGCTCCGAAGGGGCCCCGCGAGTTGAAGGGACTCCGCGCAGGGGCTGCAGCCTCCCCGCGACCTTCAAGAGGCGAGCGAGCCCCGGCACGCTCGAGACCGGCGTGCCCGGCGGCCCTTCCAAGTTTGGCTAGCCACAGTTCTGTGCCAGCTCGGCGGAAAGCGAGAGACCCGCGGGAGGGGAGCGCTTGGTGAGGATGGCGGGCTGGGAGAGAGCCCGCGGAGTCCCAGTTTGCCTTTTCTAGCAAAGCGTTTCTTGTCAAGGGCCTTTGGGCTGCCCCCGGCTGCTTCCCAGTAGTTCTAAAGGGGCTCCATCCAGCTGCTTTGCTTTGCAGACATATAAAAGTATGTACATTTACATAATGCCATTCTTTGTGTACATGTTACATGTTATATTTGGGTGTGTAAAAATTAATTACAGTTACATTTGGCCAGGAAATGAGAGGCCTGCTGAAGCTGCCTGCCAATTCAAATTCTGTGATGTAAAGTCTTCCCTTGGGTTTAATAGAAACTTTCTAAATATAAAAGTCATTTAAATGTTCATGAGAAATAATTATTCTCTTTCTCCTCTGCTTTCTAAATTGAACCCTCCTGTTATTTTCACAATGACCCTTGGGATCAGCGGTATATCTTAGCTCCAGGGAACTCTTAACTGGACATGCTTTGGAGAAGTCACAACCCTTTAAGAAGCAATGATGTTTTTTTTTTAATAGTAAATTTTATTAGGTTTCAAGAGAAGAATAAAAACTACAACCCCCCCAAAAAAACTACAAAGAAAGGGGAAAAAAACTTAAAAAGTGCGGAAACACAAGCGAAAGATTTTTCAAATTTACAGAAAGATGTGGCTTCCGACTTTTAACAGCAAGGATATACAAAAATTTCCATAATCTCTTACTCAATATTAAACTAAAACATCACATTATTTCTGTAAGTTGTTCCACTTCAGTAAAGATAAAGGTTTCCCTTGACATTAAGTCCAATCGTGTCCGACTCTAGGGGGCGGTGCTCATCTCCGTTTCAAAGCCAAAGAGCCGGCGTTTGTCCGTAGACACTTCCGTGGTCATGTGGCCGGCATGACTAAACAGAACGCCGTTACCTGCCAGCTGAAGTGGTACCTATTAATCTACTCAGATTTGCATGTTTTTGACTGCTAGGTGGGCAGGAGCTGGGACTAGCAACGGGAGCTCACCCAGTCACACGGATTCGAACCGCCAACCTTCCGATCGGCAAGCTCAGCAGCTCAGCGGTTTAACCCGCAGCACCACCGTGTCCCTTTGTTCCACTTTAACACATAATAAATAAAAATCACTAAGTACAGTTACTCCTCCCCCTTCCATATAAACCTCCTAAACATCTTTCTCCCCTCCAAAAGATAAAACATATTTAATTATTCTATACATTTCTGTCTACTATAATAGGAAGTAAATTAAAAAGCACATAAGTTGTCTGCTATTATACTTGACAATACAACAATTTTAATAATCCCAATCTTAATAAACCCAAAAAACAAAGAGAATTCAAAACAGTAAACTCAAATCTTTAAAGGCAAAACTCTGGCGTGGGCTGGTCCATGAAGTCACGAAGAGTCGGAAGCAACTAAACGAATAAACAACAAAAACAAAGGCAAAGAGCATCAATCAAATCTTTAAAGCAAACCAGTAAACATTCTTTAACCCTGATACAACAGTTTTAATAATCCCAATCTTAATACACCCAAAAAACAAAGCCAATTCAAAACAGTAAATCCAAATCTTTAAAGGCAAAGAGCATCAATCAAATCCTTAAAGCAAGCCAGATGAACATTCTTCAACCTTTACCCCACTTCAGAATAAACCGAAGCAGTTACATATCCCCACAACGTGTGCAGAGCTTTCCTCTTGAGAGAACCAGGCAGCCCAGCTGCCCCCCTCAAAGATTCCAGGTCCTTTTCTCGGCATTCCACCAGGAGATGGATTTCACTTCTGGCTTGCAGATCACTCTCTCCCTTAGATTTCTCCAACTCCATTATCCAATCTTCATCCAGCGTCTCCATAAAAATCCCAATCTCAGTCTTGAAAAATACCTTCCGATCGCTCTTAAATTCCTCAGTTCCATCCACCACATCCCCAACCCGATGGCACAGTTTAGATCTCATAGTTTCCACAATCTCCTGGGTATCTTGCATAAAAGCTTGATAGAAGTCAGAAGAAATCCTGTTTAAAATCCTGGTGAAAGTCAGAAAGTAGTAGATCATGGCGCCCCCAGGAGCTTAACCAGCGAAGGTCGAAGATATGGGGGAGCTCCCAAGTGTGTTTACAGAAAGTGAGAGTGAGATAGCAGACAGTTCTCAAGGGAAAGTGAAGACAGAAAGCTGAAGGTTCAGATCAGCCGATTCAACATGTAGGAAAATGCTAGTATCTTCAAATTTAATACAAAAATAGTAACAGGAAGACAATTGTTTACTCTCAATCTTTGGAATTTCCTTTGGAAGGAAAACGAAATCCAAAACTTAAAAGAATTAATTTTTTAAAAAAAGTAATCCCAAAAATAACGTTAAACACCAAGAGATCCAGCTTCTCCTCACTGTAGAAAGCCTCTCGTGGGGTACATGTACTTAAATATATATACATACATACATACATACACACACATACATACACACACACATACACACAGACACACACACATACATACACACACACACAAATTGGTGATTTAGAAATGGGGTGGCCGGTCTCAGTGTCCCTTTCAGGCTACAGCACGGCTTGGAAAGTGATGACGTTCACGCCTCCCAGCCGGCTCTTACCAGTCCAACACGAAACGCTGTTTGCGATCTTGCGTACATCCAGTAAATACAATAGGCTACTTTCCAGGGCTGGGTGTCCATGTAAAGGAAAGAGCGTAACTGTAGAATTAATTAGGCACATAAGCTGATAGTTTAATATAATGAAGCGTGCAGAAAACCCACGTCTTCTGAAAGCCAGAGATCCCCTGTGGGAGAACGGAGAAGAGTGGGAGAAACGTGCAGGCAGGTGGAGAAGACATCCAGGGGTGTTTCTAATTACGGTCTGAGTCGGGAGCCTGCCCTGTGTCTTGAGGCTCCTGCGTAAAGCCCTGGGAGATTGGCGTTCTCAGTCACAAGGAAGCAAATTCATGCTTGCTGCTTCTCCGTGGGTTTTTGATCAAGTAAAGGATTACCTTTTTTTCAAGTGTGTGAAAAGTGCGTGCACTTTTCAAGAAGTGAGTCCGAGGGTTTGAGTTGGATGTTTCAGGCCTGGTTATGGTACGAAGACGGCATGCATTGGACTCGTGGATGATCTCTGGAGGGCTCAGGAGCATCCGTCCTGGCCCTCCTGGGTCCCTTGGCGGTGTTCAGCAACATCAGTCATGGTATCCTTCTAGACTGGCTTCAGGAGCTGGGAGCAGGGGGCACGGTTTTGCAGTGTTTTTCCTCTTTCCTCTGAGGATGGTTCCAGGTGGTGGTGGGAGGGAGAGATTTAACCCTAGACCCTTGGTGTGTGGGGTGCCTCAGGTCTCAAGTCGCTCTCCACTCCTGTTTAACAGCTACGTGAAACTTTGCTGGTGCCCGGTTAAGTACCTTCAGTGCGCTGCTGATCCTCAGTTGTACATCTCAACCTTGAGACCTCTAAATGGTGCCACTGATGGGAAAGAACAGGCTGCAGCTTGCCCTGGCAAGCCCAAACGGCTGTGGATTCCCCCCCCCCCCCCAAATCTGGGCATTTTCCATCTTTGATCTCTAGATGGAGTAACATTTCCCCAGACAGAGCTGGTGTGCATCTGGGGGTCCTTCTGGAGTCACAACTCCTTCTTGGGCAGCTGATGGCAGCCATGGCTAAGGGGGCCCTGCTCACAGTCACTCACACCTCAGTCACTTCCTGATTGGATTACTGCAACAGTCGCTACACGGGGCTACCCTTGAAAAGCATGCAGAAGCTTCAGCCAGTCCAGAATGCAGCTTCATGTCCCTTTACAGGTCCCTTCTGTAAAACAGTGTCACCTAGTAGGACCCAGAAGATATGTCTTCTCTGTCACAGCACCTGCCCTGAACAGCCTTCCCCTTGAGATCCAGATGGTCCCAATCCTCTTGGCCTTCTGGAAGGCTATGAAGACCTAGCTTTCCCCCCAGGCATTGTGAGCAGAGCCTGGTGTGTGTTTTGTGTTGTAAGCTGATTCACAAAGGCCCTTTGTTACTGTGCTCTGGGTATCTTTTAATTGCATTTTTGGTCTTGTTTTACATCGGTTTTATATTATAGTTTCTTGTGTGTGTTGTTTGTAAGCTGCCAGTATTATTTGTTTAAGGTAGGGTCGCCCTATACATTTTCTAAACAAAGAAATTAATAAAGTGCTGAGCTCTTTCCAAACAGAAAGTAATGCAACATGGAGGAGTGGGGACCAAGCAGCAATCACAAAAGTGTCTGCAGAATGCTTTTAAGTGTTCTCATTTAACTTTTGTCCTAATATAAATTGTGATTTTGACAATGCTTTTGATTGTGATGGATGCCTCCGTTATTTACCACTGAATCCTGCAATGTTGCAGAGGATGAGGAATGCCCAATTAGTTAATTGGGGCTTTAGCTCCAGCCTATTGAGCCTCACCATGAATCAGCAGAAATAGAGAATATATCCAGGATGCTCTGCATTTTGTTTGAAAAAGGCAAGATGGGAAATCGGAGTCCTGAAAAGCTTTTCTTTTGTTCCTGAGCTTTGCAGCGAACTCAGTAAAAGCTTCCGAGAGAACTCAAGGCTTCCCTTTAGAAGTTAGAAAAAGAACAGTTTTAAGGGGGGGAAACACATTACACCAGCAACAGCGTGCATCGACTTGCCTGAAAAAATCCAATTGCTGATTGAGGTAAGGTTACTATGGTAAAGGAAGAGACTGTATTTTTGCTCTGTGTTAACTGTACATTCAGGCAGGCCTCAATTAGTGTTATAGGCAAACCTCGCAAGCACAACTACAATTTGTTCTGAAAATATGTCAAAGACACTTCCTTTGAATAGCATCTCCTAGGAAAAGAATGACGCAAGCAGCCGTTTGCTGGTATCAGCACTGCCAAACAGCACCCTTGGCTTAGGGAGAGGTTAATCTAAAATGAAATGGAAGGAAATTGCAGAAAGCTACTCTGAGCCATAGGATGGGGTGGGTGTAAATAGGAGAATAGCTTTATTCTGCATGCATGCGTACACACACACACACACACACACACACACACACACACACACAAGGACAGTCTGCTGTTCCATTTTTAAGTCAAAAAGCTATAGGGCAGATGGCAATGAATGCCAGCCCTTGTTTACAACCCTGGTTTACAGAGATGCAAATAATGTTTTGGAAGTGGTAAAATACCGCAGCGATGTTTGGAGCTGCCATAGGTTCCGTATCTACTTGCATTTAACCACGATCATGCCTGGAAAGCACCTGTGTTTGTTGTCAGTTATCCCCTCCTCAGCCTTTTAGAGAATCAGCCTTGAGTCAACATTAGCTGTGCTAAGAATAATATTTTTCTCTTTATACTGACATAGTCCAACAACAGCTGAGCAAATCTACAGCATGCTCTGAAGCCTTTTATCTTAGAGTTGGGTGGCCAGCAGTGGGTGGGATCAGAGGTGTGTTTGGGAGGCCAGGCATGGGCCCCTTTTGGTCACAGCCGGTCTCTCCCGGCATTTGCCCCCCGCATTGGTTCGTTCTTTCTGGAGTTCCTTTAAAGCCCGCCACGTTCCTCCGGTGCCAGCTTCTCTCAGCCTCCTTACAAGGGACAGGCGCCAGCCCTTCGGGGTAGGCCAGGCCCAGAAGCAGACGCCGCAGGGGTTCCATGAACGCCCCTGTATTGTCGGGCAGAATGACGGAGCCGGCCACGTCCTTCCCTCTCCCGTCTCAGACTCAGCGAACTCCAGGCGGGCTGAGTTGGAGTTGCTTTCCGGCGCTGGCAGTCGCCTCTCCGGGCCCCGCTTGGCTGCCCTCTCTGGCCTTCCCCAAACCAGCGCTGGATTCCTTTGGGACGGGAGAACAATCTCCGTCCGTCACTTGTGGGAGGGGAGGGAGGGCGACGCTGGTGCTGATCCAGTTCCACCCAAGACTTCCACTGTATGCCAAGGCCTAGTTCCCAGTTCCCCTGCATTCCACAGCCGTGGGACGGCAGGGACCTTGAAGGGCACCTGATCCAACCCCTGCCCAGGTCAGGGATCCACAACTGCAGGATCTCCCCACCCCCCCCAGCAAGGGAGGGCATGCCCCCACCCCCCCAGCTTCTCTTCACTGGCTCTGTGGACCGACCTGGGGGCAGAATCTCTGGGGCTATTTCCGTCCTGGCAGCCTTCTTTTCCACCCTCTTGGAACTCGGGAGCTGCCCAGATGTGGACTGGGGGGGGCAGAAGCCTGAAGTCAGACCCCCCCTCCCCATCGGGGGGGGCGCTTTCCATGCTGGCTGGCACCACAGGGCAGGGCAGCAGGGCCAGAAGAGACCCAACCTGTGAAGAGCAGCGGATTTTTAAATCAGAACAATGCACGGAACACACATAAAAAGGGGACAAGGCCTCAGTCTGGGCCTCCATCTTGAACGTTTGGACCGCCCCCCTCCCGATACCCCTGACAGGGCCGTCTGCGAGGAGGGTGGAAATCTGCACGAGGGCAGGGGGGGTGTCCACCGTCTTGCAGATTTTGATGCCCTTTGAAGATGCCCCTGGACACCCGCAGCAGACAAAAAAGGGGAGGAGCTTCACTCCAGCTGCCACAACTGCCTTCTTGCTTTTTTTGACACAATACACACGAGCGCACGCACACACACCCCTTGGATGCCACATTGTGAACTTACCCCTTTGAAAGCCATCCACATTAGTGGTGATCGTGACATCTCATGGCCAGGCTTTCTCTAGGTTAATTACATATCGTTTAAAGAAGTATTTTCTTTTTTCTATCATAAATCGCTTTCCAGACAGCTTTATTGGGTGACCCGGCTGTAGGCTAGCAGACCAGGAACCGCCTTGGCCAAGTCTTCTCTCCGTCCTCCTTTTTCTAAGTGAAAGAGTCTTTTAAAAAAGGGCCATTGTGGTCGCCATCTTTTATCCTTATTTTTTAAGTTTGGTTGATTTTATTGTAATTTCTTTGTTTGATTGTTGTGAGCCCCCAGCATCACTGACCATCAGGCAGCATGCATGTTTAATAAATGGCTGTTGTTGTTATTAAGATTCTTCTGAGGAAAGCAGTATTGCACCAATGCTTTGTATGTGCAGTTGTGACATTGTGCACACATGCAAAATGGACTGAGCTAATGTGACAGTGCATCATTTCAACAAAAGTGATGCATCTTGCAGACAGTTCAGCTCTCCGAAGAAGGCATTTGGGCCTCCAGCACCCTCTCCTGCATTTTTTCCAGCCCAATCGTATCTTTTTCCTAGAACCCTACACTGTATTCCAGGCATGTAGATTGTGGAATGAAGTCTTTGTCTTACAGTGATGGCAGTTCTATTTTCAGTTGCTTTCCTAACAGTGTGGATGTTCCCTTTCTCGCAGCGGCTTTGTAATGCAGAGTAACACTTTTTGCAGTTGACAAAATGGGTTTTAGCCTCCCGAAGCTTCTGCCAGAATGTGTTCCTGATTCATGTTCATTATGTGTTCTGGTAGTAAAAGCCCAATCAGATGTCATAGGATGTAGCACACAGCGTAACACAATTCTTGGAATTTTCTGTGCTGAAATAAGTAAAAACTAATATTCCTGCATTTAATTTCCCTCTCACCTCACTGTTTACAATTCACCCTAGATTGTGTGTCGGGATACACTTACCACTTCGATTCATTGGATGAAGAAGAAGGCGGTGGGCCACCAAGGCTTATGCCACCCCCAATTTGTGAGGCACCTTTGTGCTGGTTTTGCCACCCTGGGGTTCTTCCGGACCACCAGCCTTCCTGCCACCCAAGCCTTCACAACACCCTTCAAGGCCTTCAGTTCCCTTCCTGGATCATACTTTGGCTTCATTTAACCCAATAAACAGCTTCTTAGATGTTCTAGCATTGAAGGTTCGGTTTCTTTCATGCTGAGCTCATCTCCTGGAGACATCAACAGTCCTATGTAGCAGGGGTGTCCACAGGGAGGAGTCAAAAAAGTCAAGATGGCAGCTGCACCCTTATGTTCAACGCTCTACATTTGGAGCTTTGATCACATGATTGCAGCAGCCATGTTGACTTTTTTGACTCCTCCTGTTGAAGCCCCCACAATGTAGTTTTTTCAGCCACAGCTAATTATCTATGCCTTTGCTTTTTCCTGGAAAGTTTCTTCAGCTTTCCAGCCTAACCCACTGTGCACTTATTCCTCCTTTGTTTTTTAATCTGCTAGAAATCTGACTTGCAAGAGTTCAGAAACCTCCACACAACAAAACAGTTGGATAATGCATTTCTTAGAAATGATACAAAAGACACATCTTAATATATTTCTAATTTGCCCAAATATATTGTGTTTAATATTCTACTCCTTGTCCATATATGCTGTTTTTTTTATTTTGCATACCCTTCCATGAATACTCTATAATTAATAATTATTACATAATTCGCTTATTACTGCATAATGAATTGCTTCCCTCCCTGAAAGCAGGTAAGCTCTTCCAATGCAAAATGAGTCTTGCTGCTTCATCCTGAGTTTCTGTCGAGCCTGGTTCACAATGCCCAAAGAACGAAAATGGAACATTGCAACCACGTCCACTTCTGAGTGTCACACTCCTGGGTGGATTCAGAGAAGCCAAACTGGCTCAGCAAAGGGCAGTGAAGACAATCACAGAACTAAAACCTAAGCCCTGTGGAAAAAGATGGAAGGGCTAGGAATGGTTAACCTTTGAGAAGATGGAGGGCAATATGGTAGCCATCTTCAAATACCTGAGAAATATTGCATAAATGAAGGTCAATCTTTCTCTCTCTTGTTCCCAAGAGCAGAACACAGAATAATGGATTAATAATGAATAATGATCTACGATGGGAAGGCTGATTCCTACTGAATGTTAGAAATGACTACCTAACAAAACAGCCAGTGGGGAAACCAATGACCCAGAGAGGCAAGAAGCTCTGTTTGCTAGACAATCATATCTGATTTTGGGTTCCTGCACCGAGTAGGAATGCAGGTTCTGATCTTAGATCTCCAGGTCTAAGGTTTCTTGAAATCCCTGTAGAAATGCACTCATGAATTCACTTTATCCTTCAACGTTGAGCCCATTTTTGATTGAAATGCCTTTTGTACAGACTGGTTTTTGGAAACCGTCTGTCTGGCCCAGTGGTGTCCATGGGGGGAAGAGGAATGTGTGTGTAAAAAAAGTCAAGATGATGGCCAAGCTCATGTAAAAGGAGTGGGGCTCCAATTGCAGTTACAGCTTTACTTTTGGGGAAAAAAACCCTCCAGATACCCCTGGAGTTGGCGCCTCCAAATTCTAGCCCTTCCGTGATAGCCAGGCTGCTAAACCAGTGCCTTTTGACTGGAGCAAGAGTGAACTTGTGTCTGGGAGAAAAGACTTCCAACATATATTTCCATCCAGGCAAGACATATAAAAGACATCAAGATTTATAAGAACCACCATCTGCACTGAATTAAGGAGCAAATGGCTGACTCTTACGTCTGACAGGAAGTCCAAACGCAGGTGAAGGCCTTCCAAAAACCAAAAAACAACCAACTATTCCAATGTCAAGGAAATGACTCCCAGACTCAACCTTTTACTGTAAAGCCAGACTACACAGATCATTTTCAAGAAGAAACAGCTGCTAGATAAATATCTGAAAATGCCCGTCGACCCAGCGACGTTGGCAGCGCCCATCACTGCAGGCCTTAAGCAAAACTGCAACTTCTGGAAAATATGTGCTGCTCAAGGCAACGAGCGGGCACAGGCTGGGGAAGGGCGCTTGCAGTGGGGCTTGAATTGAGGTACATTTCAGCACAGGGAAACTGGAGCAGAGAAAAGCAGGAACATTTTGCGGGCCTGCCAAAGCGATCGGGTCAGCTACCCTTAAGGAGACAGAACCCGCTCCATTTCTATAACCTTTTCTCTCTTGGCAACACACACGGGGTAAGAAAGATGAAGATGCAGAATGGTGTTTTGCTTTGCTTTTGCTTTGCTTTTGCTTTGCTTTTGCTTTGCTTTGCTTTGCTTTGCTTTGCGGGATCTTGGTGAGGTGGTCCCTGTTCATGATACCCCTGTTCTCACCACAAAGGTTGCTGTCTGTGGGTGCACACAGACCCACACCCACACAACCCCCAGGAGTTGCATATTATGAAAAGCAACTGAGAGTTGGCAAAGGTTTAAATCACTCTCCTTTGAGTTCAGCCCCACTCCTGGTGCCTTCCTGGATAGGTCTGTGTTGGGTTTCTTGGAAGTGGTGTGCCATGGCCTTCTTCCAGGATGTTTTTTCAACTTCCTAGTCTAGGCTACAATCCTGGTGGTCTCCTTTCAAAGTGCTAATCAGATTTGACCCTCCTTAGCTGTCAGAGATCAGCCAAGATCCGCTCAGTTACCCACTGGGAACAAAATGAGGGTCTCTCGGTCAAGCTGAGCTCAACCCTTGTCTATGTGGGCAAATCTGTTATTTCTTTGGCAATGATAAGACAGGATTTTATTTTATTTTTTTACTTCCCAGTCTAGCCTGCAGCCCTGGTTGTCTCCCATCCAACTTCTGGCCAGGTCCCACTCTGCTTAGTTGGGTCCAGGCAAGGTTGGTTGCTGAGACCCTAAAGGTCTAACGTTGTGCATAATTTCATAGTTGTCCTTATTAGAGAATAGCATCGTCTTCATGACTTAGAGACAGTTGTGATTTAGAAGTGCATCACATTTATTCTGTATTACTTCCAGTAGAAGCTAAGAGCCTTTTTATAAGACCATGCATGGTTCATACTTCCCACCCAAATCTTCCCATTGGTACCATTGGATGTGCATTCCTACCACTATGCGTGGTCTACTCCTGTGTTGATCAGTGCTTAAGATTATGTGAAGTCTGGAGTGTGACATCAAACCTGGAACTAGGCCTGCTGGAGCTGGGCTGGAAAAAACCTGTATGATCACAATTTGGCAGGAGAAAATTAGCTTTCTGAATCACTTTGCTATCCTATAATTGTGTGGATCTTTGCAGCAAGTGGGTGGTGGGAATGTCCTGGCATGAACTGGGGAGCGTGGAGAATGAGATGAAGCAACGTTTTAAGACTACTTTGCCCATGTCTCTGTACAAAACCAGCAACACCTATCTTCATGTTTTACCTTTGCCTGCCTCTTTCTTTCCTAATCTGCTGTAATACCTCTGAGAACAGCTTTGTGAATTCCACATTGAACCAGGGGTGCCCACGAGGAGGTCAAAGACAGCAGCTGCCAGTGTGCAATCGAAGTCCCACTCCCTCTTTACACACAGGGCTTCAACTGTGCATCAGCAACCGCCCTCTTGACTTGTTTGACCTGGGGTTTCCCTGCCTTCAAACCATCTGAGGTCAGTCTGGATTCCTAAATTTCATTCTGTACTCTGTACTTTACTTTCCATTTCTAAGGCAAATGGGTTGACAGCCACTTGGGAACATTTTTCCCCCTAGAGATGCAATTCACAACTCTGGGCTGGGCCACATGCCTTGTGCTGCAAAAGACACTGAATGAAAAGCTGGTATAGTGGGGGCCTTCAGCATTCAACAGAAGGGGAGGCTTCTGTGACATTGATTTCACTGCCCTCTGCATTTTTTTTTTAATATGTTGCCTTCTTGGGTTCTCACCAGAGGAGAAAAAGAGGATGGAAATCAAATCACCTCAATCAATCACATAAGGCCCACGGCAATACCCGTATAGTAGAAAAAGGGGAACACTTAGATTTCACTCTAGCGTACCATGACATCCAGAAAATGAATGCCAGCAGGAAAGAGAACCCAAAGGACATAGATTCGCATTAAATCTGCAGGTGCTAAACTACGTATACGTGATCCGTATAGATGCAATGTTGGAAATGCTGAATACAATAAGGAAAACAGAATTCTTCTCCAAAGCTGGACGGGCACCTTCATATTCCTGTCATTCTTTAGTGTTAAATCAGATTTAGAATAAAGAGCCCTTCTCGTAGCAAATACTTCAAAACAGAGGCTTTTCCATCTTTAGTGCAGGGAGGGTGAGGTGGCTGACCATTCATCGCGAGGAGGCACTCCACCCTGGAGGAACGAGGTCAAAAAGTCAGGATGGTGGCTGCAAATGCATGATCTCTTTTTGACATGCATTGCGATGCCATCGTGACTTATTTGACACCAGGTTTGCTTCCTCCTTTAGAAGAGAGGGGCCACCCGGCTTGGCAACATGGCTTCAGAGGTGGGCTTTGCTTAAAGCAACCTCAAAGCAAAAGGTATCTTGGCAGGAAGTTTCAATGCCAGGCTGACCTTGGCTGCTTTCAAAAAACCAAGGGCACATCCTTCTGGAGGGCAGGAATGGATGTCACCCTCCATTTGCTTCCAGCCCACTGTGAATGCAATGTCTGCCCGTGTTTCCCTGCATTTAAAATACTTTCTGCTGGGTTTTACGCTGGTGATCTTCAGTATTCCAGGCAGTTTACGATGACTGCACTACCGGGACAGCATTGTAATGCCAGTTGTGGCAGAGATGAGGGAGCCACACCTTGGAAAATGCAGGAAAGGAACTTTTATTTTAAAAGAGGTTGCTCTCCCTGCACATATGTGCATTTTGATGCTTTAACTTAGTAAATGGCATGACGTTTCTCCAACGGTTTGTATGTCCAGCAGGAAAGAAACGATTGGCAATCTCTTTCCTGGCACAGAAAGTTGGGAGGGCAGGGCAGCAGCAGTGGACTCATCCCATAGGAGGGTGTGGGTCAGTGTTTCTCAACCTTGGCAACTTTCAGATGTGTGGACATCAACTCCCAGATTTCCCCACACCATTGGTGTTGGTGATCCAAACTGAACACCTGCCAAGCAACTGCCAGAGCGTCCATATCTGAATCCAGTTTTCTTAAGCTGGTCTGGTCCAGCCTGCATCACCAGCAGCATCAGACAGGAGAGGCTTAAGGGAGCAGCTGGAAGTTCCCTACGCAGGGTCCAACTTGGTTCGTGCTTGGAAGGCATCAGGAATCTCCAGGGCTGTAGAACAAACGGGCATTTTCAATATATATTTTTTAAACTTCCCAAAGAGCTTCCATCCTGTTGCCAAGAAAACAATGTGAATGTTTTCTTGGCAACATGGGAGTCACCAGGGGTCAAACACAACTTGAGGGAGACTTTGCTACCAGTTGTGATGCTAGATTCACACCACAGCAGCAGGCAAGTGGCCATCCGGTTCTAACCACAAGGGTGCCAACACGATG
Organism: Candoia aspera; assembly: GCF_035149785.1. Taxonomy (NCBI): domain Eukaryota; kingdom Metazoa; phylum Chordata; class Lepidosauria; order Squamata; family Candoiidae; genus Candoia; species Candoia aspera. The sequence goes on from NC_086159.1 coordinate 80,251,764, forward strand.
GGACAGGCGTGAAGATGTGGTGGTGCCAGCGCCGCCCTTTCCCACTTCCACTGCAACATTGCACCCAGGAATATAAGGGGTGGAGCTGCAGAACCCTTAGAGTCCACAATGGGGTGGGGGGTGGGGATGTTTGTCAGAAAATCCGCAGTATGGCAGGTGTGATACCCGGATGGAAGAGATTGCCATTGATCACCACCCCAGCAGATGCCAGTGTGCAGAGCTAAGCATCAATTCCATTATTTCCAGAAAGAGAAACACGTGGCTCCCTTCTTAATCACTGGAAGTTTTATTTTAATGCTGCTGCAAATGAGATCTGTCTCAATCCGGCGTGTAATTCATTCAAACAATCTCTTCAGATATCACTTTAATCCCTTTTATTGAGGTTGGCTGGGGGTATGGGAGGAGATGAAAGGGAAATGAGGAGAAGAGGGAGAGATGAAAGGAGAAAGTTGAACAAATCAAAATTCTCATCCGGTTAAAATGCCACAATATTTTCATCTATAGATGGCTTCATGCTAAAAAGGAGAAATGTTTCTTTTCCCCTTAAAATTTAATTGGAAGGATTCTCTGCAGCTGATGCCTAAGAAGCAGCAGCTTTTTATAGAAGAAATATGCAAAAAAGAAAGTGACACTGAAGTATTTCTATGTTGCGGAGCAATAAGCGTCTCTAAGCCGGGTCAAATGCTTGTTGAACCAAACTTCCCAGCAAGATCCGTTGCTCCTCATGTTTGTTCTGTTTCCATGGATCTCATCTCACAAAGGAGATGATGGAGGAGGAGGAGGAGGAGGAAGAGGAGGAGGAGGAAGAGGACAAAGAGGAGGAGGAAGAGGAAGAAAGGAAGAAGAGGAGAAGGAAGAGGAAGAAGAAGAGGAGGAGGAGGAGGAGGAAGAAGAAGAGGAGGAGGAAGAGGAGGAGGAGGAAGAGGACAAAGAGGAGGAGGAAGAGGAAGAAAGGAAGAAGAGGAGAAGGAAGAGGAAGAAGAAGAGGAAGAGGAAGAAAGGAAGAAGAGGAGGAGAAGGAAAAGGAAGAGGAAGAAGAAGAGGAGGAGGAGGAAGAAGAAGAGGAGGAAGAGGAGGAAGAGGACAAAGAGGAGGAGGAAGAGGAAGAAAGGAAGAAGAGGAGGAGGAGAAGGAAGAGGAAGAAGAAGAGAAAGAGGAAGAGGAAGAAAGGAAGAAGAGGAGAAGGAAAAGGAAAAGGAAGAGGAAGAAGGAGAGGAGAAGGAGGAGGAGCACAAGGAAAATCAAAGGAGAGATTTCCCCCAGTGTTCCACCCCCAGAGGATTTTTCCTTTGCAGTAGGATGTTATGCACAATAAACAATGAATGGAAGTGACTAATACAACTCCCTTGTGAACATGAAAAGATCCGTGTGGATCAGATCAAAGGCCTTTCTGTTTCATCACTTGTCCCCACAGGGGCCAAAAGGAAGCCCCGAACCAGAACTGAGTGCAAAATACCTTCCACTCATATTCCCCCACTGATGATGAGTCCAACAGTGGAGGTCAGGAGTAGCCATCAAGCCTCATAAGCACTGAAGGTTTTACCCTCGATAGCAGTGTTTGTCAACCCTGGCCACTTGCAGATGTGTGGACTCCAACTCCCAGAATTCTCCAACCAGCATGGCTGGCTGGGGAATTCTGGGAGTTGAAGTCCACACATCTGCAAGCCGCCAAGGTTGACAAACACTGCTCTATAGGTTCATTGAATATCCTACCCACACTGGCAGTTCATACCAGAGCCGTTAGAAGTGAATGCCACAGTTGAACTATGTGCTGTGTGAAGCCATGTTTTCTTTGCCATTTGCCACCGTTTACTTTCATTGTATGGGCCTGGATTCAAGAAATATGAGATGGAGGCTTTTAGTCTTTTATAATGCAATCGCCCTGTTTCACTCACGAAGTTTGCATTTGTTTGCAAAAAGCTATATTAGCTGGGGAAGGACAGGTTAAAAAAAAGGGTGAAAGGTCCCCTGTGCCAGCACCGAGTCATGCCTGACCCTTTGGGGGGACGCCGCTTTCGCGACGTTTTCTCGGCAGACTATAGTGGGGTGGTTTGCCATTGCCTTCCCCAGTCACCTTCCCCAGCAAGCCGGGTGCTCATTTTCCCGACCTCGGAAGGATGGAGGGCCGAGTCGACCTGAGCCGGCTGCCCGAGAGAGAATCCGGCTTCCGCCGGGATCGAACTGGGGTCGTGGGGAGAGTTTCGGTTGCAATACTGCCGCCTGCCGCTCTGCGCCACACAAGGCTCTGGGGAAGAACAGAACATCAGGGCATTTTCTTCAGTAGGTACCATGCACCAAAAGGGTGTGTGAAGCATTGATTCCACTGAATCTCTGAATGGAACTGATGTTCCAGATTGAACCAGGAAGTCAAGCTGCACTGTTGTGTTGGATTGGAAACCTCAGTACAATGCTATGAATTCCATATGCCGTCTGATTTTGGAAACCTGAATTAACCTAACATTTAACTCAGTGTTTCTCAACCTTGGCAGCTTTAAGATGTGTGGACTTCAACTCCCAGAATTCCCCATGCTGGCCGGTTGCCATGGTTGAAAAACACTTCTTTCACTGAAGTGTAGAATCCAACTGGTTTTCTGAACTGATTTGACCAGCTGAATCAAATGAAGTCAGTTATCCAGATTGGATTGAAGCACGCCCTAGCAGAGAGCAAACTGCAAACTGTGGGGAATAGATGGAGTTTCAAGGGTTCCCTTTTTTCACTCAATTGTGCAATTTTCATCTCTCTTCCATTTCTAAAACTGCAATTTGCTTCAGGTGAAAGCTGAATCTTGAGAGCAAGATTCAATGAAACAGATAAGGTTACAAGAATTTTAGCAAATGAACTGTTTTTGATTTGGAACCAATTTATCTTCTAGTTACTGGCGCAGAGATTATTTAGTTTCTTTTTAATGGATTTCCTATGAACCCATGAAGTGACAGTATTTTTCACTGTTTTTGATAGAGGACTTTGCAGAAAATTGCCTTTAGAATCCTTACTGGTTTGTGAATTATATGCCCCTTGACCTGGCTGAGTGGGGCGCTGGTGGTGGGGTAGGTAATCTCACAGAGCAGAACATTTGCTTTTGAATAAACAGTTACAGATCTCTGCCTGTAACCATTTTATGGAAGTTTAATCAACTTTTTAAAGAATGAAGTTGCAGCCCAAACCTGCTTTGGTTTATTAAGAATAAAATAAAAATGAAGCAAAACTCATGAAACAGATAAGATAAATTGCATTTTCTCCGCCTTGAATGAATCACGGCTCTTTCTATTGTGTAGCAAACCGCACAGCTCTGTATATAATGGAAGTCCGCAGTGTGTGTGTGTGTAAGTGTAACAGCCGGTGTAACAGAAGCGACTGTATGAAAACAAATATGGTGGCTGAGATGAGATGGTGAAGGCAGGTGATGTGCAAAGAATGAGGGGCCTTCCATTCAGTTCCATACATGCATGGCATATGTACACATGAAAATGCTCCTCTTATAATTATGCTGGATCCTTGCCCACATTTAACACTCTGCAATCAAGAAAATTCTGCGTAATTTATTGTACTTGGGCAGGCATACGTTCACCATGTCCCCGAAATGTCTATATTCATGCAATAGTTTGAGAAATATAAGTTAGGTTTTTCTGACCTCCATTTGGAAACAAACTTGAGTGTCTTTAACCAGGGGTGTTTGTGGGGGGAGGCCAAAAAGTCAAGATGGCAGCCCTAACCATGTGATTGAAGCCCCGCCCCTTTTAAATGTGGATCACATCTAGAAATGGGGTGGGGCTTCATTGTGCAGGGGAAGTCACCATTTTGACTTTTTTGACCATTCTCACCAATACCTTTGATTTTAACTGATAGAGCTGAACTTTGTCATTTCTCTGTGCATTTCCATGCCTTTCTGCCAAGCAAGTTTGAGAAAGAGAACAAGGGAGAGGAGAGAAACCCCAGTGTGGTGGTCATCACAAAGCATTGCACGGCCTCCTGGCATTTGCCCAAAGGAACCATTTCCAAAAAGCTGAAGCTAAACCCCCTGTTGATTTCCTTGGCAGCAACCCGTGTGGTACTCAGCAGCTCCAAAGGCGTGAATGTTCAAGCAGTGGGGAGTCCTGTGTGTGGATAACAGATGGGAACGGTCCTTCCAGGCATGGCTGAATGAACAGAACCAAACCCATATCCAACTTTGCAGAGCCAGAGATGCATTTCATTGACTGAAGCTAAAAATAATGTCGTCTTTATTTAGGCAGAAGGTCGGTTTTGGCCAAGAGGGGTTGGACTGTACAACATCAGATGCTCATTGGTGGAGTTTCCCTGCTGGCATTAAACTGCGGTGCTGCGCCCGAGACGTCCTGAACGGTTTTCTAAGTTGGTGTCCCAACAATCAAAATATCCATAGCTGCCACGAGGAGTGAAATAGGACGACATAGCTGCGTTGGCATTTGCATACGACAGACGATTGCCTGAGAGTTGTTGCAAGGTTCGGATTGAAGGTATCGGCTCTGTGGACTGCAGGGTGTGGCAAAGCATCCGTGGAGCCACGTTTAGATCCACCAGATCTGGGGTGCAAGAATTTGGCTGACCACCGGATGGCAGAAAAAAGAAAAGGAAAACCAACTCTTGGCTGCCATCAGGTGGTTTCGAGCACATCTGGGACAGTGTCTTCTACCTGAAGCCATTGGTGGGCCTGCCTGACCATAGAAAGGGAGACTTGGGCCCAGGAGTCAACCCATTTCAAGGAACCCAGGGATCTACAGGTAGTCCTTGCTTAACAACCATTCATTTAGTGATGGTTTGGACTTACAATGGTGTTGGAAAAACAGACTTACAACCAGTCCTCACACTTACAACTCTTGCAGCATCCCCTGAGGTCACGTGATCACAATTTGGGCACATGGCAACCAGTTCACATCTATGGCTGTTGCAGCATCCCAGGGTCACATGATCACCGTTTTCAACCTTCCTGGCAAGCAAAATCAATGGGGAACCACATGATTCACTTAATGACCACACGGTTTGCTTAACACCCATGGTGGTTTGCTTAATGACCACCACAAAAAAGGTCATAAAATTGGGTCAGATTCACTTAACGACCATTTTGCTTAGCAACCAAAATTCCGATCTCAATTGTGGTTGTTAAGCGAGGACTACCTGTATAGTTTTATGTAAGAATGGGGGAGAATTCAGTTTCCACAGCAGTTTAAGCAAAGTGGTCACATTCACATCTCTCAAATTGGATTGGAAATGGAACTTAAATCAAAAGCCGTGTTCTCTCTCCCCCTCCTGCACATGCACACACACAGGGGTGCCCACAGGGGAGGCGAAACAAGTCAAAATGGCAGCTGTGACCACACCATTGAAGCCCACCTCCTTTTTATGCGCAGCAGTGAAATGATCCCCTTATTAAAGAGGAGTAATATTCAGTCTGAGAAATGAGTTCAGCTGAGCCAACCCACATAGTAAGAGTTACAGAGCATTATTCTGCCGTTGGAAAACATGGGCAGGAAAAAGAGGGGACAAATTTTTACTGTACCTCCTCTATATGACCAGGGTTTTTATCTGATATTGTCTCTTTCATAATTCTTATCTTACAGAATTGCCACAAATTAGGTTTATTTCAACAATGTAGAATCTCTAGATACTTTTATAATTGTATCCATCTTTGTTTGATGATAAGGCAGGCTTACAATTCTAATAAACAAACAAATAACATAGTCTTTATGTAATCTGTGTGGCATAGCCAGTGGCTCAGGACTACTCATTCATTCATTCATTCATTCATTCATTCATTCATTCATTCATTTATTAAACGTATTTCTATGCCTCTGCAGTTGAAATGATTTTCAGCGGCTTCCGTAGAAAAAGTATAATAGAAAACATACCCACTACAAAAAATTGAAACACAAAAGCAATATGACTTTTCATACTGTAATCTGGGTCCACCAAAACAGAAAATAGCCTATTTCTTCCAAGAAGTTTTCCGTTATTATTCGTATCAATTATGGCATATGTTAGGTCACAAACTTTGCAATAATACAGTTGACGGTATTTCTCTGGCTGTAAAATAATGAGCCACGGTTAGCAGGGCTAAAGCAGAGCTTGCCACTTGGGAGCAATCTTTCCCGAATTCCCGATCAATACATCCATTAGCGAAGGAGAGCTAATTGGGGCTGGAGCTGAGCTTACACTCCAGCAGTCATTCTCCAACCCCAAACCAAAACGTAGGTCTAGCTCAGCCTTTCTCAATCTTCTGACCCTTGAAATATTTTTCAGGCCTTGGGGAACCCCTGCGCATTCAGGCTCAAAGATAGGCCAGAAATTATGAAACTATTATATTTGTTTCCTGTGTAGGCCTGTATATGTGCATTAACAGTGTTCTTAAACTAAAAATAAAGAATGAAACTTACCTCTGTAATGTGAAGTTGCCCGAATTTGAAATAATTTTTAAATAAATCATGATCTCCCAGGGAACCCCTAGGGACCTCTCCTGGAACCCGAGGGTGCCACGGAACCCTGGTTGAGAAACTCTGGTCTAAATAATGAGTGGAAACTCACTGGAGCTGCAGCAACATTTATACTATGGGAGCAGATTTTGCTTAAACCCAGATCAAGAAATACATTCAAGTAATGAGAGAGCACTACCTAGCATAGACTGAAATTTATTTTATTTTGATACTGATAAGGTCAGATCTCTCTGAGGTTTCTCATTTGTTCAGATGCTCAGTCCCCTTGTCTCTGTACGCTTGGCTAGAGTCTGGGAGCTAATTCTCCTCCCTGTTTCTGGTCTCCTGCACTTTTTGCAGTTGGGGAGCAGAATTTCATACCACCCAGATTACTTCTGCAGGCCATTAGGGGTGCTCAGAAACACCGACGTATGTACTACTGCTTAAGATACATTAGAATAAAGTACCTGGCCTGAACCACAGCTTCATGGGGAACTGACCCTTTTGCCCTGTGAGTTGAAGATGAGATAAGGATGTGGAGAAACCCACCGTTGAGCTGAAGAGCTCAAGATGAGTAAGTTCACAACAGGATGTCCTCCACACACATAAAAAACAGGCAGAGTGTTGATTGCATTATCATGGCAGCCATCTTGACTTTTTTGACCATACACTGTGGTCACCCTGTTAGCAACACTTACAATATGAATGCAGGTTTCCTTGCATTTGTTTAAACTTTGCATTATGATTCAGAACTTTTTCAGAAATAAAAAAAACACTGGATCGTTGACTGCAAAAGGACTTCCAGTCTGTATAGAATTAGAATGTAGATTATAAAGCACGTGTAAAATAGCCGTAGAAATTGACAGAGCTAAATATTTACTCATGTATTTAGAAGAGCATACAAAAGCGGCTAGCAGATTGAATGTTGACATAAAAAGCTGTCGCCTTGCGCACATAGCCTTATCTTCCCTCGAACGAGTGCCAGCGTACCTTGAAACTGTAAATTTATCAACATAAGTCAGGCCATTAAAACCATCCGATGTTAATTTTGAAATTAGAAACTGATTCAGCTCCACGAGCTAAGACGCCTTTAATGGGGAATTGGCTTAATTTAAGGAGAATAGCTACATCCATCACTGTTAGAGGTTTATAATATTTATGCAATGAGAAGGCGGCCTGGAACATTTGAATGAGAGGAACTGTATTTCTAAATAACATCTGTTGAGGAGCAACAGGGAGTCCGGCCCCTTCTTGCATGCGCTCATCCTTAGAAGCCTCTGGCTGGCAACCGAGAAAAGCAGAACAGTGAACATAATGGGGCTTTGGTGTAATTGAGCCTGCCTTCTTTTATCTTCTTAATGGACAACAGTCACATTTTGATCTGCATCCAATTCTGCCTTTGGTTGTGACTGCACATTCAGTTGAAAGTAATTGACATGTAAGCATTTGCATTCAAACCCTGATGAAGTTCTAATCGGGGAGAGACAACCTTTTTTCCTCCCCTCCCCTCCTCTTTTCAGTTGTAGCTGCACTTTCCACTGTTTGGGCTTCTGACGGCTGAAGGTGGCATGGGGTTTTAAGCCTTGCAAGCAGCTGTAACCTGGCTGGTTTACAGTCACATTTCAGCAGTGCAATCTGGGCATCCTCTGAAATGGCCCATCTCAACCAAAGATGCCCCGAGCATTCTACAGTTCTGGGGTGTATGCTGGTCATTCCCACGGTTTCTAACGGTGGGGCCATCCAGGACCATGAAGTTATTGGAGAGAACAGAGAGAGATTCCGCTAGCTCTGTCCTTCATTAATTTTGCTATCTGCTTAGGTCATGTTTAGCTTCCACTGAAGGAACAAGCGTTCTTTTTTCTCGTGTTTGCACAGTAAGGTGTTTGGTTAATTAGAGAGCACAGTATTGCAGTGTCAAACACAGAACACTAGACAGAGACTTCCTTACACAGTTCGTAGCAATTAGCAATTAGCTTCTGATAAAGCAAATGCAAAGAATCTGTTGCTTATAACCCATTTTGACCATCTTTCAGAGCTGGAAATGCCACGTCAGAAATTATAAATGCATTGGCTTGGAAATGTTTAAGCGATGTATTATCATGATAGAACTTGGAGAATGCTGAGATCCTTCAGGTGCCTGCTCAGCATGGTCTTCTCAGCAGGTTACACCATTCTCTGACCGCTTCTTATATTGGAGCCAATATGTTAAAGCAGTGTTTCTCAACCTTGGCAACTTTAAGATGGGTGGACTTCAACTCCCAGAATTCCCTAGCCAGCAAGGCTGGCTGGGGAATTCTGGAGTTGAAGTCCACCCATCTTAAAATTGCCGAGGTTGAGAACACTGTGTTAAAGGTGGATATTTGTCAACCTGAACTGTGATGGATGTTGTGGTTTAAGCTCTGAGTTTTGGTGAATGCATTAGATACAGATACTAATATTAAGTGGCTGTTCTGTACAACCCATACTGTGCGTAACCCTCTCAAAGCTGCCTAGGTATCAAGTAGGAAGGGTTCAAAATAGGCTTTCCCTACTTTAAAGAAACAGAATGAACATTTGTAATAGGCCTATTTTAACCAGGGGGCAGATGATTGAAAGTGAGGACTTCATTAGCTATCCATGGCATTCTGTGTAGTGGTAATAACAAGAGATAAAGTGGCGAAGAAGCCCGAAGCCCTTCATTGACAAAAGAGAGCAATTGTGGCTTATTTCAAAAGCTTCTCCACCTTCTTCAGCCACTGGTTGTAGGAATTCCCAGATCATTTCTGGAGAGAAGCTGAGAAGGGCTTTGGATCCAGGGGAACCACAGGATGGTGTCTAAAATCCGCAAGATGGCCGACACAGAAGTGGGATGCCATGTCACTGCTGCCATCTTGAAGTTTTTACCCCCACCCTGTGGACACTCATGCTTAGATCCATCGAATTCAAAGCCCTTTGGGTGTCCAGCCTGCTCTAGATCAGGCCCCTCAGCCTGGCCAGCCTGGATCTGGCATAGATTTCTGTTGAAATCAATTTCCTGAAATCAGTTGAAAATAAATCTCTAGTTGGAAGCAGGAATGGATTTTTTTTAAAGTAACTTCTCAAGAGCAGAAAGGAAAAACGATCATATGACCTCCAGGCCCTGATCATTGTTCTCAAAGAGTTGGAATTAAAGTGTTCCATTAGTTTTTATAAGACAGAAGCAGTTCTGTGTGGCTGATAGTCTGCTTTCTTCTTCAGCCCGCCCACTGCTTTTGTTCCAGTGGGCCCACCTTTTCTCTCCATTTAATAGAATGACCTCCTTCCACTACTTTCAACAGGGGAAAACAAGAGATCGTGGATTTTAATCCAAGCCCAGAGATGTTCAAGGGAATGTAAAAGGCAAATCTCCTGTGCACAAGTTCTGTTTGGTGGGTCATATGGGCCAATATCCTATTATGGCTAAAAATGTCTTTGCGTAAACCATTTGACAGGCCCTGTGCATGCTGGCTGGGGAATTCTGGGAGTTGAAGTCCACATATCTGAAAGCTGCCAAGGTAGAGAAACACTGCGTTAAACAATACACCCCACACAGGAGAACTTCTTAGCCTGTTTCACACTGAGTCTTTGCACATCATTAACTTGCAACTACAAAAGCCAAGTGTAGCAGACTGGAGTTAGGGCATGAAGTTTTTAGATTGCTTGCAGTTCACTAACCAAATGCCAATAAGAAGCAAATGCAACAGAAGGAAAGTCAGCCAAATTCTGGGAAATTGGAAATACCAAATGGATGAAAAAGCTGGAGTTTGTGATTCAGGAGGTAATTTTGCTTATCCTATCAGAAGCAATGAGAGCCAGTTTGGTCTAGTGGTTAAGGCAACAGGCTAGAAACTGGGAGACTGAATTCTAGTCCCACCTTAGGCATGAAAACTGGCTAGGTAACTTTGGGCAAGTCACTGTCTTCAGCCCTAGGAAGAAAGCAATGGCAAACCACTTCTGAAATCTTGCCAACAAAACTGCAGGGACTAGTCCAGACAGTCGCTGAGGATTGGATGTGGTTGAATGGGGGGGGGGGGGATCAGAAGCAATAGGAAAATCATGACTGAGAAAGCTACTGATGACTGTGTGAAAGGTGAAAGGTCCCCTGTGCAAGCACTGAGTCATGTCTGAACCTTGGGGGGAAGCCGCTTTCGCGACGTTTTCTCGGCAGACTATAGCGGGGTGGTTTGCCATTGCCTTCCCCAGTCATCACCTTCCCCAGCAAGCTGGGTGCTCATTTTCCCAACCTCGGAAGGATGGGAGGCTGAGTCGACCTGATCCGGCTACCCGAGAATCCAGCTTCCGCTGGGATCGAACTCGGGTCGCGGGGAGAGTTTCGGTTGCAATACTGCCGCCTACCACTCTGCGCCACATGAGGCCCACTGATGACTACTAGTCTATAAATATTAAAACCACATTGGGCAACCTCCCTTGGTCTCCCTCCCTCCCTCCCTGCATTGGGCAACTTCCCTTGGCCTGAAACATCCAGACCAAAATAATATCAATAAGAGATGGCAGAGTTTGGACTCAATGTCGAGCTTAAAGTTCTTTTGTATTTAAACGTTTCTAAACCAAAGCAGCAAAAAGTAAGTAATCCCAAATGGTAATAAGGTGTCATTATGGTTGAACCATGTCCTTATTCCAGCTGGAGGTTTCCATGCCAATGCAAGACTCAAATTATTTCCTTTTAGGTGAGCTTAGCTCCTGTCACTTCACGAACATGTCTGCCCTAGGATTGTCTGCATGGTCTCCATCCAATTACTGATCCAGCCCAACAGTGCTTAGTTCTTTCACCCAGACAAGGTTACTGAAGGCTGCCATTGGCTAATATAATAAGAAGACTGGGAAGTGAGCAGATAGGATTAATCAGCCTTTAATAGATGCTTCCATATGCAGCAATGCAGAGAATCTGTACTGCTAAGACCACAAAAACACCCTATGCTAAATCAAACCAAGAGCATATCAAGTCCACCAGTGCTCTGTCATCAACGTGGCCAAACAGATCTCCTTGGGAAACTTAAAAGGAAAACCAGAAGGGGGGGTCACCTCCCTCACCCCACTGCTAGCCTTCAGCAATTTGTTAGTCATATGCACAGAGCCCCTAGAAAGGAAGGCTATATTAAGCTGACATTGCAAATAGCCTATTGATAGATTTATCCTTCGGTGTGCAACTTGGCCCTTCATTATAAATCAAGAAAAGTCAAATAACTCCTTGAAAAGCAAGGAAGTGCTCCATTGGTTTCTAATGCAAGCAATCATCTCAAGTACTGTGCCATTATAGAAAAGAGAGACAGTAATTAATGTATATATAAAAACTGGGCTCAAGTCATTCACAGATGCTGTGTTAAGGGAGCCATGGGGAATCTTGTTTTCTTATGGAAGGCCTGTCTTGAACCACAAAAATCCCAGGAGATGAGATGACCTTCTGGCTGTTGTAGAAACAGCTTTTTTCTGGGTGATGTAATAGAGTAGAATTTCCTTCCAGTTGATCCATGTACCCAAGTTTCTCAAACTTGGCAACTTTAAGATGTGTGGACTTCAACTCCCAGAATTCCCCTGCCAGCCAAAACTAAGATAGACCATTCAGAACTTCAGTTCAAGCCGCTTAAAATTTATTGGTTCCAGACGATCTTTCCATAATATTGTTTTCATGGCACTGGTGTTTGTAATTCAGAACTGTATCATAATTTGCTTTCTTGGCTGAATCTTGATGTGTCTTGTGTAGGATGCCTTGTGAGGGCAATCTCTTAAAAGAGATTTGCTAAATAAATAACAAATCATGAATAAATGTTGGATCCGTTGCAGTGAGGAGGTGTGCAAATGGGGAGATACAGGAGATTCATTCACACCCAGCCAGACGTTAGCGAATGAAGGAATCTGCCATCTGTGAATGCTGTGCATTGTTTGTGGACTGTAACGCCCTCAGACTGACAGCCCATTTCATAATATCGTAAGAGAAAGAAAACAGTAACTTTAATGCTTGTACAGATAGAATAAAACAAGATATCCAAACCTTCCATTAGTCATCTAATGATACCTCTGAAGAAAATGTACTATAATTTAGAATAATCACAGTTCTTTTTTTTTTTCTGACACAACACGGAATTCTTTTAATTCTGAATGCCTTCAGAAATAGGGGTGACAGAAGGAATGAGGTCTGGAGGGATGCAGAAGGAAAGACTGTTAAGACTTGGACATTTTCAAACTTCTGAGCCCCAAAGGACCCATCACCATTTCTTAAATATCTGTTTCATCGCTCTTGAGACAATCCAGTATTCTCTCTTTCTCTATAAATTTAGCACAATTACAAAGGAAATGTAACTGCCACGAAAATACAATATTTTCCTGTTCCTGTTCCTGTTTTTTTTTTCTTTTCTTGCAAAACCTGAATGAAGTCTTACTGGCTGCTTCTGAACTTATAACCACTTCATTGCATGGATCATGGCATGATCAAACTGTCATGGCCACCATCTTGACTTTTTTGACCACACCCCATGGATAAGCCTGTATCACGGCCAGTTTATTGAGCTTTGGGAATGAACTCTTCACCATTTGACATCATAATGTCTTCCTGCAGGAAACTCTCAAGAGCATTAAGAACTTCGTTCTGGATTAGCTTTTCTGTAGTATGCACTTTGCTCTTATTTCATGACATGAAAACGAAAGCAGTGTGTAGACCAGCAGAGGGAAGGAATGAGAAGGAACATTTCAGGAATAAAGGAAGTTGCATTATATACCATGTCAAACTGATTCAAGCAGAATATGCAGCCTTGGGCAGGGAGGGGGGAGTGCAGAACGATGTACTTGGGGTTTTTTTGAGTGAGATATTAAGGCCACATTCCCCAAGGTGGGCAAGATCAGGGTAAAAAGTGCTTAGGATGACAATTAAATTTGACTATATGAAAATGAATAGAATTCATTGAATACCGTTGGGATTGTTCCCCATGCAGTTCTCCTTTCTCTCACACTTAAAATTATAAATCAGCAGCAACTTGGGGAAGGACTTGGAGCTGGGGTGTCCAAACCTGTAAGGCCACATGTACGAAAGGAGAGGGGCTTTGACTGCCATACTATATCCTCCAGATCTGGACACCCCTGGCTGTGAGGGCTGCACTCGAGGTTTGACCAAGGGGAAGAGAACAAACGCCTTAAATCAGTGTTTTTCAAACACTGGGCAACTTTAAGATGAGTGGACTTCAACTCCCAGAATTCCCTAGCTAGCATGCTGGCTAGGGAATTCTGGGAGTTGAAGTCCACACTTCTTAATGTTGCCAAGTGTTTGAAAAACACTGCCTTAAATTATACACTCCAATATAAGTTGGGTACCTTGGCTCTTCACAGGCTGTAGTTCACCAGGTCTCCAGCAACTGGTTTCCCCAAACCTGCTCATACTTAACAATGATCTATTGTCGATGTTTTCAAAATGTGTGCAGAGAAGTGGAAACTGATCCCTACTTCTATTGTGAGAAAGTCAGAATTATGACCATGCCACCTTGTAAAACAGCTTCTGAAGCCACATGGGTTGCAGGTATGCTGAAGTCACACATTCAGTGCAGGCAGGGAGAAGTGAGGCCAAGGCTGCAGGGGCCATGCAGGGTCTAAGCAGAAAATGTCCCAGGATCGTCTGCAGCTCAACCGTCAAGATTTCTCGTTAAATGGATCAGGAAGGAAAGTTGTCTTTGAAGACAGAAAGTTCACACTTCTTTGGCCTCCTGCGGAGCTGGTGATGTCGAGAAGACCCATCGTGGTCAAACATCTTAGGAAATGCAAGTGGCGCATCTGCTCAGGGATTCTACCACTTCCAGTCCTAGCCAACGGCCACCGATAATGATAGTTCAAAATATCTGGAGAATACCCAGTTGCCTACATATGTAGAGCTGCCTGCAAGGTGTGGAGGCCTTTCTGTCTTGAGGGCACCAGTTAGATGTGTGGACTTGTTGACGTGCTCTGTGACCCACAGTTGTAATTTTCCTCTTGGTTGGTAATTGTGAGCTATAGAAGGCTGCCTATTTGTATAAAAATTGGTTAACACACATACACACCAAGATGTGAAAGAAAAGCTAGGTTAAATCTTTCTTTCCTGCATGGTAATTATGAAAATATATAGAAGCTTTTTTGTGTGTGGAGGAGTATTTAAACATTTCCCCTCCAATTTGTAATCTGAAGTGACACAGCCACGCAGCAAATTAATGCATCATGTGCAGCTAATGGGATTCAAAGCGCCTCCAGATCTGGGGAGAGGTCGCTTGCTCAAGAGCGTCCCAGCAGCGGGGCCACATGGGAGACGTGTAATCTATTCCAGTTGTTTGTAAATCAGATTATTAAAAATAGTCCCTGTCTCACAATCTGACATGCATCCACTCAGAAATAAGTCTGACCAAGTCTGATTAATGGTTGCAACCTATCCCTGGGTCCCACAAAGGCTTTGGGGCAGTTTACAACGCATCAAGAGGCTTTATGAAAATCAACCCAGAATAAAACGAAGCAGTTCGACGAATATCTTATTTGTTGGCTTATTGGATTTCAAGGCCGCCCAACTCCAAAAAGACGCTGAGTAGCTTACAATTGTTAAAAGGATTCATAATTTAAAAAGCAAACAGGAACATGGCTGCCCTGAAAAAACCACATTAATAACATCCAGGAAAGAAGAGCCACTGATCCCCCAATCCCAGGCCTGGGAGCACAGCCAGGTCTCAAGGAAGCATTTGAAGGGTGTGGGTGGTATAGTCTTGGCATCCATATAGAAATACCCCTTTTCTGGATAGTTGTTGTTGTTTTTCCAGCTTCTCACTTTAGACTACAGCCCTGGGCTTTCTGGTTGCCCTTCATCAAGATTTGATCCTGCTGAGTTTCTAGCCAGCTACTGCTGATTCAACATTATCAAGAGAGCCCACCACAAGAATGTACAAAGCAGCCTAAGAGATCTTCTTCCAGGTTTAGGAACTCTACGGTGAAAGCACCACCACCAAGAAAACTCGTTCCTTCTTGCAGATGTGCCTTCAGGTAATCTCCCAGGTCTCATGCTACTTGTCACGTATTATGGGTACTGCGCCATGTATTTAAAAAGCAAGTATATGAAAATTAAGCAACAGCAGTCATATAAATCCCTGTCTCTTAGGTGGGCCGAGCAACGTTCAGAACCAGCTCTCTCATTCTCCACCGAAGACCTGCTCGGTCACCGAGAGCAGCAGCACTATCAGCGAGTCCATTTCTTCTTCTGCTTGAAGAGCTAAGAGAGAGAACATTAAAGTGGAACAATACCTTTAATACTGGATCTGCTTCAAGTCATCTTTCCTGTTATGTATCAAGGACAGCATTCTAAAACCACCACCTTGGGGGAATCTAGTTTCAAACTACTGCTTTAAAATGTCAGGGTTGAGTCAAAACACTTTCATTTGTGCACAGAATTTATTTTCTTGCTCATATAATTCCCACCTAAAATTTTGAAAGACTAGGTGATCTCTCAGCAGACATTAATGATGTAATGTAATGTGACAATATAAAGTAATATAATTATAAACAAAAGGCAGAGTATTGTAACCAAGTATTTGTAACCAATACAACATGAAATTAGTAATATTTCAGAAAAAAAGAAAGCTTCCTCAGAAAGAGCAGAATGAGTCCTTTCTGTTTGGGTATTGACTGTTCTTTAATATTCTCTCTTTAAAAAATAATAATGACAATTCTTTATGATACTGATCTGCTCCAGTACGGATCCTACTACGGGCTGCATTGCGTGATTTGCATAAAGTGATACAAACTGAAAAAAAAATGTTCTTGAATTGTGTTATATTATTTGGTGACTACTTCTGTGGCTCTTGAGAATTTGATATGAGTTGAAGAGGGTGGATTTCTCCAAAGAGTCCAGCAAAGGGACGTGCAGAAGTTCTCGCGTGCCCATCCTTCGTTCTGCGATCTGTCTTGCCTGAGTTACAAAATGGAAGGGTTGCTCCCCAGCCTTGGCCAAGCAGGAACAGGGCCTCTTCTTTCAATTACAGATTCTCTTTAATGCAACCAGGGAGCCGGGAAGGTAATCGGCGTGCTCACTTTCAACGCCCGTGAACAGATGCAGGAAAGGAAGTCAAGACAGCAGACGCGACGGTGCGATCAAAACTCTGCCTGGTCTTATATGCATCGCACCGTCGCGCCTGCCTTCTTGACTTTCTTACACACCTCCTGGACACCCCTGAATAGATGGCCATCTTTCCAAGCTCATCACAGATTTCAACGATATAAATTGGGGACCCGGTAGTCCCCCCGCCTCCCACTTTCAGCTGTTCCAAGTGGTTGGGAAAGCAGCTCTGGTTTTCTGCATTCCTCTGGCTTTTTCCCCAGCATTGTGGCAGGCAAGGATCACAGTGCAGGTAAACGTAATGTGAAGCTGTCACCACATGGGCAATTATGCTTAAAGAGTACCAGGGGTGGGTAGATGGGTGCGCAGCAATCCTGGTTATGGCAGGAGCCCTGACTCATTTGCAGTGTTCATGTTCACTTTTTCTGGGCTGTCACCAGCATACCTCTGCAATTGTCACAACATGCCACTCACTAACAGTAAATAAACAATAATAAGCCCACGCAGGAGGCACACATCTGCTCCTGACAGGAGCAGGGAAGGAGAGAGAAATGAATTTCTCTTTTTTCAGATCGATGCCCCAACTGGTTGGAGAAGGACTTCATTGATGAGAAACAGGCCTTTTATTAAAACGGCTGTATTTTGCAAAGACATTGTCATTCCTGAAGTAGAAAGTTCCACTGATGGATTGCCCTGAGTTGTTTTAAAAAAAGAAACCACAAATATAGGAAAATCTCATAAAAAATAATTCAGTGGTTCAACGGAAATGCGTTTGCTTAACTGGCCTACAATTCTGACTACTACTGAACTGCAAAAACAGTGCCAAAACTTTGTTTAAAACAAAACACCTTAGAAAATTTGCACAATCTAATAAGCATGTGGATAGAAAGGTATGACAGGATGCTGTACATGGTCTGTATCCCTTAATATCTGGGAATTTTGTGCACCTTCTTTCAACTTTGAAATGGAATTTTGACAAGGGTGTTTCTTAGGAGCTCCTTGGAAAGTTTTAGTCCCAGCGGTGGGACTGTCACACCAAAGTGTGTTGTCCCAATAATGGGAATTTTTGTTTGGATTAAAGCTATCCCTCGTCTTCTACAGGTTTCCCATTAATGAACAGATGCAAGCGATTCACAATGCAAGTCAAGGATTACAACTGGTGAGAACATCTTCATAATAGCCATACAAACATAACTGTTGACATTGCTGTAAGAGAAACACTAAACATTTAGAGAGAAAACAGTTGCCCACTTTGTTCTACTTGCATGGAGATTTTTCTGTGAAACTGGAGAGGAATGGTTGGTTTGAAATGCCATGTTTTTCTAATTTGTGTAGAAAAAAATCAGTCTGAAAATAATACAAGCTACAGTATGGTGAAATAAAGGTGAAAGGTCCCCTGTGCAAGCACCGAGTCACGTCTGACCCTTTGGGGGGATGCTGCTTTTGCGACGTTTTCTTGGCAGACTAAAGAGCGGGGTGGTTTGCCATTGCCTTCCCCAGTCGTCACCTTCCCCAGCAAGCTGGGCGCTCGTTTCACCAACCTTGGAAAGATGGAAGGCTAAAATATGCCTTTTGAAAATGCACATGGTCAACCGTGAGTTTGAGTTTACATCTCCCTGGGGTTATTTCAGCATTGGCTCAAAGTGATTCCACAGATCAATTTTTTGTGTCACTGGGCAAGGATCCCACGTTCTTCCCACACATTGCTATCAGATACGAGCTGTGTGAACTGCAACAGTGAATGCACTCTGGTATGCCTCTTCCACATATTTCATCCCTTGTATGGTGGTAGGGAGATTCGCAGAGATCAGAGGCATGTCTATCTATGTCCTAACATAAAACACGTGAAAGGTGGGAAGTTCTGATGTTCAGTGATGTTTAGAGAGGAACATTGTTTGTCAGGGGTTCAACTCCAGCCATATATTGGTAACGCAAAGACCAGCATTTCAGACCAAAAACTCTAGTAACCAGAGCCAAATACTTCCCTCTTAGCACAGAGAGTCATTGCTCTGGTTTTCACTGCAATTCAACACCATCAATTTTGGTGGCCAACAGTAAAAGTGCTGGAGCTGACTCACTCTGATATTGTCAAGTAACCCAAGGGATGAGGAGAGCTTTCTTGAAAACCTGTAATTCACATTGTTCTTCTCTTTTTCCTCTTGTCTCAAACTGTCCTCTCTGCTTACCGCTTCGCTTTGCCTTACCTCTCCTCACTGATTTGGTGATGATCAGGTTTTAACCTCCCATTCCAGGGGTGTGTCTTCAGCCAATAAACCAGAGTTTCTCAACCTTAGCAACTTTAAGGTGTGTGGACTTCAATTCTTTGCTGGCTGGGAAGTTCTGGGAATTGAAGTCCATACACCTTAAAGTTGCTGAGCTTGAGAAACACTGCTTTAAACTCACCATTCATGTTACAATCAGCTTTTCTTGTGATTTCCCCTACACTGTTTGGGCCTACGTGCATGTTTGAAAGAATGATCCACTTAAATGCTGCAGGGCTGAAGTTGGGGCTCTGTGTACGTTGGTGTTTCCCTTCCATGCTTCCTGCATGCACAACCAGCATTGCATGGTAGCTTTACTGCAGGCATGTGGGTGCAACTCATTTTGGGCTAAGGACCACTCTCAGATGGGGTGACCACAGGAAGGGTCAAAAAAGTCAAGATAGCTGTCACAACCACACAATAGAAGCCCTGCCCCTTTTTATGTGTGTTGTGTGTACGAAGCACTCAAAGAAGGGTGTGGCTTCCGTTGCATGTTGTGGCCACTGTCTAAACTTTTTCTACTCACTTGAAGATGGCCTTGATTATGACAGCATCATGTTTAGTTGTGAGCCCTGTTGCCATCCCTGATTGGCCTCCACTTGTAGGATATAGTATCAGCACTGACACATCTGGAGAAGAATTGCTGTCAAGGTACATCGGCACCCTTACAATTGTGTGGAAGAGTGGAAGACTTGCTGCAGTTGTCACACAGATTGCCTTCTGCAAAACCCAAGCCCCACAAAGGTACATTTTCCCACTAAACAAAACCACTTGTCTCTGTAAACCTCCATGATCATAAACTCTTCAGAAAAGCATCCGACCTTTTCTGATGGCATTCAAACAAGGATGCTTATCTCCGAGCTAATGCTATGTCACTACAGTCAACTTTATAAAGGTGCTCACCCAGTAAGATTATCATGGGAAGAAGAACATTAGTATAGTATATTCATATAGTATATTAAGACTTAAATGGCTATTTTGAAAACAGTGTTCTGAAAGATAGTGTGTATATGTTCTGATGCATGATAGTGGGCAATTTAACAAAATAGAGAACTGCTCAACTTACAAAGGAAGTACGGGACCCAAACACTGTAGAGTGAGTACTTACTTTGATTGACAGTAACTAATGAGTATCAATATTTTTCTTTGTTCTGTCTGTCATATAAGGCATTTAGCTTTGGAGCTAAATTTGAGAAGGGGGAGGGAGTTAATCTTATTAGATGGTGCTAATTAAAACTAGCGCAGGTGGATTTCCATAGAACTCCACCCACACACCTCTTCAGCAGAGCCGTTAAGGTGGCAGAATTGCATCAGCAGAATAAATCACCATTGGTTAGTAAACCAGAGGGCAGTTCACTGTTGCTTAGCAACTCCCGGGTGCTGATTCTTACTATTAACCCTATCACAGCTTTGCATAACCTGTTTGTCCACCCAAGATGAAATAAGCATGGATCAACTACACTGTTTCCTTGGTAGATTATCAGCAATAGCTTAGCTTAGGTCCTTTATCAATTATTTGTTTCCATTGAAGACATGATGGATGCTTGACTTTAATGACTCATTATTGGACTATTGTTGGTGAGTAGAAAGCCTGATTTAGGAATTGGGATTCAACTTGTACTAGAAAGGACTGCATTTCCCTGGAAGGATCATGTTCTGGCATTGGTAAATCACTGTATCACAACCTGACTGATGCACCTCTATGGGGCTGTCCTTGGAGACTATCTGGAAATGTCACTTGGTGAAAAATACAGCAGGTGAGCTAACAATCTACAATTCTGTGGTCATATCTCACCTATACTAATCGCAGATCGTTTTCCAGTCAGGCTCAGTTCAAAATATTGGTTCTTGAAAATCTGTATTGCTTAGGTGCAACAGTCCTGGTCCATCAAGCCAGAGTCAAACAGCAAGCAATTCAAGCCTGAGAGCCTGAAACAGCAGTGAAATTAAATGAGGGAAGTTGTTGTGTTCTAGTCCAGATTCTTGTTATATAATGTTCTTTTCAGAAACTTGGGTCTAAGAACAAGATGATATAGTTATACTATGGGGAAAAGTTAAGGCTGGCTGAAAGAGTTAAATTCCAATTAGCAATTAAGCATGGATCTTAATTGCATGGGAGATGCCAGACAATTTCTTGTGTGGATCTGAATCCATACATCTGAAGGGGTCAGCAGATACCACATCTGATTAATTTACTCCCAGCATTTAGAAGGTTGAAATTTCCCTCCTCTAGAGGAAACAGGAGCAAAGAGGAATTTCAAAAATCAAAGAACTAATATTATATAAAAGTAGCTGTGGAACAAGGAGGATTTGCAGGATCTATCATTATCAACTGGATACCTCAGATCTTCCCATCACCCTATATTTCACCTGGCTAGCTTATAAGTAGGATTTGGGGTGTGTGTAACTCAAGCAATTACATTTTAATAAATAAAACTGATTTCACTTCAAAGTATGATGTTTCTGACCCTGTGATAGGTCATTTCAGGTTTGGGGGATCTTTAAGTCCAAATTATGACAAAGGCAGTTAGAGTTGTCAGTTCCAGTCAACGACTGAGGTTTTCCAACAAGCCTTCATAGTTTGTAACAAGATATGTAAGGTTGGTTCTTAATCCCAGGCTCCATCTCAGCATAGCTGGCCCTGTCTGGCCCTGAGTCAGAGCCAGGCTACTCAACACACTAGTCCATTCCTAGGAGATTAGCAAAGGACTAGGAACTGTTCTAAGTCCCTGCCCTCTATCTTTACAAGCATCAGGAGCCCTGAAGCTTTTGGCTGTAGCCAGGTAATTCTGGACTCTGGATTGAATAGTTTCCTGATTTCAGTAGGGCTGTAGATTTTTCATCAAGCTGCTATTCACCATGCCTTTAGCAATAATTAGAGCAGCTGAATAATATGGTCGTCTCCATAATTATGAAAAGCCCAGAGGTTGGACAGGAGTATTATTCAGCTGCTTCTATACAGAGCAGTGTTGCTCAACCTTGGCAACTTGAAGATGTGTGGACTTCAACTCCCAGCATGGCTGGCTGGGGAATTCTGGGAGTTGAAGTCCACACATCTTCAAGCTGCCAAGGTTGAGAAACACTGATATAGAGTGAGAAAGAAAGATTAATTCAGCTGTGCCCTCCCTTCTCTCTCTCAAATTTAAAAAGTATGCTCTCTTTAAAACCAATAGCATCTTTCCTGCTATTGCTTCCCTTACTTTAGATGATATATACAACCTGACAATGGTAGGTTGCAAACCGTTTTTGGAGAGAAAGATTAATAATTCAGTCATTTTTCAGTAGGATTGTAGGAATGGCACAAGTTTTCATGAGTGCAATTATGGCTCAGATGCGGAAGGAGCAAGCTGAATTAAGCATACTGAGACATACATACCCGTGACGGTACTATATTCTCTTTTGGGCTAAGCAACTTTAAACACAGAGCAGAAAAGAATTAGTAAGCCAAAGAAGTCAAATACATAATCCTTTTTTTTTCAGTTTCTAGCTTTATGCTTGCTAAATAATTATTGAAAGTCCATGAGCAATGTCAAATATATTAACAAGATTTAAAGAGATTCCAGGGAAGGTGGCATTTGACGTCTTCCTAGTGCTGTCTAGATTTTTTAGGAGGACAGCCTTGTTAGTTTATGGTGGCAAAAAATCAAGAGTCTTGTAGCACCTTTTCCCACGAACAAACTGCAAAGGCAAGCGCTTCATCAGATGCATAGAGTGACTAGACTGAGATGGGATTTGAATTGGGGAGAGGTGGGGGAAAAGGAAGGGAAGACAGGTCGGTCATGCAGAGGCAGGTTACATGTGAAACAGATTTCAAGTATCTTACCGATCAACGATCGTAATGTGTTAAAAAACCAATGTCTTTGTTGAGAACCTCTGAGAAACCTTTTGATGTATGTGATGCCAACAATTTCTTGCTTGGTGATGCTGTTAAAGTCCTGCTTTCCCAAAACAGTCACTCTGGAATCTATCATGGAATGTCCTGGGAGGTTCAAATGCTCTGATATTGCTTTGTCCTTGGGTGAGTCCTGATGTCAAACTTGTGTCCTTCAATTCTCTTGTGCAACATTTGGCCCATTGGTCTTATGTAGAATCCAGAGGGGCATTGCTGGCAGATGATGGCATATACCATATTAGAAGAGCATGTGAAGTCACCTCTAATCTAGTGTGTGAATTTGTTGGTGCCTGTGAGGGTGCTATTGATGTAAATATGGGAGCAAAGTAGACATCTGGGTTTGTTACAGATGATATATCTGACTCCTCTGTTAGCCTCATTGTTCTTGCTGCTTGTGAGAATCTGCTTTAGGTTGGGTGGTTGTTTCTCTGCAAGTATGGGCCTGCCACTCGGTGCTTGAGAAAGTGCGACGACATTGTCCAGTATGGACTGTGGCTTATTAATAATGCATTTGAGTGGTTTGAGCTGTAGCTGACAACCAGTGGTGTTCTGGTGTTTTGTTTCTGTGTCTGGCTTTTAATAGGTCCTCCCTGGGAATTGATCTGACTCCATTGATTTGTTTGTTGATCTTATGGGGTGAGTAGTTCAGTCTCCTGAATGCCCAGTTTAATTCAATCAGTTGAGCATCAAACAAACAAATATAGTGTAGAACTTTCTCTACACCATAAAAACCTTTCTCAACTTTTGGACCCTGGAGGAACCCTTGAAATATTTTTCAGGCTTCGGGGAACCCCTGCACATTCAGGCTCAAATATAGGATTCCTCTGCCCAGCTAAGTTTAGAGGGAGAAAGTAGATGGAAAACTCTGGGCATTAGAGTAGATGCCTAATACACCAGCTTTGCACAGTAAACAGAAGCATTGACTGACCCACCTGAAGCTACAAAGAGGTTGCTACACTTTTGCTGTTCCCAGGGCCTCTAAATCCAACTTAGAGCAGGGAGGGTCCCACTTGTTTTATTAACACTAGGACACACAGCTGTAAACAATGAAACAGAAGGTGGCATTGGCTCTAGAGAGGCCTTGGAATTTCCCCCCTTTTGAGGGAGGCTGATGGGAACAGGCTGGGAGCAAGTACAAATGGATGGAGCTTTGATTGTGCAGTCCTGCCCACCACCCTGACTTTTTTGGTCTTCACCTGTGGAGGTCCCTGGCCTCAAGCAAATGTCAGACAACATATTTTGGTGGATAAGTTATATTTCTAGCTGTTAAAGACCAGGCTTCAATTTTCTTGCTGGCATAGGTGGGAAAAAAAACAATTATCCCACAGAACAGAAATTGAGCAAGAAAAAGACCTAAGTTATGAGTGTCATGAAATCCAGTCTTTCCTGGAAGAACAATAGGAGTTTTATTTATTTTCCTTTTTGGCATGGGCTATTTTAGCCCAGACCTCTTCTTAAGATGCCTCAGTTATTTATTCTCCATAAATCAGTCTGGATCCTTCATGATCAATCCAAGGCTCAGTCAAGATGACACATTCTGAATGGATGATGATTTGACCTCACTGGACTTCAGTGAAATCAAAGCTCTGTAATCCACACCTCTCTCAGCTTATCTGGGTTTCAGTTTGGCTTCCCTGTCCCATTTTCCCTAAAATTTCTTTAAAATTATTATTATAAATCAAATATAAATTGGCCTAGAACATGCTCATTCTGTATGTAGGAGTGAGAGCTATTTCCATCTTTTATTGCCCCTTTGTGAGAAAAAGAGTGGATATACAAGGTAAGAATCACTTAACCGAAGCTTCAAATGTGTATTTCTAGTTTCTTGTGTGACTGATACAAAGAAAAGGAGGGCAATCATTCCCAAATAATACTGATACTTAATAAATCATTGAATAATTAATCTTCTTCCATTTCTGCTAAAACACAGCTTTAGGTTATCAAGCCTGACCAAAGTTCATACTGTATTTTTTGTATGGAACAATGAAGATTAATTTAATATTTAGCATTTATAATTGTACTTTTGAATGCACGAAGCCATTAATCTTCATAGAAATTCTTTAGGGTAGATCATGTAAGCCTAAGGCAGAAGTTGCAATGAAGAGGCTGTCAAGATTATGGCACAAATGAGACCCAAGTTAAAGTGAAGTCTCTTTCAAGTGAACTCAACTCTTGGTGACTTTATGGACACATCCATATATTTTTTCCTTGGGAGGAAGTGGTTTTCAAACTGTCTTCTAGGAATTTTTTTTGATTAAAGAATAACTTATAGCCTTGGTATTTCTGATGGTCTCACAGAATCAGAAAAATAGAATTATGGAGTTGGAACGGAGTGCAAATATTCTTCTTTCCATTTACTAACCAGCATGAGCTACTTAGCTGTTCAACATATCCAAGGTCACAGAATCACCAAAAGTGGCTTCCACAAAGACCACCAAACTGTCTCCTTAAAGGAACTGATGCATGAATTGCAGCATGTCAGAATGCAGCTATGTAGGTAGTTTCTCCCACACCAGGGAAATAACATCAGGATGGGACATGATTTTGACTCATAGGTTGGAACTGTTACTTGAGTCTTCCAAAAATGAGACAAAAGGCTGATCTGAAGGATCCTGCTAGGATTCAACAACCATAAGAAGGTTTGGAGGAGCTAACAAACCTGCCCATACGGCTTCATAACAATTGCTCAAGGAGATTTCACACCTTTCTAGTTGGCATTAAAAAAAAATCACCTAACATGGATTTAAAGCAAATCTACTGAATAGCCAAAGGCAAATTAGCTGTAGGAATTGGTGGACTATTAAGTTATGTTCTTGGGGTGAAACTCATGCATTCTACTCACCCCTAATTTGAGTTTTCCTGTTATTATCTATTATTCAGTGCCTTGAATCTGCTAAAATTTAATCATACCTTCTTGTCAAGAGTTCTTGTCAAGCAGAATAGGCAGTGTGCCACTAGACAGATCTCACGCATGCACGCACGCACGCACACACACACACACAAAACAAACTGGCTGAAAGACCACCTTGCCATAACACCTAATGTTAAGAGTGCCTGCTTTGTTTTCTATACGTGGGAGGAGGGTGAAAGATTCAGCTGCCATACCAGACTGAAGATTAAATCAAAACCTGTCCAATTAAACCAGTGAGATTCACTCTCCTTGAGGGAAGGCATCAGGCAGCTGAGAATTGCTAAAAGGAAATTCTGCTACACAAGCTGTCTCAGATGGCATTGATCTAAGCTGAGTTTGGTGTCTGATAGACCTGTGACAAGGCCCTTTTGCACTGTGGAGGCAACGTGATTTTTCTTACCAAGGTGAGGAGATATGTGGGACATCCCTACCATGGATAAGTCTGGGGCAAGGGAAAGTCACTTCACAATACTTTATGAAGACCAACACAGTGTTGTAGGACAACAGGACAGGAACACTGTATGCAGACACATACATGCACCCTATGTTCCATTCACTTTAATGAACACAGTTTTGAGAATTAACAAAAACGAAGTAATGATAAGCACCTGTTGTTGACTGTTGCAACCATCACATTGGAGCTAGCCCTCAACCTTGAAGGAGTTTAGTTGCTGAGAGTGATCACATGCATGTGCACATATATAACACATTTGCAGTTCAGTTACAGGAATGGACTGTGAGTGGGGCTGAGAATTAAAAACTCTCTGGAAACTTCAGTTGGTTCAGACTGTAACATGATTTCAAGTCATACAACTACGATGCATTGCAACACAGAGATCAATTACAGAATATTTCTATAGTTGGCCAATTTATTTCTGAGTATTAACCTCCATTGATTTGGGTTGGGGAAGCATCTTCTGGGTGTCAGCTATGGTGCATCATGATTGATAGGAATAAGGAAAAGGGTTTCCTCTGTGGCTGAGCCCAGACTGTTGGATCCCTCATTGCATGAACCGAACTTATCTTATGAACCAAATATTTTGACATCAATACCAGGAAAAGTCCTAGAAAAGATAATCAAGCAGGGAGTTTGCCAACACTTAGAAATGAATGAGCTGATTACCAGAAGCCAAGGTGTCTTCATTACAAACAGGTTGTTGCAGACAAATCTTCTTTCTTTCTTTGACAATGTGATTAGATTAGTGGATCGAGGGAATGGTGTGGATGTAGTATACCTAGGCTTCAGTAAACCATTTGACAAAGTAGGCCACAGCCTCCTTCTTGATAAACTGGAGCAATGTGGGATGGATCACTACCAGATGTGTTTGCAGTTGGCTGAACAACTGTAGCCAATGTGTGGTCCTTGGTGGATCAATGTCCACATGGAGGGAGGTATGCAGTGGAGTATTTCAAGGTTCTATCCTGAGTTTGGTGTACTTTTCAACATCTCCATAGATAAGGGAATAAAAAGGATGCTCATAAAATTTCTGAATGAAACAAAAAGGGGGAGGGGGATTGTTAACATCTCAGAAGACACGCTGAAGTTTCAACAGGATCTTTTGAACATTGAGCTCTATCCAGCAAAATGTTGTTCAGTGGTGAGAAATGTAAGATTCTAAACTTAGGCAGGAAAAACCAGATGGGTGGTCTCTGGCTTGGAGGTAGTGCTTGAAGGAAGGATCTGGAGTCCTGGTGGACCACAGCTTAAGCATGAGCCAGGAGTGAGCTGCAGCTGCCAAAAGAACCAATGCAGTCTCGGGCCGTATCAACAGAGCTGTAGTGTCAAGAACACTGGAAGAGATAGCACCACTCTCTACTGCACTGGTCTGACCCCCCAAGGAGTCCTGTGTCCAGTTCTGGTTGCCACAGTTCAAGAGCAACGCTGAGGAACTGGACGTTGTGCACCGAAGAGCAACAGAGTGGTAGGGGGCTTGAAGGTTAAATTGTGCAAGGAACTGGAGAGGGTTACCGCAGTAAGAGAAGGCTGAGGGGAGACATGACAGCAAACTTCCAGTACATATTATAGAATTAACAGGAACAAAATAATTCTGATGGAAGAGAATAATGGTTGCCTGCACTTTGCATAAAACTCAGCATTTTTGTAGAGGATGAGATTCTTTGCTTATGATGCATATAATACTGGGCAAAATTCATGGCTTTATGCTTTGGCTCAGTTTTTAGTAAATGTCAGGCAAACTTTCCTGCCTTATTAAAACAACTCTAATTTAGAAGAATTCAGTGTAATTCTTCTCCTATCTCTTTACAAGCTTTGTTATTGATTTAGTCTATTAAATATGAGACATCATCTTTCACATTTTGCCAGCAGAATTCTCAGAACAGCTATTTTTTTCTTGCCTGAAAAGAAAAGGAATATAAAAAGAATCTGAGAAGTTACAGTAAATCTAGGTATTGTACTTTTGGTGCAATGGAAAAATATACTTTTTCTTTTCTAGTGGTAATAACAAAGAGAAATGCCATGAAAATTCACTGCTACTGGGTCTAGCTTGAAGCCACTGACAATTTTAAGAGCAAAGCAGACTGCCTGAAATTATAACGTAAATCGAACTTTGCTTCTCTCTCTACGTATGAATTTAAGCATCCTTGGCTTGGTTTTTGCTGGAGTGATAAATCTGTATCTGAGTTGCATCGTATCAGACTACAGATCGGGCATATATTCCTTAATACTCCTTACCAAACTGCTTTCACAGGGAAAAGTTACACGTCTTCTCATGTGTCTCTCTCAAGAGACCTCCAAAGGTTGCTACAGATTGGAATTTTTAATGTGATAGATGATAATTATGTGCCATCAAGTTGTTTTCGACTCCTAGGGATCACATAGATAGATCTTCTCTATGAAATGTGACAGAAGGGGGAAAGAATTAAAAAGCTGCCAGGAGAGCACTCATGGTAACCATATTGGATTTTAATTATATTTAAATATAGTTCAAGTGTTCCTTTGGTCTTCACATCATTTGTTACTTATTAGATTTTGGACCCATCAAGATGGGGGCTCAACAACTACAAGGTGGTGTGTGCAGCATCACAATCAAAGCCCTGGCTCTTTTGAGCATTCATGCAAAAAGGTGGGGATTTGATCAGGTGCTGCACATCCCATCCTGTAGATTTTCACACATACACAAGCACTGTAGTCATCCCTGGTCTCCATCTGGCAGGCCATTCAAAATCCTCATGTGGCCCTTGAGCCCAGAAAAGTCATTCCTGCCTTGAGCGAAAACACAGCCTTCTCTGGGTTGTGTCAGAACTCCAGTCTGCATCCACACGGCTTGTTCCTGTCAGTTTTATGGCAAAGAAACACACTGAACCTTCCCCACTCCAAGAGGCATGTCATTGTGGGATGTACTGAGAGGTACATCCCGTGCTATTCGTCCTGCTTGCTGCCCATCTAAACTTCTCTTCCCTCCTTTCAATTCATTCTTTAAACCTTCCCACCAATGTTTTCTATAACCATGTATACCTTTAATTAAAAACAAAATCAATTACAAGCACTTGGCACCTGTTGCTGAGTGCTCAGCTCACAACATAGCAACCCTGTGTTTTGCAATAATGAAAGGAGCTGTTGCTTGCAGTGAAACTTTACTAGCAGCATTTAAGAGGTCAACTAAAGAATGTGTTGGGAAAGAGGAGAGGTTGGGATAATATCTCCTAGGAGGCTGAGAGCCGGAGCTGTTATCTTGGTTCTCAGTGGCATCTTCCTTCAACATGAATGTCACCCCTATTCACAGCTTCATTTTATATTGGAAAATACCCAGGTGTTACCTAGACTATTCTTCTAATCATTTTTGCTTAGTATCTAGCCAAAAGTAGAGTTTTGGGAAATTCAAAAGTTTGCTCACTCTTTGGCCCTGTTACAAAAAGTCACTGGCCCAGCCAGGGGCCACACAATACACATAAAAAAGGGGCAGGGCTCCAAACGCACCCACCATCTTGACTTATTTGACCCCCCTTATGGACATACTCAGACACCATTTTGTAATGACTGCCTATTCAAAATCACCATCAGACTCACGCAGGGCTTTCATGGATATCTGATTTAATAATGAATAGTATGCAGGATCACAAGCAAAGCTGAGAATAGTAAAAGCGTGGGATTTCTCCCAGTAAAAACCCTGGCAGTGTCCAGTCCCTCCCCCCAAAGTCAGTACAATTCCATGCCCTGCAGGTGCCCCTAACGGTTCCTGCCGGTCTGCGGGAAACGTCCTTGACCAGGCGAGATAACCCAAACATGCATTCCTCATTCTTCACTCCTTGCACTGCAGCCTGGTGCAAGGAACAGGAGCAGCCCCCTCCTGTACAGCGACTCGTGTCAGCCCCATGGCATGGGAACCCGTTACGATGTTTTTCAGGAACATTGGAACAGTAACCATGACACATTTTCCCTTCCCAGTCCATTTACTCCTCTGAGTGTGATGGCAACACCCCATCTTGGATAACTCAGCCATTTGGTGATCATGCAGCTTCTCAAGAACTTGGTGTTGAGCATGGATTTGGAAGAGACAGAAATTAATCCCCTGCATGGCTGGCTGGGACTGGTACTGCAGCTGCAGGTAGTTGCCTGAGTTTCGTATAGTGTCAGGAAGAAGAAACACACACACCCAGGCAGCCAGAAAGATTGATTGCCATGTGCTCCATAAGGAAAACTACCAAAACCACTTTATGAAGACTAACCAAGTGTCATAAAGGTGCTGTTCACAAGATATATTAAACTGTATTAGGTGGGTTTCTCAAGCAGGTTCTGTAAGCTCCAAAACTGTAAACAGACTTAGTTAACCTAAAGGGAGTTAGATTTAGCCTCAAAGAGGCCCATTCTTATTTGGGGTTGAGCCAACTTTCCCTAGGTACTTGTTATGAGTATGGATGGTGCAGTACTATTTTTGTAAGGGAATGGGCTCTGGGGAAAATAAAAAGAACAATCCCCTTTTTGAAACTTTCATCTTTCTACAATTATTTGTGTTGTAGGAATGGAATAAGGGCTTTTCAATCCAATTCACTAATCAATATCTCTTCTGTTGTTTCATTAGCTAACAAAATCCACATGAAAACTCCCAATGAGAAGAAGTCTGTCTTTCAAGATGGTCTTCAGAGTACCAGATTAGCAACTGGTAACTCCAGTATTAAAATAGCTCCTCAACACACATGCCCTACTGTAACTTTCGCTCCACCATCTCCCATTACGATGGCTGTTCCGCTGTGAATATTCCAGTTTCATCTGTTTCCTTTGAGAGAACTAGCTTGAACCTCTGAAGCAAGCCAAGGTTGTCACAGCAAAGCATGATAATGTATCAGCTATAAAAAGCTTGCAAAGGATTGAAGACCCTTGCAGAAACATTCCACGGATGGAAAACAGCTGTGCTCCCTGCTCAGAGACAGCATGTTTGGTATTGCTCCCAGGGAAGTAGTGCAAATGAATGAAGCATGGCTTCCCAGTTTGACCAAGCTGGCTATTGCCTTCATGTTCTCCTAGGTACCGTTCTGGAGTCTGAAATCCCAGGAAATGCCACATTTTGAAAGGCTATTGAGCCGTGGCAGGTCAGATTGACCATGCCACTACCATGTGTCATCAAAAGCTCTGCTGCACTTGACTTCTATCAAGTGACGATGGTCAAATTTCAGTTGAGTGAAATTTCAAATTCATTTATAGGGTCCTGAGAAGAAGAAAAATCTCAGGATGTAAGGCCAAATCCCACCAGCTAGGCTAATGCTGTGTATCCAAAGAGTGTGCCTGTGTGTCAAAAAAGTCAAAATAGTGGTGATGGTAGTGAGATTGAAACTGCCATATTGTCTTTTGTGACCCTCTCTACAGGCACCCCTGGGCTAATATTTGTGTCATCTGAGAGACCTTGCCTTAATTCTCCCCCTCCCCAGTTGGCCTCCATTGCTAATCTCATTGTCTGAGAGAGGGGGTGGCAACTTGGGGCCCTCCAGACAGTGCAGATTAGTGTTTCTCAACCTTGGCAACTTTAAGATGGGTGGACTTCAATTCCCAGAATTTCCCAGCCAGCACTCACTTGTGCTTAGAAGCATCTTCCCTTCTGTCTTGCTCATTTTCTATATCAGCAAGAAGAGGGGAACAACATATGCTATTTGGTGTAAAAGAATAGAATAAATCTTGCTGAGTAGAAAAGTCTGTCCTGTAGATAAACAAACAAGGATCATTTCATTTCTTCAGTACCCTGTTAGAATTTATTTAAACACTTGAAAACATTTTAAACTCCAGCTTGGATCTTAAGAAAAGCACTATCTGCTTGTTGCCTTATCTAGCTTGAGCACATCAGAGAAAAGCACTTAAATGAAATGGCTACAGAATGCCAGAGCTTCGGTTGTTCCAAGGTGGCATAGAATCACAGCATTCTAAGGGAACTTAGAGGTCATCTAGGCCAACCCTTTATTGTTTATTGTTGTAAGCTGCCCAGAGTCACTTGCTGAGATGGGCAGCTATAGAAATCAAATCAAATCAAATCAAATCAAATCAAATCAAATCAAATCAAATCAAATCAAATCAAATCAAATCAAATCAAATCAAATCAATAAACCGACTGCTCAAGGCAGGATCCATTAGAGCAGATGTTTTTAACATTTGTGTGCCACGAACCTCCTGGCTTAAAACTATATTTGAATGCATAAAATAAAATGCACAGGTATAGACTGTATTACAAAGGAAGCCAAATATGCTCAAATTTTATGTATTTATTGCACCTTCAAGTCAATCTTGACTCCTGGCAACTGCTTGAACTAGTCCTTGCAGTTTTCCTGGCAAGATTTTTCAGATGCGGTTTGCCCTTGCCTCCTTCCTGGGGCTGAAAGAGAGTGCTGTCTTTGGGCCTAAGGTGGGACTAGAACTCAGGGTCTCCTGGCCTGGTGCCTTTAACCACTAAACTAAACTGGCGCTCTGATGCTCAAATACAGTTACCAAAATATTAAAAAATAAGAAATATGTCATACTGGACAACCAGATGTCCAATATGTTTTCAAGTTTTTGTTTTGATGGTTACAAGAGTTGAAAATCCTGTTGTAGTTTTTTTTCCCATCCGAGTTCACAGAGCCCCTGGAAGCAGGTTAAGAGGCCCTGTGCTAGTGCATCTCTGGCAGGGGAGCAGCCATCTTCTGTATGACAACTCTTAATGTTTGAGGGCTGCTATCATATCTCCACTCAGTCATCTTTTTGGTAGGCTAAACATGGACTACTTGGACTGCTCCTCAAAGGGCTTGGTATCCAGATCCCACACCATCCTGGTAGCCCTTTAGAACAGCCTCCCCCCTGAGATCTGGTTGGCCTGGATCCTGCCTGCCCTTCTAAAGGCATTAGAGCCCTGGCTTCCTCCTCAAGCAGGGAGGGGCACAATCCTGTTGGATGAATTTTTCTGGCACTTGCAGTCTGCATGATTTGGGTCTTTTTATACGGACTCAGTCGTGGGTCCTTTACTGATGATGTCGGCCACCTGGCCCTGTGCCAAGCAGGCAGCTATATAAATCAAACTGATAAAATTTCTGGGGGAGAAAATATGTGAATCTAGGTCTTGTTGTTACTTCATTCTTTATTATTCATTTGCCTCAATTTATGTTAGCTAAAAGAAGCAAATGAAAATCCACCTCTGCTTTTATGCACCTTTACACACTTAAAAACCCTGCTTCTAATGTATGACTTCAATGTGTGCTTTTTTATATCTACCTTTCTTCCAGATAGATAGATGGATAGATGGATAGAGAGCAAACCTGTCACAGAAGAACTGATTGCTTCAGTGCTATCCATGTGAGAGCAAAATCCATGCTGGTGGATCCAATGCTGCTGCATTCACAAAGACACTCAGATGAATTTCTTTGCATTTCTAGACTCCTCACGTGTGGTTCATTGACCGCCAAAGATGTTGCTATTTTTGGAGAGCAGCCTTATCAGACCAGACATGCCTTCTCAGCATTGTTCAACAAAATCCACTTAGCATTTCCCAAATGTGATCACTCTCTCTTCGCCCCTTTTTCAACTCACATGTCTTAGCTCCATCATTTCTTCTTCAGTGAGGTGCAAATCAAAAGAAATGCAGAGGAGACGTCCTGCCACACGGTAGGCATTTCAGCTCCTTAAATTAGGGAAGCTGCTGACAGTCACTGGAACAACAGCCAAAAAGGTGATAGCCAATCCAGATTTAATTTCAGACAAGTTGTCTGAAGAGCTAATCCACCATCCTTATTCATTCTTAACCATCAGTGTTGAAATATAACCCTATTCTAGCAACAAGCCATTTAAACATTATTTAGGTGGTGAGCATCGGGGTGTGAGGATGAATATGTTTTAGTGACAATGCTCTGCGTTTTGTGGGGTATCATTGACGCATTTATCATCCTCAGGGTGATAATACTCTCTCTAAAAGCAGAACACATATCTATTTATTTGTTTTGCAGTAACTTATATCTCACTTGCTCAACAAACTCTAGGGGGCTCACACAACATTATAATTATATATTATCTCAAAATCATTAAACAGCCCTATAGTTAAAATGTTGAAAAACTTAATTAAAATTGGCCTTGAACCCAGAGCCCTCAAACCAGAAGCACTGGTCAGACACCCAGGT
The DNA here is from genome assembly GCF_035149785.1 of Candoia aspera. NCBI lineage: Eukaryota > Metazoa > Chordata > Lepidosauria > Squamata > Candoiidae > Candoia > Candoia aspera. The sequence goes on from NC_086159.1 coordinate 80,285,906, forward strand.
TTTCCCTGCTTTCTAAAATGTTAATCAACTGGTGGCCATCTTAATGTCGCTGGGTCAGCAGCTCATGGACTCTGCATGCTGATCCAGCTGCATTTCTCCCAAGTCATGGAATGTCAGTCCTTCAAGGTAGACTAGATTGGAAAACCAAAGTTATGAATACTAATATTACTTGTATTATACTTGCCAGTCTGAATGTGCCTCCCCCCTCCCTGCCTTTATCCTAAAGAGAACTAGGGAGGGTTAAGTCTGAGACACTTCCTCAAATTACATTTATGCTTTGGGCTCAGCTTTCTTTTCTCTGACCATGGCCTTGGTTGTGGTTCTTTCTCTTGTTCCTCAAGGTTATTCTCACAGCCCGTTACATGGACCTTTCCCTCCAGGTGACTGTAGCAGCTGGCAAAAACCAAACTATTTTGGTATGAACAGCCACTTCATTTGCTGGGAGTCCATTTTAACTGGTTTTGTCCCATGCAACCCCTTCCTACCTTTAGTCATGAAACAAGGACATCCACTGTATCTTCTGTTCAGCCCAGCATGGAGATGTCCTGAGGCCACCTCACTCTGAAGGAACAGATGACTTCCCCAATGGTTTCATATGGACCTTATCTGGCATGGGGAAGAGAAGGCTCAGAAGCCCCTCTCCTCTTCCTAAGGACCAGGATGGCCCACCCAGGAAGGACTGAAACCACTGCAGTGCAACGCCCCCCCAACTCCCATTCCTTGTAAAGAGTCCAAATGGATGCCGTGGTTGATGGCATCTAATGCCACTGAGATGCCTGCTTGAACATGCATCAGTCCAGCCTTCCCTTCCATAATCTTTAGCATTCCAGTCCGTTTTTCCCTGTACAGCATTGGTAAGGATGTCTCTGCTTTGCTCCTGTCAGGCAGCCAGTCACATGGAAAAGGACCAAAGATGACCTCTTCATCATACTGTCAGTGTGCCAGCAGGGTGGAAAGGTAGGCCTGGCTGCTGGCTTTTACAGCAGCTATGTGTAAGTTGTCCGAATCACAACAATCACATTCCTTGCAATTTATGGTTCTGGTTCTGTTTCTGTCCCAGACACGTTCACCCAGGAACCAAAATGCATGATTAGGACAGTCATGTGATGCAGGTTTTATTGAGGGTTGGAATGAATAAAATGGTCCTAGTTCTTCCATGACAGACCATTTCATCCAACAACCCCAATATTATGCATTCTTAAGTCACAGAAGCATTCTCTCCAGCATGTTCAGCAAGTTCTTCCACTCGGTCCTTTTTCAGCAGGAGCCAGGAGCTTGACCTGAGATCCTTTTTGTGCAAAGCATTGAGTGCTGGCTATCAGATATGACTAATTTGTCTGGAAATCTGAATATACCCTGTATTTTTTTAAAAAAATGTCTTCCCCTATGAAACAGGAGTCATTTTCTGATTCTGGTGGTAGACCAATGTAACAGATGAGAGAGGAAGATGGAGCTACAGCAATGAGACGTCCTTGAATCTCTTAAAACACACACACACACACACATTCCTGGACTTGTAATTCAAGACCCTCCATGTCAGCAAGGTTGGAATACCTTGCAATCCTTGTCCATATCTGTTTCACCCCACAGAGCCCCCCTTTTTCCTCTAAGTGGCCACTGGAATCTTACCTTCCATGAAAGTGTAGGATCTCCTTAGCCTCATTTTCTTATGGAACATGTACCCACATTTTGCATGGCCTAGTAAGGCTGGTTGGAGGGAAAGGTAAATGTAGCTACTTCCCTCCTGCCCATGGGAGCATATTTCTAACAGTCCCTGCTCTACCAGTGGCTTCCTCCATGCTGCAAAAAAGGCTACTTGCTCATTTCATGTATCTGAACAAACTCTTTTACCTGAAATCTTTTGAAGACAATTACAGGTTGTGGAAGTACAATCAGCAGTTGAGGTACACTTCAAAATTCTCTGGCTTATGGAAGAGAAGATATACAAGAGGAAAGAAAATGGAAAGAGGACCCCTGTCTCCCTTTTCAAACCCTTTTCTAAAGAACAGGAACAGTTTAGTGGGTGTGGACCAAATCTGGAGTTTCTACATCAAAGTTAATTTTAGTTTCAGCAAGTCAGTCAATTCGAAGCATCTACGTAAATAATTCTGGTACATGTGTACATGCAGCTATGTGCAAAACATTGGCCATTGAATACATGAACTGTAAAAGGTCATTAATTCTTGCTGTAACTCTTAACAAGTCCATTTCGCACATCAAGAGAGACTTCAGGTTTTTCAAAAACCAAATAAATCATAACGTTTAAATATTTATAGAAGGTTTAAAACATTTATTAGTCTTCTGTGATTTAAGACAACTTTCGCCCACCTAATAGTTGCCATTTCTTAGTACCTGAATGGGAGAAAGGAAATTCCAAGGCTGGAGTCTAGACTGGGTGTCAGAAAGACTTTCAACAAAACATCACAGAAGAAGGCATTGGCAGATCATTTCCATTTTGTTGCCAAGAAAACTACATCTTGTGATCCCTTGTGATCCCTTGTGATCACCAGGAACCAAGCCCAAGTCAAAGGAGACTGATTTACTCTATTGTTATATTGGCACACACTACAAAGACTCATGATAGATTCCAGTTAAAAACCAGAAAGAACAGAACAATAATATCCAATAGCTGATTACAGGTAGTCCTCACTTAATGACCACAATTGGGACCGGAATTTCAGTTGCTAAGAGATGCAATTGTTAAGTAAATCTGACCCAATTTTACAACCTTTTTTGCAGTGATTGTTAAGCAAACCAACATGGTCATTAGGCAAATCATGTGGTTCCTCATTGATTTTGCTTGCCAGAAGCTGGCTGGGTAGGTCAAAAATGGTGATTATGTGACCACGGGACACTGTGATGGTTGTAAATGCTAACCGGTTGCCAAGTGCCTCAACTGTGATCATGTGACTGCAGAGACGCTGTGACAGTTGTAGGTGCAAGGACCGGCTGTAAGTTGGTTTTTCAAATGCCATTGTAAGTCTGAATCATTGCTAAATAAATGGTCATTAAGCGAAGACTACCTGTATAATATAAACTAAAATTCACAACTTCAGCTAGTATTATTAAGTGTCCACTTACTAGATCTCAATTCTGAAATGTCTTTCTGGAGAGCTCTGTTTTCACCCCCTTTTTAAAGGTTAGGGCTGAAAGTGCTGTCCAGGTCTCCAAGAGGAGGGTATTTCAAAGGGTGGGCACTGCCATTCAGAAACACCTCTTTCTTGCTCTCCCCGGATCTCCTTTGGGATAAGAACCCCCTCCGTATCCAGGAGACATGCATGGAACAGATGGGATGACTTGAAGCAGGCAATCCTAGCAGGTATCCGGATACATTACCTTTCTTTCCTACTAAGTAGTATCATCCAGCAGACCTTGGTTGACCTTGGAAAGGTAAGAAGAGTTGGATCTAGTTAGTACTTGAATGGAAGACCACCAGGCAATCTCAGAGCTTACCTTGAGAAGTTGAGAGAAACCTCTCAGAAGAAGATGATAGCAAACCACTTTTGTCTGGTAGCCAGCAGAACTACGTGGACACATCCATGAAGTCATCAGGACTCCAGGTTGACTAGAAGAAGCCAAGTCTTTGCTTAGCTCTCCTGCATCTGGCATCCGACTGGGGAAAACTGATCAGTGTGGTTGCACTGTGGTTGCTCCAGTACAATCAATTGTTAGGAAAGACTATTAATGGGAAGAAAATGTTCAAAAGGAATCGACAGTCCGTATGTTGTCCCACTTGCCTGCCTAACGAAGTCCGAAGAGAACGATGCAATGGAACTGTAATGGTGATTACATGAATTAAGCAGGTCATTGTGCAGGAAGGAGGTGGAATGAAATGGAAGTATCAAAGGACCAATAATACCTAAATACAGCGGTGTTCTCAGAGTGTAGTCAAAAAATTCAAGATGGTGGCTGCAATGATGGGAGGGTAGCTCTGCCTGCTTTTTATGTGCATCATGACCACACCTGCAGACACCCCTGCTAGAGCCGATGTTTTATATGTATTTCATCTCCTGTAAAAGCAGAGTAATACTTCTCATTCCCTAAGAGCCTCCAAGATTAATCTCAAGCTTCCCTCAACCCTCACTTGCTCCTGATTATGTCGATGTTGCAATTCTGATTGTAATTACTGTCCATTTCTCACATCAAGAGAGACTTTTTGATTACAGTGGCCAAGAAAGAGCGGTTGTCACAAAGTGCGCAAAAGTATTAAAATTCAGAGTGAATCTAATTTTGTTTGCTAGCAAGATAGTAAATGCACATTTCCAAGATGCAATCATGAATCGAGATACTTTTTTTTTCAGGATGTTGTTTCTGACTCAATAACTTACCTTCCTGAATTTGTGTATTTATGGAAACAATTGCTAATGGGTTATTGAGTTATTTATTTATTTTGCATAAGATCACAATATAAGATGTTTTCCTTGCAAATACAGATTCTGGCATTCTTCCTTGGGTAAGTCAAATCATCAGAGAGACTGTTGCAAATTCTGGAGATTTTAATCTTCCCTGCCAGTTTTTGTTTTGTTCTTTTCCTAACAAGGAAGCCTTTTTTTTTTTCGTTCTGTAATCACCTGCATTTAGTACATTTGGTGATTCACATACATTTGCTGATAATTAAAGTCATAATAGAAGGCACTTCATTTGGGGGGATGACAATCAGCACTGAAACCTGAATATAAAATATGCAATATTGGTGAATTTTTAAGAGCCTGACAAATCCCTGCTGGATTTTGGTAATTTAGCAGTCTGTTTTCTTCCTAAAGGAAAGATAAAATAAAACATGGACATTTCTTTCTTAAATGGGAACTCTGCTGCCAAACAGATGCTCCTCAAGAAGTGTGAATTTGTGGCTGGGTGAGTCTTCAGACCAAAATGTCACTGGAATCCAGCATTAGGTGAAATATAATAATGCCAAGAAATAATGGCATCTGGAACAAGGACCTGCACTTCCGATAACAAACCCTGAAGTTGCTTCTTCGTGTCATAAAGACGGATGGCCGATTATCTAGCTGGAGAAATGGAAAGGTCTCCCGGAGAGAATCAGACCCAGGGGGCCATTTCTGGGCTAATGATCTTTACCTTAAAATGTTCTGTGCCCATCAATGCTTCTGCTGCACCCTGGGGATCAAGCCAGGCAGCATTTGTGTGGAATTTTTGTGAAGGAGGTATACAACAACAGGAAGGTGGAAAGAGACCAAAATCATTGATTGATTGATTGATTGATGCACTATTCTTCCTCTTGAAAACACCCAGGTGCATGAACAAATCAATGGGTTTAGTGTCCAATACTGGCAAGAAACTCCTTGCTCATTTCAGGACCGTTTTCCCAGGAGCTGCTCCTCAGTAAACTCTTTGGCAGGGATCCTTCTTCTCACAAGGGTGCTCTCAGCCAGCCTCTCAATCCAGACTGCCTCTTGCTAGCTGCTCTCTGAAGCATCAGCAGCAGGCAGCACCGACCCAGCCTGGGATGGGCTTGCTTAGTGCTTAGAAGGGAGGCCACCAGGAAATCTCTTGTTTGTCAAAGAGAGGGGGAGGCTGAAAAAACACCATGGAAGAAGCCAGTGGCAAACTACTGCTGCAAAAAAACCCACACCTCTATGTATTTACCTGGAGTCAAATTCCATGAGACAGACTTTAATTTTACCATTAAATATGGAAAGCATGAGATGTCAGCCCTTCGAGGTAGGCCAGGTAGCGAAACCAACTCCACAAGAAGACTAGAACTACATTTTACTGAGCTAGGCTATAATAACAGAATCTTGAAAGCCTGTCTACGTTTTCTCCTCCCTCCTTCCCTCTCATCATCCAGTGCGGTGGCTCTCACCCTTTTTGAGTCCGTGGCACAATACTGAATATAGCAGTAGTTCTGTGGCACACCAGAGTATTATTAATTGCATATACATATTTTTAAACGTGTAAGACATGGTTCGAGGGAAAGTTACACATTTTTAAAAATATCTGCACTGTATTGAATATATGGATTACAGGCAATCCTCATGTAGCGACTGTTCACAGTTACGACAGTGATGAAAAAGTCACATGCAACCAATCCTCGCATTTACGACCTTCACAGGTCTATAAAACAAAGGAAAGATGAAGTTGCAGTTTCACTTAGCGACCGCTTGGCTTAACCACTGAGTTGCTGTTCCCAATTGTGGTCGCTAAATGAGGACTACCTGTTTACAGAATATACATAATACCAAAAAATATTGAAAAGAAATAACTTAAGACAAAAAACCCATGGCACACCAGCATCAACTAGGCACGCTGGTTGAGAACCACTGTTCTAGTGAATTAGAGAGAAGCCAGTCCTAGCTTCTTTCTCCAGGTTTAAAGCATGTTTTTTGCAACCATGGTCTAGGCCTTGTTTTTCCAAGGTCATCTCCTTGACTCTCTACATTAAGCTACAGCAATATAATGCCTCAGTCCAATAACCAGGAAGGAACTTTTATTTTACACCATCCTTGTCTGCCCATACAGCGAGGTGGGGGTTTGGTTGCAGGATCATAAATGGCACCTTGGCTTTTTTTTATTTCCCCACGGGCACCCCACTTTCCCCTCCTTTCGCTAACTCCAACACAAAGAGATTGAATTAGCTTTAAAGTGTGTTTGCAAGGAAGTCAAGGGATCTCCAGTCAACCTGATCTGAGAAAGGGAAGTTGCTAAGAAGGGGGAGCCCATCTGAGAACGCGACCTCTGATTCGGAGGAGTGGGAAGGTTCTCGCAGGGTGTTAAATGTCTGACTCATAAGAAGCATCTGAACGTGTGCATTTCTCAAGACCAGGTCAGCCAGACCTGATTTTCACCTGGGGCAGTTTGTGAGGGGAAGTTATACATTTTAAAAAATATCTGCACTGTATTGAATATATGGATTACAGGCAATCCTCGTTTAGAGACCGTTTGCAGTTATGACAGTGATGAAAAAGTCACTGTGCGACCAATCCTCGCATTTATGGCCTCACAGGTCTGTAAAGCAAAGGAAAGCTGAAGTTAGCTGGAGAAGGCCCGGTTTTAACTCTGCCTACAGGCCACCAAAGCCAGCTTAGCTGCCAGACACCAGTGCTGGGGAGCCGGCTTGTCACCTGGGGGAGAAAAGGGGCTGATAAAACACCCCCCTTGGAAAAGGGAACCCGCAGAAACTCCGGCCTTAATTAACACTGTAACCAGTTAAGCTCTGCTTAGTCAACTTGCCGCACATCAACAAGGACAAAAAACGATTAATTCTTAGCACTTGGCTACGCTAGCCTTCCACCCATGGTGCTGCTAATTAAATCGGCAAGGTTCCTTCGGCAGCAGTACTGTTATTAGCCTAAATGCAATTATTGGGTTTGAAGAGCCGGTCTAACTATTGCTATCTTGCTTTGGTAATACGCTTGCGCTGGGGACAGAGGAGTTCACGGTTTCCCACGTGAAGCCTGTATTGAGCACCTAGCTGTTTTTTTGATCAAATAAACTGTTGTTGATGTTAAATACGTGTTGTCTGAAGTGTCTATATTGGGAAGTAAAGGTACTTCAGACGTTGGGACCCTACATTTCTGGCACCCAACGTGGGGCTCGAAGGCAAATTCCTTCGGGCCGTGAAACCGACCCTTAAGGTTGGTTCGCCTTCGTCTGCGGATCCCGGGGAAAACCGCCCTCGGTAAGCAACGACGTGGCGGCGCACTCTGGACCAATTGTTCGGCCACCTCGCTGAATAGAGACGGGCGGCAGACCTCGTGGATTCCGAACCCGAATGCCAAAACAACACATAATTGGGGGAGGGGACAGAAAACGCATTGGGGACCAGGATACTCAGCACAGGTAAGGCATTTATATCCTATATTTCTCCAAGGTAGAAAAAGGAGGGGGCGGTGGTCGAAAAGGCCGATGGGCCCACGCCTCGAGCTGACGGAAAGGCCCGAGAAACCTCCCAAGGGTGGAGAAATAAGGACCTAACAGAGGAAGATGGGTAACGAATCTTCAAGTTTGAGGAAAAAGACTTGTGGAAAGCCCGGGAAACCGGTGGGTGAGGAAAACACCCCCCTATCGTGTGTATTAAAACATTTTAAAGAACTATATCCCCAATTGGTGTACAAAACGAATTTGAAGCCCGTCAGTTTGAAGTTCTTGTGCAGCCATGTTTGGCCGTGCTACTTCCTAGGGACAGGCCGCCGAAAATGGCCGCCTGGCGGGACCCTATTGGAAGAAATTATACATGATATGGAGGTCTTTTTGGCAACCCAAGGGAAAACGGAGGAACAGGACTATCTGGAGTTCTTTTCGAATTTAGCTGAACGAAAGGATCTACAGCATAAGTGTAACCTTAGGGAAAGGGTGGATAAAACAGCACTTACTTGTCCCGCAAGGGTCCGTTTGGACCCCACAGATGAGGAGGAAAGGGAATTTCCTCCACCATATCGTCAGCCCACTGCTCTCCTCCCTCAGGACCCTTTACCCTCTCCTGCCGCGGTAGAACCCCATGCATCCGGAGAGTCTCTTATTGATTTTTCTAGCCCTCCCCACACTCGTTCTGGCCATCCCTATGCCTCAACCTCGACAGCTCACTTATTGGCGCCCTTGAGGCAGGTGCCAACAGGGGATGGATTGACCTTCATCCATACCCCTTTCTCCACCACCGATCTTTTTAACTGGAAGGAAAGTCTTCCCCCTTACAGGGAATCACGTGGATTTAGTGGATACGGATAATAGCGACCTACCGCCCCACTGTCCCTGATTTCTTTACCTTGTTGTCTGGCCTTTTAGGGGCTGAAAATAAACGACAAGTCCTAAAAGCTGCTAGTGAACATTATGCCCCTTTACAGGCTGCGGCAGCAGAACGGCACGATCCCGACGCTGCCTGGCCGTTGCCCCACGTGCTTTTGAACCCGACATACGAGGCGGACACCAATAATCCACATGGCCTTATGGCCCTTAATCTTGCTAGACAGGCCATCCTCCAGGGCCTCAAAACAGGAGTCCCCAAGATGGTGAATTTCCACCAGGTTCACCAGATATTACAGGAGCCAAAGGAATCTCCCACTGATTTCCTTAATTGCCTGAAGGATAGTTTTTGCCAGTACACTGATCTAGACCTGGATGCCCCTGGCAATGAGGTTATCTTAAAAATGACCTTCATAGGGCAGTCGGCCCCAGACATAAGAAGAAAATTGCAGAAGTTGGAGGCCCCCACCGCAGGAGCCTAGAGAAACTGATTCAGTTAGCCTTCACTGCATATGCGCTCCGAGATGAGGAAGAAGAGAAGAAGGAGGAGAAGAAAATGTGCTGTCAGGCACATTTATTGGCTGTCACCCTCCAGAGTCCCCCACGCCCCTCTTTGGGCCAAGACCCCCGCCCATGGCAGCCTAGACCCCTGATTACACAGGGAGGTTTCCGAGCACCCCTTGGGAGGGACCAGCGTGCCCTCTGTAAGCAAGTGGGGCATTGGCATAATGAAAGCCCCCGGAATCGGGGCCGCCAGGGCCCACCCCTACGACCCTGGAAGGGAGGGCCATCTCGTCAGATGTTTCAGGGGGAGGTAGAGGACACACCCAATTCCTTCTGATGTTCCTCTTCTCTCCTCCCCCGAGCCCCTGGTGGAGTTGGAAATCGGGGGAAAGTTATGTAAATTCCTCGTTGATACGGGGGCAACTTCCAGTGTCCTCTGTGATGCTCCTTCCCAAGCATTTTCCAGGCGTCAGGTTCCCATGACCTGGATATCAGGAGAAGATCAGCAAGTCATTGTGACCACCCCCTTGCCGGTGGAGGGCCCCGGAATTCCGCCCTGAATGGATCACCCCTTTCTAATACTGCTTGAGTGCCCCGTGAACCTCTTGGGCTGGGACCTACTCACTAAATTACAAGCAACTGTCTCTTTTTCCCCTAACGGGCCCGTTTTGACCTTTGCTCCTGATCGGTCTTATGTGCTCTTCCTGGGTAAAGGGGACAGAGCAAGCCTGGCCCTTGATGAATTACCGGTGGATTCAAAGATTTGGTACTCCAGAACCCCTGGATTCACCAAATTCGCTATCCCTTACCATGCTAAACTGTTGCCTGGGGCACTGCCTGTTGCCATCCGGCAGTATCCCATTTTGCAAAATGCTAGGAAAGGGATTCAGCCCCTCATTTCCTTGTTTCAACAAACTGGATTGCTGGTAGTGTGTGAGTCACCATGGTCCACCCCTATTTTCCCAGTTCCTAAGCCTGACGGAACCTGGAGGTTTGTCCAGGATCTGAGGGAGGTAAACGCCCGAGTGGTTCCCCTCCACCCCATGGTTGCCAACCCATATACCATTTTGACCACCCTAACCAGGTCACAAGTCTGGTATACAGTGATAGATTTAAAGGATGCATTCTTTTGCATTCCCCCAGCCCAGGAGAGCCAGCCTTTGTTTGTCTTTGAATGGCAGGAGCCCTATACCCATCAGACCACTCAGTTGACCTGGACCCGGTTACCCCAGGGATATAGGAATAGCCCCACTGTATTTGCAGCGGCCTTAAGCCGACATCTTGCAGAGTTCTCGGCTGCCCCAGCCTCCCTCCTCCAGTATGTAGATGACCTACTACTAGCAGCCGAGACGAGAGAGGTGACCCTTTTCTCTCTATGTTACCGAGCGACGAGGGTATGCCCTGGGGGTGTTGATCCAACATCTGGGGGTGGAGCGGTTGCCTGTGGCCTATTTGTCACGGACTCTGGACCCGGTGACCCTTGGTTGGCCCGCTTGCTTAAGGGCTGTGGCAGCCACAGCTATTTTGATCCAGGAGGCCCAGAAGATAGCTCTAGGAGCAGGAGAACGTTTCCCTGTGCTGCACCAATCAACTCAACCCTGCCACTTTGCTGCCTGTACCCAAAGTGCCAGGCCAGCCACACAATTGCCTCCAGGCCCTTGAGACCATGGTAGGCATCTGCCCAGATCTTGTCACGGAACCTCTCGAACGGGAGGATGGGTGTCTATGGACTGACGGGTCGTCGTTCATGGAAAACAGAGTTCATCCCACGGGCTTCACCATCATTACTGAAGATGGCCTGCTGTACGGGGAAAAACTGCCAACCCATTGCTCCGCCCAAGTGGCCAAACTGTTGGCGCTCATCAAGGCATGCGAGCTATCTGAGGGATTGCGAGTGACCATTTTTGTTGATAGCTGCTTTGCCTTCCTAGCGGCCCATACACATTGTGCTTTGTGGAAGGCCCGGGGTTTCCGCAGGCCAATGGGAAGCCATTGAAATTCAGGATCCTACTGGAGGAACTTATGAGTGCGATAAGAAGACCAAAAGAACTGGCCATTGTCCATTGTCGCGGCCATCAGACAGGGGACTCTTGGGTCGCAAAAGGCAACCGGGCAGCTGACTTTTTCACAAGGCAGATGGCCGGCGAAGGAACTACCCAAGAATCCCAGCGGATCCTATCACTTCTCCCTTCCTTCCCACACAAGGACCTTCCGCCTCTTTATGATCGGTGCGATGTTTTAGAAAAGGGAGGCCAATGGGAGAAAGGGTAGTGAGTCGTCTGCCACTGGATCCAACTACCTAAACATCTCCTGTGGCACGTCGTGAGGCATGGACATTTGTCCACACATTGGGGGCCAAAATTGCTGGCCCAATGGCTCCAGCAATACTGCAATCAAGGGTTGAGGGCCATCGCCCACCGAATCTCAGCTGGATGTACACTATTCCAGGGGAATAACCCCCGAGGTTCCTCCCCCATACCGTCAGGACACCTGTGGACCACCACCTACCCAGGGGAAGCATGGCAGGTTGACTTCACCGAATTGCCGTGATATGGCAGGAACAAAAATTTGCTAATTTTTGTAGATATGTTCTCAGGATGGATTGAAGCGTTTCCTACCTCCTCCCAGAAGGCCTCAGAAGTAGTGAGGCGTCTGACAGAGGACTTAGTGCCCTGACACGGGCTTCCCAGAGGCATTGAAAGTGACAACAGCCCTCATTTCATCGCTAATATAGTACAAGGGGTTGCAAAAAGCCTCCAGATCCCCTGGCACCTACACTCCACCTACTGACCCCAGGCCTCGGCTAAAGTGGAGAGGGCCCATTGTACCCAGAAAACCCAGATAGCCAAACTCTGCCAGGAGATGTCCCTTGCCTGGCCTAAAATCCTACCCCTAGTGGTAGCTCGTGTCCGAGCCTCACCAAGCTCACGGCTCGGTCTCTCTCCTTTCGAAATTCTGTACAGAAGGCCCTTCATGTCAGTACAACAGAATCCACAGGAGCTCACGGGTGGGGAGGGAAACATTTCTCTGTATATTCGTAAATTGTCGCAGGTCCTGTCTGATTTACATTCCCAGGTTGCCACTGCGTTACCTCTCCAACATCTGTTGTCCATACCGTGTGTGCCCCCTGGATCTTGGGTTCGAGTGAAGGAACTGGATCCAGAGGCAACCAAGCCCAAGTGGTCGGCGCTGCAACAGGTTCTACTCAGCACCCCTACAGCGGCAAAAGTTGAAGGTCTTAAGTCATGGGTATATTGCTCCAGGCTTAAGAAGGTTGAACCACCAACTGAGGAATGGCAGTGTTCTTCGTTGAGCCTGCTCAAACTTAAAATATGACGCAGACATTCTGATATCCACTTGACTCTAGAAGAACTCTTTAAAGGGCCTCAGTAGTGTACTTAACTCAGTTGGGTGGGGCTTGAGCATCTTTACATGTGAGGAAGGTATAGGGGTTGTGGTGTGTTGCATGTTTCTACATGTTTTTCTGAGGTCAGACTCCTTAGGCTTGTAGTTTGGGCAAAGGGACTACCATAATTTCTGGGACCCTTATGCCTTTATTGGCACCAGGATGTTCAAAAACTTGAAACCCGTGGGATGGTACCCCATCTTAGGAATCCTCCTCCGAATACCCTGGAACAACTCGGAGTGCAGTAAGTGCTATAAGACTCAACGTATAGGGAGGCAAATCTATTGTACTATCGAATATCATGCCCTGATCCAATCCCCCTGCTACTCCATATTGGAGGAATGTACCGATAGTGGCAAACGATACTATCAGGTGCAATTGAAGACCAGTACAGGGAGCGTTCATGGAGTCCAGTGTCCTAAACCCATCTTGGGTAACCAACAATCTTATTGGGCGTGTAAGACCGTGGGAGGGCAGTGGGGGGCTGGACAGCAAGTGCTCAGGGATATACAGAGGGAAAAAGTTGTCCAAAAGGGCAGAGCTAAACCTGGCCCCTCGCCAACCCAGAGATCCCCTCTGCCCCAGCCTTGGAGGGAATTGCTAGAAGAAATCCCTTTACCACCCCCTGAGAAGAACTTGTATATAGATTTGGCCCAGTGCATAATCCAAGCCTTAAACCTTACGTCCTGTTGGATCTGTGGAGGTTTAACCAATGGAAGACAGTGGTTGTGGTGCCCCATCCTGGTAGACCCTGATGACCTTAACCTCACCTTGGCCCAGAGGCACCTTGCAGGACCACAATGGCAAGTTGATCCAGGAATTGAAGGCCTGCACTGCATCCAGTGGGAAAGGAGGGTTCACGTGGGATCGAGTTCCTGTAAATTCACTCTCATCACTGAGACCCAGTCCCAGAATGCCACTTGGGTGCTGGAATTGGCCAATGAGACCACACCCTTTGCCAACTCCCCGATTAGCTACCTCTGGGCATCCCCCTGGAACTCATCGATACCTTGGAATGCTCCCCCAGGGTTTTACTGGATTTGTGGGAAGGAGGCCTTAGAACAGTTACCTAAGGAATGGGGAGGGTCCTGCTATTTAGGGGCTCTAAGGCCTAACTTCTTTCTCCTTCCTTGGAACAAGGGAGGTGAGTTAGGAGTCCCAATCTTTGATGACCTTAGGCGAGCTAAACGTTCCGCCCCCATTAGCACTGATTTAACGGCGGGAGGAAGGCAGGTCAGGGAAAGGACGATTGGCTGCTGGAATGTATCATTCAGTATTATGGACCGGCCACTTGGGACCAGCACGAGATAACTCCTATATATATGTTGAATCGTATCATTCGGCTCCAGGCTGTTTTAGAAATCATCACTAACCAAACAGCAGAAGCGCTGGTACTGCTGGCCCAACAAAGCACCCAGATGCGCACTGCAATCTACCAGAATCGTTTAGCTCTGGACTACCTCCTGGCAGAAGAAGGGGGTGTATGTGGCAGGCTCAATCTTTCCAATTGTTGTCTGGAGATAGATGATAATGGGAAAGCCGTAACCAATATAGCAGATAACATCAGGAAGCTGGCCCACGTGCCGGTCCAAACATGGGTCACCAAATGGCCTGATTGGTGGGGCAGCATTCTCAATGGGGCCTGGTGGAAAAAGGTTGCGTTCATCCTCCTCTGCGCAGCGGCAGGGCTCCTTTTTCTCCCTTGCATAATCCCTTGTTTTATGCACCTAATCACCCATGTGGTCCAAGGTATGCAATTTGCTACTATGCCCTCAGACCCCAAGATGGCCGTATTCGGACGGGGCATGCTTATGCTTGTCAGAGCTCTACCTCCAAGAGATCCCAAAAGGATACCCAAAGATGTCCAGCGAATGTTGCGACAACAGGGTTCTTGTAGATCTGTAGCTCTCTCATAACTGGACAAGCATGTCTGGAGAAAGTAAAAGGGTGGAATGAAGAGCCGGTCTAACTATTGCTATCTCGCTTTTGTAATACGCTTGCACTGGGGACAGAGGAGACAAGCAAATTGCTGTTGGGGGGGGGGGGGGAAGACCTGAGGATAGCTTTGTGATTGGACCATGCCACCCCTCAGGGGACATGCGTCATGTCTCAGGCACTTATAAAAGCTCCCAATACCTCCACCGTGTGTGTGTCATGCGGTTTCCCATGTGAAGCCTGTATTGAGCACCCAGCCGTTTTTTTGATCAAATAAACTGTTGTTGATGTTAAATACGTGTTGTCTGAAGTGTCTATATTGGGAAGTAAAGGTACTTCAGACTCTGGGACCCTACAGGTTCACCCCAATTCAGGCTATTTGTGCAGGTGAGATCAACTCTAGAGGGTTGAGATTCTGGCTGCTGAGAATGAGATTCAGGCCGGGTTCACATAGCAAGGAGGAGGAGGAGGAACAGGAAGCCAGAGAGATGATGGACAGGTAGAAAACTGTCCAGGTAAAACAGTCATTTCTGAGTCTGTCTCACCCAAGGGAGGTTATTCCACCAAGCATCTTCTTGGTTCTCACAGCCAGAAATTTCAATCCATCTGGTGCTGTTGGTCTCTCTTCTGCACCCCAGGGTTTGAATCCAAAATGCCTACATCAGGGATGAACAGTCCTCCCAAATTTTGCATATGGCCACTTCTGCCTTATAAGAACTTTAGACTTTCTGCCTTACATGAACTTCCTTGAAGGTCCCAAAATGCAAGGGAACAAATATGCCCTGAGTGATTCTGGGGTCACTTAGCAGTCTCCCAGCCAAGTACTAACCAGGCCCGACCTGTTTATTGTTCTGAGAGTCTTTCTCACAGCTGTGTCCACATGGTGTGGTCAGAATGTCAAGATGGCAGCCAGAATTGAAGCCCCGCCCATTTTTTATGTGTAGTGCACATCAGAAACAGGCAGAGCTTCAATCGCGCAGTTACAGCTGCAAACATGACATTTTCAACCACCCTGCTTCCTCAAATGGCACTCAACTCCGTATGACTACATGGACAATGATGGAAGAATCTCCAGATCCTTTTTTCCAACTTCCCAATCAAGTCCACAGTCCTGGAATTTTCTTTTGTTCTCCCATCTAAGCACTAACCATGTATGAAACTGCCTAGCTCTTTTCCAAAACCATCCAGTCAGCTTTAAAATGAATAAGGCATCTTTAATTCTAAATATAAATATATGTTACTGTTATAAATAATACAGGCATTACTGACAGCCAGTCCTGGTGAAATAATGTCCGTTGAGGCACAAAGATTCAGGAGCAACTAAACGACTGAAATAAATATTAACTCAGCCTGAAACCATACTTATTATCTGTTAATTCTGAAGAGAGATTAATGCATAATATATGTAAGAAGAAAAGGACCAGGCTCTCTGCTGAATTAATAAATATTTCACAGATACCATTTTAATGAAGTTGGACAGTACAGAAGATCCTTATTTACCTTTTTAAGTAACTATAAGCATTTATTCTGGTATCATGTCCTGTGTTGTACTCAAGATTGGGAATGAGAACTGTATTAGAAAATTTAGGAAAGGGCAGATTTTAGAGGATAATTGTGTTCCAGTTAGCCTAATAGTCTCAAAAGTGTGAATTGGGTCATTAAAAAAAATGCAGGCCAAATGAAGTTTTCTGGCATTCAGAGTCTGATGGCCTTCTGCCTCCCTTAGTGCATTGGAGATTCTGCTCTACGTCTTCTCCATAAGAGGCTGGTTGGGGCACAATCTGTTCGTATAAAACCTTCCTGGAGGGAAATCAGATTACCACCTTCATTAACTGTTTTCCAGGAAAGAGGAAAAACATTTTGGTTCATTTGGCACTGCTCAGAGGCTTCTGCAGGGCGGAGGGGGGTTGGATGTCAAAAAAGTCAAGATGGCTCCTGTGTACAATTGAATCTTCACTCCTTTTCATATGTGGCTTCAATCGCACGGTCACAATCTCCATTTTGACTTTTTGGACACTCTTACAGACAACCCTGACAGTACTAACTGCTGAGGACCTCCTAACTGCCCTTCTCTCAAATTTGTTCAAGTATTTTTTGGCATACCGCCCTGAGGACCTATTGGCCAAGAGGTGGCATGAAGATATTTTAATAAGATAAATAAGCATTGTTGGTCCTCATAGTCTCATGGCATGGCGTGAGTTTCAGGCAAGATGACATTTTTTTGAAGGTCTAAAATAGTATTTCTAAGTGAATGAAGGATAATGTTGTTGCTGGAGTTTGACAACAAATCAACCCAAGGAGAGGCTGACCATATTTCCTTGAGACAAAAACGGGACATTGGGATGGCAAAACAGGACGGGGTTAAAAATGGGACATTGGGATGGCAAAATGGGGCAGGGCTGGGTGATGGGCTGGATTGGCAGGCAGGAACTTCTCCAGTTTTCTTGGGCTGGGAATCTCCGTTTGCAAGAGGCAAGGCTGGGCTGGAGAGTCTAGTGAACAGTTGTCTCCGACAAGCCATTCCTCTTCTGGCTGTGCTTTTACGTTCTTTTCTTCCCACCGTTTCAAGGCAGGAGCTGATTGGCTCGCCCCTCTGATCACCGCCTATCAGCTGATCCTGTTTTTTCTTTTTAGGTTTCCCGCCAGGTGGAACTCTGCGGCTTGTTTCCTGCCGTTTCTGCTGAGCTCCCCCTCCTTCCACTCAAAGTCAGGCTGCATTCTGACAGGTTTGCAGGAACTTTCAAATTTTTAAGTAACGTTTTTAAGAAAACGGGACAAAATGGACATTTATATTAAAACGACAGGATGGTCTGGAAATGTTAAAAAAACGGGACTGTCCCATTCAAAACAGGATGCATGGTCAGCCTACCCAAGGAACGCTTCTACCCCCTACTTTGGAAACTGAGGACAGTTGTATCTTGTGGACCAGAAACCATTTAACCAAGCCTTCAGATGAGGAGCCTCGTTTTGGCCCCATCAGGTACAGCCACAACTGACAGCTTTTCTAATATACTTGCTTTTCCCTCTTCCATGTCTTAAGCAAAAAACACCCTGTTCTGAAAAACAGCTGCTTGTAAATTAAAGGGCTTAAATGAGAAATAAGAATAGGATCAATTAGCTTTGTGCCCTTGCTGAACAACAACCTTAACAGCTTCTTGATGGGGCCACAGGACCGCCTGCAAAATTCACATCAAACATCCTGTGTCATGGCAGAAACAAATGAGGTCTCCCCCCCACCCCCCCGCATGGCTTCTCTGGACTTCTAGATGAAGTGGAAAAGAGGGTGGTCTTCATCTGCGCTCAACATGAGTTTATAGTGGAAAAAGACCCTGGAAACCCATCATTTAGTTACATACCAAGAGTGGTCAGGATCAACTGCTCTCGGTTTATGACCCAAAGATTTCAGAATGAAGAACCAGCTGGTCTTTCTCGAGCAATTTTTGTTGTGTCTGCTCTTCCGCTCATGTCTGCTTTTCCAGGTGTGGCCTTCCATGTGGGTACTGATTGGTCAAAGAGATGCGTTTTCACTGATGGGTTGGAATGGGCACTGTGAGGTGGAGGGGAAGGCACAGGCCAAAACAGATGAAGGGAAAGAATGGCTGATCCTTCTTCGGGCTGATCATCCAGATAACAGATTCCTGATTGCTCTAGTCCATGCTGGCTGGGGAATTCTGGGAGCTGATGTCCACATGTCTTAAAGTTGCTAAGGCTGAGAAACACTGCTCTAGTCCATCCTCAAAGGAGGGCAGTGCCAAGTCTAAAAAGTCCTAGATGTTGAATGTAATCATGGAGCTGCTGACTAAGCTTACTTGGGCACGGTTCTTGTCTGGAATTTGTCACATTTAATTGTTTAGGTTCTTATCCACGGTGTCCAAACTTTGGGGGTTAAAAAAGTCAAGATGGCTGCTGTGACTGTGCAATCGAAGCCCCTCCCCTTAAGGGTGGGGCTTAAATTGCATGATCACAGCGGCCCTCCTGACTTTTATGGACCCCAGCCCCCACAGTTTGGACTCCATTGATAAGAACCTAAACTCTCCCCCCCCCCCCCCCAGTGGACGTCCCTTGTGAATGTCCCTAGTTCTTTTAGCAGCCGGTTCCAAATGAGTTTCTAACAATTTTAACAATGGTCTTTACCTGCAGGGCATCCCCAGGTTGCCCCGTTGCTTTCCATTGTGTTAGATTCCAGAATAGAGAGTTGGTACAAAACAGCGGGGGAGAGGTGCAAAGGAAAGAAAGAGGAAAACCTCAGTATAAACATAAATATTTAAATAAATCCCAAGTAGTGACTATGTAATTTATTCTTTCAAAACATAGGATCCATCTGCAGGAAAGAAAGGAAGAAAGGATCCTTTAATCTTTCAGAGTCTTCAAAAAGCAAATATATTCATTCACAAGAGCAAATGCTAATAAAACGCTTATACTTTATGAGGCATAACTTCATGCTGCTTTCACTTTAAATTACAGAGGGACAAAGTGGAAATATAAATGTAAATTATATTCACAACTGCCATAATCTACTTCAAACTCAGTTTTCTTTCCAAACATGTCCTTTGCAATTGTACTCTTTTTCTTGTCATCATAATCATATATTCTAAGAGTCACTGTTCGGCTCTGCAACCACATTAAAACCTGTTATTACAATATCCGGCAATATTGCAGCACCTCAACACTTGGTAGCTGGTACAGGGGCTTCATGGAGTTGTCTTTCATTCTTTGGGGTACGCGTGGCTTGTGTGGGGTGTGGATGTAATCTAGATAGGATGCATGCAACCGGAAGGTGAATGGCATGCAGGGCCATGACATAAGAAGTAGTTATTCGGATAAAAGCAGGTTTCCCATAAAAGCTTCGTGATGTGCCCAGATTCAATGCCAGAAGCATCCAAAATGTTGATTAATTCGGTACCCACAAACACGTGGCCCCTGCCATCCAGCTTGGCAAAGCCACAGGGAGGGAGCCCCACAGCTTCCCTCTTCCATCCTAGTCCCTTTGCAACCTTCCTGGAGGACACACCTCAGCAACAGTAACCCTCATCCCCACTTGGCCAGATGTGGGCTCCTTCAGAAACAGCAGTCCAGATGTTTTCTCCCTTCCCACGTCACAGTCTGGACTTCTGCTGAGCTTCAGCTCTTCCCTGGCTGATTTGAGCACCGGCGAGGCAGACACAAATTCAATCAGGAAGGCATATCTTCTGCTAGAAGACGTGCTGAAGAGCTTGGAAAGGGAGAAGCAGCACCGGTTGAACTTCAGCATCATCCATTATTGTGTTCCTGCTATTGCTTAGCTGAGAGCCGCTGTTTTGCTTCTGTATCTTTTTCATTCTGGTGGAATCCCTGAAAGAGTAACATATAATTGAGAACTTCCTTCCCTACCTCAAGGAAGCATGTGGATGTGGATGAGACATTCAGGGCCTCCCCCACAGCTTGGTCAGCATGCTATCCACCCATCTGTGACCTGGCAGAAAATTATACCCTACCTCTCTAGCAGTGTTTCTCAACCTTGGCAACTTTAAGATGTGTGGACTTCAACTCCCAGAATTCCCTAGCCAGCATGGCTGGCTGGGGAATTCTGGGAGTTGAAGTCCACACATCTTAAAGTTGCCAAGGTTGAGAAACACTGCTCTATAGACTCTGCTTTGCATTGCCACTGCAAGCTGGGCTCCTGATCTTCAGCGTGCAGGGCATATTAAGGAAAACCATTGGTTAAATCCCCAAGGTTGCTGTCTGCCCCCTTCCGAGGCATCATGAGCGAGGGAGAAGCCTCTGCCAGTCAGAGCAATGCTTGGTTTTCTTTGTGCAGGGGTCTGTCAGGGATCTCCCTAGGCTTGAGCTGGCAAAGTGGGGAGCAACTTTTGAATATGGCTGGACTGGCACTTCCCCTTTGCCGCACGTGTGGATCACACCACTTCCCAGTGGGGGGCATGAGGTAAAGGAGGAACCTGGCTCTTTCAAAATCTGGCACCTCCAAGGGCCAGCAAATCCAGATGCTCCAGATGTATTGGATACAGTAAGGGAGCCTGGATGGAAAGAGCCAAGCTTCCCCACTACTTCCAACAAGATGGCCCCGGAGGAACCAGAGCCCGTGGCTGATTTCCAGTTTAGTTCTCACCCAGCCACTCCTGGTCAGTCCCTCTGTCTGGATCAGAGCACACTTGTTCAGCCAGCAAAACAGCACCGCTTGGTGATTATTTTTTGAGCATCAGCAAATATCAAAAACGGGCAAAACGGAATGAAAGGCAGGCAAGAGAGGGAGAGAGAGAGAGATGAACAAGAGGGAAGAATTTGCACGACCTGAGTGTCCTGACTAAGCAAAGACCATGCTGAGATGAGGAGATTGTCTCTAGTGTTTATTAAGTGCTATAGTAGACAGAAAATTCTGCCAAACAGAAGGAGCGTGGGAGACCCAGACAGATAAACCGCCAAAGTCAAGGCGGGCCTGCTCTGAGTTTCTTTGAAGGAAGGTTCAAAGCCTCTAAACTACGCGTGCGTTTCCCCCCCTGGATAGGGGCCCCCTCCTGCTCACCATCCATACTCATGACACTGAGAGTGTCTTAGGGAGCGGGCTGTGGTTATTCTGGCTGTGACCCTTTTATGTACGTAACGGTAACAGAGCAGAGAGGGGAAGTAGGACACCAGGTGATCCCTCCTCTGTTCTGCACCATGAAGGAAACAAGGTGGATGGACAGGACTGAAGTAGTCAGAAAAGTTTAAAGCAGTCACAGTTCAACTGTCCAGCACTATTTCAGTGCTGGTTTAGATGAGGAATGCTTAAGCCTCTCTCACTCATGGGCTGAGGTAAGATGGAGGCAAGGTGATAGGGACACCCCATAAAAGAAACTGCCAGGGCACATTTGTCCCATGCTTAGATGCAAGTGGGGAAAGTCCACTTGGTCAACAATATCCACAGATGACAGCGAAGACGAAGAACTGAGGGGCCTTTCTGGAGCCAAGCACAAATCACCATCAGTGATGCGATAGAAGCCCTGCCCATTTTTATGTGTGTTGCACTGTCATGGACACCATCTTAACTTTTTTTGACCGTATCCTGCAGACACCCCTGTGCAGGCTCCTCGTTAATGTACGAGCCACCTGCAGAGATAAAAACATCAAGCGAATTGGCTTCACAAGGACTGGCTGTCAGTAATGCCTGTATTCTCTATCCAGTGTCGGTTCTTTAAAAACTTGCAATGGTTGTGCTGTTGTGAAAAAGAATTCATTGATCTGACTCCTTGATAAGAAGTCAGACATTAGCGATGCATTAAATCCTCTCTGAGATACACCCATATTCTGCAGAATAATTTGATTAAGGAAGTGAGATTAAAGTACTTGCTTGCTAGAATCTAATGGTAAAATGATAGCAATATACTGTAATGGCTGGACTTTTCAAAGCAAGCCAAAGATGGCTGTCTCCTTTGTAAATATATTACAGGCACTGAGGATGGTGGGGGGTGGAGAAAGCCTGGCTGTCTTTCTGTAAACCCAACATTATTCATTTAATATTAACTCTCATATCCAGCAAGGAAGTTTTGTCTCCCTTTGTCAATATTTTCCCTTTGCTGTCTTTTGAAAACACTCCAGTCCCACTTCATAAATCATCCTCTCCAGACATGGCATTTGCACGGCCACTGTGTGTATAAAAAAAGAGTGTGACCCCTTTCAGGGTCTCATAGCTACCATCCATCTCCACAAAGCAAAGATCTTATTGTTGTGCCTTCTCTTGACATATCCCTGCATTCTGAACAGGGCCAACACCCCCCAAAAAGGGATCACATCGTTGCGGGTACTGTCTTGACTTTCTTGATCTCCCCCCTCTCGATTCGGTAAACACTGATTTCAGTTTCTTCTGCATAAGGTTTTGGAATTTCCCTTGGGAGGGAGGGAGGGAGGGAGGGATAGTTAGATAGATAGATAGATAGATAGATAGATAGATAGATAGATAGATAGATAGATAGATAGATAGATGGATGGATGGATGGATGGATGGATGGATGGATGGATGGATGGATAAAGACTGGCATAAAATACAATCAGGAAAAATTACACTTATTTCAATAATGTCACTGTTAGCTATGATTGCTAACACAATACTGTAAAATTAAAACACTAAGATAACTCTATAAAAATTCATAGCATTAAGCCTATGTACCAAAAGGGGGACTCTGAAGGCCACAAAAAATGTCAACACAGATAAACATTTAAAAAAAAAAAAAATTAAAGAGAAATTCTCAGTAAGTTTGCCGATGCCCAGTACCATTAATCTTCAGTCACAGATCTGTTTTCCCTACTGTCAATCTAGGTCTACAGTACTGGGAAAACAGTCACCCTACCCTAAATTCTTGCCTTATTATTTATTTTATTTTATTTAGATCCATTGATAAGCTGCCTACACACTCAAGGGGACTTCCAGAGGATTAAAAATAAAGGCATCATTGTTTGGTTGTGAGTTGTGCTATGAGATATTACTGTTGATTTCTGTTATTGTATTGTTCTTTTTTAATGACTTCTGGTAAATCAGAGGTTAGCAACGCATTAAATCCTCTCTTAGATACACCCATATTCTGCAGAATAATTTGATTAGGAAAGTGAGATTAAAGTACTTGCTCTATTATGATGTGTGCTACCTAGAACTATTAATTATTTTTTTTGTTAAATTTAGGGGCCACCTGACTTGAGACATTTCTGGGCAGCTTAGCCTTAACAATAAAATTAAGAAAAAATCACGCCCATCCAGAGAAAACTAACACAACTTACCAAAGAACATCGCCACACATCATATTTGTGACTGAGATGGCATTCAAATTATTTAAACAAACAAAATGCATAATAAAAGTACCCACAAGAGAACAAATAAAACTAAAATGCCACAATGGAAAATGCAAAACACAGAAAAACATTAAAATATCATATTGCTAAGCAGTCTCATAAAATGGCCAGGCCCAGCATCTGCCAGATGAGCCATGTTTTTTAAGCTTTACTAAAAGACTACAAGACTTTGGCTGTGTATGCACGCATTCCGAAAACTGAATTGTTCTGAATTTTGCAAAATTGTTGAAATTGCAAAACATCCTGTCAAAGATATCAGGACCATTTTCTGAATTGTGAACTTGCTGTTTTGGATGGAGTTCAACCTCTGGGATGGCATCTGTCACCTTTGTCTGCATCTGCATTTTACTGAGAGAATTTTAGCTCATTATCACTCTAGGGACCAGAGTGCCTTGCTTAGGTCAGATGATTAAAAGGGGATTATTGAAGGTCACCAGCATGATAATTTATTTCAAACCTCTGATGATCTTTTCCCAATAGGGTCATGGGGGTGTTCAGTGTTCAGTGACATGGGCAATAACCTTCAGTCCTGATACAGCTGGTAGATCTATCTTGTCAGGAAGGATATTGGACTGACATTTTCTATGGTGTCCCCAACAGAGAAGAACAGAATCATGGCAAAACAGGGGTTCCCATTCCTGATGTGGCTATGCAACCAACGGGCATCAGGATTGGTCACTATGAATCCTATGACAAGAGAACTAATTGGTCCAGCTGTTTTGTCATCCATTATCATGATCAAGTGCTGTTTCTTTCCTATAGCTGGGTCCAATTCAAAAAGGTCCAAAGTGCCCAGAATTGAAACACCAAGATTGCCCAAGTATGCTCAAGCCAGAAAAAAACAGAAGCTTTCAGGGCAAGGAGAGCTTCTTTAGAACAGGGGCTGGGTGGAAGTGTTAAGGCCGGCCAACCCATATAATGTTACTATTAAGCAGTTGTAATAATTATCTATCTAAATACTACTAAACTCTTGTATCTGTTTGATACTTTGTAACCTTTAACTGGGCGAAATGGTGCGTCGTAGGGCAACAGTTTTTGAACCAAGGTACCTCAAATGGGCTAACTTACAGAATGCGTCCAAAATTCAGGACCCATGACTCTTGTGGAATAGAAATTTGGCAAACTTTATAAAACATTTTATGACATAATACAAGATGTCATAAAACATTTCCTGTGGTCATCTCCTGATGTTGACTGTGCTATACAGTTCAATATGAATGACATGGGCTATTTTCAAGCCAGATACATCTCTGAATATCTCCCTGAATTTTTTAAAACTTTTCCACTGAAGGCAATCTATTAGAAGCTCTGTCGTTGTTGAAGGCCTTGAGGAATCTGGTAAAGAAATATCTGTGAGATGATGACCCAAGAGGTCACGGGTTGTCTAGTATAATATAATGCTATGGTATTCCAATATATAGCAAAAATTTATGTCAGGTATTTATAGGAAGGATGCATATGAAAGATGAAGTCTATGGGACCTACTCAGCATAAGTGATAGAGACAAAAGGGATTGCTCTGGAATGTTTCAGCTTACGCATCATGTGGGGAATGATGACTTTGAAGGAAACAACAAGATAAGGTTCCCCAAACAAGGCATTATTTATGTATGTATTATTCCAATTTATATAGCCACCCATCTCACATATTTGACTCTGGGTGGCTCAGAACTATTAAAAACAATATAAAAGAGCCAAACAATAGTTGCCATGGATGAGGTCATGGCCCTCTGGTGGAAAAGCCCCAGGAGTTTTGAGAAAAGTGCCAAGGTCAAGCTTTGTTGGTAGCTATAAAGCCTCAGCTCTTCTAGAACTCACCCCTTGCCTGGCCAGCTACTCCCTGAGCTGAATAGGTATGGACGGATAAGTGTGTGTGAATGGAGCTTTCAGGAGAAAAGCAAATAATGGGAGTTGTAAGCCGGCTTTGGCTTCTCCACGTACCAAGGCTCTGGTTAAGAAGGAACAGCAGGTACAACCGGAGGTGTTACAAAAAGCCTCTCTATGACTTCAGTGAGTGGGAAGGTAGACCTGGATAGACCACAGGGTGATTTTCAGTAGATAGGCGAGGGCTTCTGGCTCTCCGTTATTTAAAAATAGCAGCAGCAAAACAACTGCCCCCCTGCTGAAAATCATACTGCTGAAGCAAGAAGAAGCAGGAGAAACAAGGAGTGGAGTTTTGGAAGCTGGGTTCAGGGTTGCTCCTCAATCCCTCAAGACCCTAAATTCTTAGCTTTAGGATTCCTTAATTTTCAGTTCCGGGATTCCAGCAGGAAGCGGAGCCGAGAGGGTGACATTCTGCATGGCATCTTGCCAGCGTGGCTGTCAACAGGACACCTTTCCCACACTGTGTTGGCATCTAGCTGGTGCCAGGAACTGCAGCCTCTCCTCGCCCAGCACCCGCCCAGTGGTCATCCTTGCCTTCATGCTTCCGATCTATCAGTTTTAGGCGTCCATCTTGTGCGCCAGGCACGAGTTGGAGTGTCTTGTGAGAGGTAGTGATAACAGTAGCTTTTGAGTTGCGTTTAGCTCCTGGTGACTTGATGGACGCGTCCATGCAGTTCTCTTCATGACGGCATTTTTTTTTAAATACTTTTATTGCAATTTTAAAAAAGAAATACAGAGAAACCAATATACAGGAACAAAAGAAGGACAGTAATATACACACGTTCAACAAATTAATTAGTTATTTCACACCAAAACAAACAAAAGGGAAAAAAATAAGCAAACATAAAACAACCCTAAACATTAACACTTTAAATTAATAGAAATTGCCTTAATTGATCATGTACTCATTTAATAACGATGTATCGAATTGGATAAAATTGCACCTGCAGTACCTCATTTTATAGGATTTCCCAATCTTCCTAAACACTTTTCTTCTTCAAGATTTTACGTTGTTGGATCCAACCGACATCCCCTGGAGTTTGTCAAAATCCAATCTTCTAAAGTCCAGCAAAACATAATGTTGCTTGATAAGATAAAGTCCTGCTTTCCCAGAAAAGCATAGAGGAAAACTTTCTTTGAGTTCAGTTCTAAAGAACTATGTTCTTGTGAAATATTATGAAATCTATGCCAGAGGAAAATGCATTATGTTATTTTTTTTTAATTAGTAGGAGAAAAACTGCCTTTTCTAGAATTGGTTAAATTATGCAATTCTCAAATCCAGTCTTTGATATTTGGAGGAGTAGTAGTAATAGTAGCATGTGGAGTAGTAGTAATAGTAGTATTTGAAGTAGTAGTAGAAAGTATCCAGCCTTTCATTCTTGGTAACACTATGGATGTGGTTTCCCTGCCTTCTTCTGGGATGTTTTGAGTTTCTATGAGTTTCCTGATGATCCAAGGAGGAACCAGGTCCAATCCTGCTCAGCCCGATCAGCCAAAGTTGGCTAAATGTAGCTATCTTGCTGGCCAGTGTATCTTAGCCTCTAGGGAAGGGAGGGAGGGAGTCTGTGTAGCCTCTCCAAGTCTGAAATCTATTTATCATCACTTTCCATGATCAGGGAACATCCTTTTTCTGAAAGAAAAGTCCACAATTTCCCTGATGACATTGGCTTATACCTCCTACAGCCAGCACCGTATTCAAAGCCTCCAGCAATAACAAAGGAAACTCATTTGAAAAACATGGATAAGGACACTGTGTCCAGACACTGTGACTAAAAATGAGCCCAACTTGAATTGGATCAGA
The DNA here is from genome assembly GCF_035149785.1 of Candoia aspera. Classification (NCBI taxonomy): domain Eukaryota; kingdom Metazoa; phylum Chordata; class Lepidosauria; order Squamata; family Candoiidae; genus Candoia; species Candoia aspera. The sequence goes on from NC_086159.1 coordinate 80,312,955, forward strand.
GCAATGTTCCTCACCATTCTTCTCAAAGGCATCACAGTGGGCTTTTCCGGCAGTCATGGACCTACACTGAGTCACAGTATACAACAGTAAAGCTCTGAGTGACTGCAGGGGCAGTGAAACATTATAAATCCTTTGTTTCCATTGCTTTCTAAAATGAGTTCAAAGATATGTTCCCTAATATTCATCATGTTTTGCTCCACTTTCAGTACATGATCCTTGCTGCGAGGAAGGTGACAACTGGGGAAGGCAATGGCAAACCACCCCGCTCTATAGTTTGCCAAGAAAACGTCATGAAAGCGGCCTTCCCCCCGAAGGGTCAGACATGACTCGGTGCTTGCACAGGGGACCTTTCACCTTTCACCTCGTTATACTAGGATCAATTCAAACATGATTCAGTAGGAAAAGATATTTGGGATCAAAGAGGTTAATCAGCTATATTATCTCCCTACAGGTAGTCCTTGTTGAGTGGCTGCCTTGTTTAGCAACCGTTCAGTTACAACGGTGATGAAAAGGTAACTTAGTGACCAATCCTCGCACTGATGACCTTCACAGGTCTGTAAAGCAAAGGAAAGCTGAAGATCATAAGTACAGTCGCAGTTTCACTTAGCAACTGCTTTGCTTAACAACTAAGCTGCTGGTCCCAATTGTGGTAACTCAGTGAGGACTACCTATATTCTAGAAAAAGGCTAGGATATCAAAGGGAGGGCTGAGGGTATAGGACCCATCAACCACTGAGGACAGTTGAAATCATTGAGTCTCTCACCTGCTGGCCAGTATGTTCCACTGGACCCCAGATCTCCCTAGTTGATAGTTCATGGTAGGGAATAGGCTTGATCTCGCCTACTCTAAGATGACATATCGCTTAGTAGATCTGGAATGGTTCCACTGTTCCATACGAGATGACAAAGGCAAGAGAGAAAAGAGAACAATGCTTCTTAACTGGTCCAACCCCTAGTCTGCACGCTCATTCTTAACACATCTGCAGTGCATTAACTATAAACCCCAAAGCAGATTGTTTCTAAAATATTACAAGGCAACAACACATAATAAAGTAGCAGATTTTAAGCAGGGGGGAAACATCTGGTTTTAATGTTTTTATGTAGTGCTAGTTATTATTATTTACTTGACCTTTTACTGTCTGGTTCACTTTATATTATGAAGAATTCTTAACTTGATATGTTCTTTCTCAAACTCGGCAACCTTAAGTCATGTAGACTTCAACTCCCAAAATTCCCCAGCCAGCGTGATGGTTGGGGAATTCTGGGAGTTGAAATCCACATGTCTTAAAGTTGCCGAGTTTGAGAAACATTGTTCTAGACCCAGGGGCTCATGCCAACCTTCCCTGTGTCTAAGTAACTTCCTTGATGCTCGACTCCTCAATATGTTCTCTTAGGCTACTGTACATTCCTTAGGGAGAGGGTGAAATGATTGCCATTTCATGAACCAGCTTTGCTAAATCCAGGGTACATTTCCATGACTCCTTATAAATGTCATGCTTAAATAGCTGCTCTGGAATGACTCTTGGCTTTAGGTTCCAATGGAATTTTTCCCTATGGCCTATTAATTTTTCTCTATTGCTTACTATGAAAGAAAACTGTAACTCATTTGTAGTGGAAACAAATCAAATTCAAGCCATCAGTGATATGCAAACTCATTATCCTTATCCTTATTATTATTACTGCAATACTGGATCAGTTTATGCAATGAACTTCTACAATCTTGTGATGTCTCTACAAGTTCTTCTTCCCCTTCCCCCTTTCCTTCTCCCTCTCCCCCTTCTTTCCCTTCCCTTCCCCTTCCCTTCCTCCTCCTCCTTCTCCCCCCGACAGAGCAATTGAATCGTTCTGCCCATCCAATATCAGTATCTCATCTTACTAAGACATGCCAGCTGCCTGATCCTGGCATTCTTCAACCCAAGCAAGGAAGTGATTTGAACATTTGGGCCATCTGCTACATGGCAACGGTGCCTAAGAGCAAAACAAAACAAAACAAAACAAAAACACTTGACTGTTTTGATTGCAGGGGAGCCAATGCAAATATTTAGCCACGTGCATTTTTTGTGCATTTTTCTTGCATGCATTTCTGAATACATTTGTGAGTGGAGCCTGGTTCTCATTTGACAGTTGCAGGCCAATTTGTTTTTAAATTCAGAGTTGGGCTGGATCGAGGTTAGGGTATCTTGTGGGGGGTGTCAAAAAGCCAAGATGGCTGCCCCACCCTTTTTTATGGGTGCCACATTGAGGGCTTTGACCTCCTGGTGGCAGCCAGCATCTTGGCTTTTCACCTCCTCTGTGGCTACCTCTGGTTAGAATGCCCCTTCTTTCATGCAAACAGAAAACCTGCACATCTCAGAGAAGTCTTTTCCTGAATGCATCCTTCTTTCCTACATAAGGAGCCAGGGGTGTCAAAAAGCTGAGAGATTGGCTGTGAAGGTGCAATTGACCATCCATCCCTTTGTGCATCACCATCTTGACTTTTTTGACCACCCCCTGCAGACCACCCTGCAGGGAGCCTTATCGTTATAGGGGAGCATCCCATTCCTTAACTGGCAGCTCGTCTCTCCCTCACTCACCCCCAGCCATATGTGACTTAAAGCTCCCGGCCATGTCATCCAGCCATTGCTTCCACTCTCCGGAAGGAAGACAGGTGTCCTCCTGCCGCTGCACGGGGTGGGTGATGCTGCGAGGGGCTGTACATCAAGAGTGTGGAAATAGCCAAAGTCGGGCATGGGGGGAAGTAAAGATGTCGGAGGATTCGAACATCTGTGTCCATGGACTACAGTCCTGAAGACGCTTCCTTGCTGTCTTGCAATATGGCTCTTTATTTGTGCAAGGCCGGGATAACGGAGTCATAAATCTCTCCTGATGTGACCAGTTCTTTGAAACAGCCCCACTTCTTAGATCCCAAAAAACAAAGCCTCCCTTAGGCTTTGCTCTGTGGCAGCCCTGTGGGTGAGTCTGGGTCGATTTTTGACTTTAACCTGCGGCCCAAAGGTTTCCTAGATGTTCCCCTTCAGAGAATTCACCGAGTCTGACCCGGCTTAGCTTTGGGGAGATCAGGCCAGGTCAGCTACGGCAGACATCAGACAACAAATCTTCTGTTCATCCTTATTCTGAACTGTCAGATCTGAAGACCTTCAGGTTGGGAATTTTAAGACTGCCTGTCCTAGGCATAGAAGTTCTCAGCTAATAACAAGAGTTCTTTATTCTCTTTTTATTTAGACCCCAACATTCCTCTAAGAGTTCCGGCCCCCATAGCAAGGACCCTGCTCCACAGGCTGGGCTGAAAGGGGCTGAGCCAAAGTCGCCCAGGGGGCTTCTATGTCTGAGGATGGGCTTAACCCTACCCAGACTTTCCAATCCTTGAGATCAATACTTTACCAAGCCTTGGCACAAATACCTCAGGGAGCAGGACTCTGGGTCCAATTCAGTGCGGTGACAGAATCCAAAGGCTTGTCTAAACCTTACCCAGAAAGGAATATTGAAGGCAAATGTGGAGAGTCCCACTGGATGACACATCGGCGGAAACAGTAATTGCTTGGAAATGGGTCTCAAACCTCTTGATGCCCAGTTCTACTCCAGCATCCCCAAGAGAGACGGCTGAGAACAAGGGCCTTCCGACGTTTATGTAAGGTTCGAGTCTGACCCTGATTCTGAAAACGAAACTTATGCTGAGCCAGAAGAGGAAAGCAAAGCCTATCCGGAAGGAATTGAGGAATTAGAAACCAGGTGTGAGTCAGTAGAGCGGGAGGATTCGTAGAAGCTGAGTGGACAGAATCCAGAGGGAGGTTTGAATCCTCCAATTAGTGCGCAAGAGTGGAGAGTGGAGAAGTGCGTGAAGCAGAAGGCAGCCTGATTGGCGACAGAGGAGAAACGGTGCGAAAAGTATTGCTTAAAAAGGCACCAGCGCCAGGAGCAAGCCGCTGGAGACAACCAATCCTTCAAGCTGACAGCTTCTTCTCAGGAGTCATTGTCAGAGCCTGAAGCCTTGCTTGTAGCTGACATGGAATCAGAGCCAGCTTCCTCTATTGCACGGACTCTCCTCCACTGCATGCCATCCCAGCTGAGTCCAGTCTTGCCTCCAGCTCCAAGCCGCGTTTTGCCATTTCCGCCAAGTCCAGTCTTGCCTCCAGTTCCAAGCCTTGTCTTGTTGCTCCAGCCGAGCCCTTCCTTGCCTCCAGACCCAAGTCTTGCCTAGCTACTCCAGCAGAGTCCAGCCTCGCCTCCAGAACTGAGCCTCATTTCCCCTCCATGCCACGCCCTGCATTCGAGCTTAAGCTTCCTCCTTGCCACGCGCCCTAGCCATACCCAGTCTTGCTGCCTTGTTGAGGAAGCTAGCCAAGTTCTGCCTTGCTGTGCTGCCATGAACTTCTGCTACTCCAGATCCTGCAGCCGTGCCTTATTTCCATCCCTTGCCTGGGTGGACTTGAGTGAACTGTACTGTCTGACCTATTGTAAATAGTTGATTGTAAATAAAGGATTCCTTTTGTATTTTGCCTGGCCAGCTCTTAGTCCGAACAGGACAATTTATTAAAGTTGTAGAGATGCACTATAGCTTGTGGGCAGCCTGGAAAATATTCTGTAACTACAATATGATATAAAATCATAAGGGTTGATTCAAAACAAGAAGTCCAGGAAATATGCATTAATTGAAGCCATTAGTGGGCAGCTAGGACAACTGAATGGAGCAGAGCTTAACACAGCAGAGAAGCTGCACACAGAAAAAGAATATTATCTTAAATTAGCTTTAATGAGCATGTTACAGAAATACAGGTTATTGACCTTACACACTCAGCCCTCCCAAGCATAAAGAATCACATGCTTAGACAAAGTAGGTTTAAAAGTAAAAATAATCTTACTGATTTTATTCTTGGTTCTGTTACATCCACCTTTGGTGGAAAAATGAAGATTCTTTGTTTCTTCTGTTCCCTAAACTTAATGAACTCTTAGTCCTCATAGCTGCTAAGAGGTGCATGCATAAAATGGGGAAAACCCTTCTTCAAGGCCCAAGCATGTAGCCATAATGGAGGGAGAGAGAGCAGCATGCATGCTGCCTACTTGGTCAGTGGAAGAAGGAGGAAGAGAGAGAGAGGAAGTGGGAGTGGCAACAAACAGCTTCCTCACACATACATATGCTAAATGAGGCATGCTGTTTTGTTAACATCTCCAACATTAATAAGATAAACCTTTGACTGGTGCAGTGGAGAACAGACCTCTTTGAGAAAGTGGTTGCAGAGTTAGCTGTTGCTGCTGACCAGCGATGCCAAAGCAATGGAAATGGATGGAGCCAAACTGCAGGATCAGACCAATGTCAGTAGACCAGATAGAGACTGACTGCTGACATGAATTAGAAACTCATATATTCTGGGCACGTGATGTGAGCAGATGTAGACTAAAAAAGGCTTCCATCTGGGCAGGATCAAGGGAAATAGAAGAAAGGGAAGATGGGTGGACAGGATCCAGGAGATCATATCCTTGGATGAACCCTGAAATATTATTAGAGATAGGTCAAGATGGAGAACATTTCCCCATACAGTCACAAGGATTGAGTTGAACTTTAAAAATGTGCAAGGAAAAGCAATCCAGGAGAAAAGAAATAGTTGAGGGAATGAAGGGCAGGGACCAGGGGTGTCTGCAGAGCAAGGTCAAAAAAGTCAAGATGGCAGCTACAGCAGTGAAGCCAAAGGTCCACCTGCATTTATGCACGTAAAAGGCAGAGCTTCAATTGCACTGCTATGGCTACCATCTTTTTGGGAGGGGGGGCAAGATTTTATTCATTAAAAATTTCTACAAAAAAAAATTCTACAAGACATATATACAAAAAGATTTTTCAACAAAACAAATTAACAAAAAAATCAACCTACATTTCTACACATCTTGCTGTAATGTCTTATGATTTTAACTTTTCTATTTCCTAAGGAAAATAGGTGTGTCGACATATACAAATCATATAAGTAAGAGGTTTCCAACTAAACTAGCTAAAGATATATATTAAAACCCCTAATGTGACTCCCGATAATTTTGAACTCTTATTTTACTATTTATTTCAAAATATTCGCTTCTTTACAATACAAAACCCAATATCATTGCTTCATTTTCATCAGTTGCATACAAGTAATCTAAAATTGGTTGCCACATTTCCTTAAATTTCAACATATTATTATCTTTCATTAAACATGTTAATTTTGCCATTTGTGCTAATTCGATGAGTTTTATTATCCATTCTTCCATTGTTGGAATAGTTTCCCTTTTCCAGTTCTGTGCACATACTAATCTGGCTGCTGTGATCATGTAAAGCATCAAATTACTATATTTTTCTTGTTGACTGCCATCAAAGAGACCTAATAAAAAAAATTCTGGTTTTTTTCCTATCTTTTTCTTAAAATTTTTCTGAAACGTATCATGAATCTGTGCCCAAATTTTTTTTGTTTTGCTACGAGTCCACCACATAGGATAGAATGTTCCTTCCATTTGCTGACATTTCCAACATGTATTTGAAGTGTTATTATACATTCTTGCTAGCTTTTGTGATGTCAAGTACCATCTAAACATCATCTTATAAAATTTTTCCTTTAAATTATAACATAATGAAAACTTTAAATCCTTAGTCCACATTTTTCCCATTTTTCTAATGGAATGTCATAACCAATATTTCTTGCCCAATTAATCATGTGTGTTTTAACTTGTTCATTTTCTTGATTTGTTTGTAACAAGATTTTATACATTTTTGTAATAATATGATCATTATTTAAATATAATTGTTTTTCAAATTCTGATTCTTCTTTTTTAAATTTATAGTTCTTTTTATCTAACTTGAATTGTTCAACTGGAGGTAAGTAAACCAATTACATGTGTGGCCTTCATTCTATAGTTCTTCCTGAGATTTTAGAATAGGCAGATCACTTCGATCGAATTTTAATAGATCTTTATATCTTAACCATTTAGTCTGGTCCCCTAAGCTTTCTCTTCTTGATAGGGCTTCTAGTGGTGATATCCAATTTGGTATATTTGGAAGTAATCTTCTTTTGTATTTGTCCCAGGTCTTAAGTAACGTTTTTCTAATAATGTGATTATTAAATTCTTTGTTCAATTTTACTTTTTCATACCAGATATAAGCATGCCAACCAAATTTAATTTCGTGTCTTTCTAACTGTAAAAGTTTTTGATCTTCCAATATTAACCAGTCTTTGATCCATAGAGAACAACAAGCTTCCAGATATAACTTAAAATCAGGTAATCCCAGGCCTCCTTTGGCATCTTGCAATAGTTTAAATTTAATTCTTGGTTTTTTTCCCTGCCATATAAATTTCAAAATGTCTTTTTGCCATAACTTAAAAGTTTTTTCATTTATCAAAATTGGAATTGTTTGGAACAGAAATAACATCTTTGGTAATATATTCATTTTAATTGCAGATATTCTTCCTAAAAGAGATAATTGTAACCTACTCCACCTCTCTAAATCTAATTTAATCTCAGACCACATTTTCTCATAGTTGTTGTGGAATAATGCATTATTATTAGCTGAAAGTATTATACCCAAGTATCTAATTTTCTTTTCTATTGTAAAGCCAGTTTTTTCTTTTAAAATTTCTTGTTGTTTTGGGGTTATATTTTTACTCAATATTTTAGTTTTTTGGTTATTAATTTTAAATCCTGCTACCTCTCCAAATTCTGTTATTTTTTTCAATAAATAGTCTATCAAATCTAATGGGTTTTGTAAAGTAAACACCAAGTCATCTGCAAATGCTTTCAATTTAAATACTTGTTTTTTAATTTTTATCCCTTCTATTCGTTTATCAAATCTTATCTCTCTAATAAGAACTTCTAAGACAAGAATGAATAATAAAGGTGACAATGGACATCCCTGTCTCGTTCCCTGTTCTATTTTACAATTATCTGTTACTTCTTTGTTTACTATTATTCTAGCTTTTTGTGATGAATAAATTGCTTTGATCCCCGTTGTAAAGTCTTTTCCAAACTCCATTTTCTCCAATACCTTGATCATAAATCTCCAATTTAAATTATCAAAGGCCTTTTCACCGTCCAAAAATATTAAGGCTATTTGGCTTTCATTATGATGGTGTGCATATTCCAAAAATATCTATCACTGTTCTTGTGTTGTCTTTTTGGTAGAAAGCCATTTTGATCTTTATTTATAATTTCTTGAAGGACTACTTTTAATCTTTCAGCTAATATTGCCATAAACATTTTTATAATCATTATTAAGCAACGAAATCAGCCTATAATTTTTAGTTAAAGTGGGATCTTGTTCTCCTTTTGGGATAAGAGTTATATTTGCTTCAGACCATGACTCGGGTATCTTGGACCCCATCAGAATCAATTCATTAAGTCTTTAAGTGGCGTTAAAATTTGTTCTAAAAATAATTTATAATAGCCCGTAGATATACCATCAGGGCCCAGTGTTTTTCCTATTTTAAGTTTTTCTATAATTTCTTGGTTAGTAATCGGGCCATTAATACTGAGTTGTTGACTTTGTGTTAATTTGGGAAGATTTTGGTTATTAAGATACTTATCAATTTTTTCTTCTGAAATTTCCTGCTTTTGATATAGCTTTAAGAAGAAAGTGAAAAATGCTTTTTTAATTCCTTTGTTATCTACCACATCTTCCCCACTGTCTCTTATTCTAGTAATCATTTTTTTCTCTCTCTCTTTTCTTAATTTGTAAGCCAGCCATCTACTTGGTTTATTAGCAAACTCAAAATTTCTTTGTTTTGCATAGCATAATTTTGTTTCCATATCCTTTATTGTCATAAGCTCAAGTTGTTGTTGTAACAGTTTGATTAAGTTTTCGTCTGATGAATTTTCTTGTAATTCTCTTTCCTTTATTTTAATCTGATTCATTATTAATTGAACATTTTGTCAATATTGTTCCTTTATTTTATGGTTCAAAGATATAAAATGTCCCCTCATTACAGCCTTACTAGCATCCCAAACAGTTCTAATATCCACTTCATTGTTCAAATTTATATCAAAAAATTCTTTTAATTTCTTTTTACCCTCCTCTATTACTCCCTCTTTTTAAAAAATATTCTCATTCAATCTCCATTTTGTACCTTTAGAAATCCTCGTGAGTATAACTTTCACTGGGTCATGGTCTGAAAAAGTTTTTGGTAAAATTTCAGCTTTTATTATTTTATTTGCTAAGTTTTTAGATACCCATACAATATCGATTCTAGAAAAGGATTTGAACCTATCAGAAAAAAATTTATAGTCTTTCATTAAACCATTTTTATGTCTCCATGCATCTATCAAAGCTAAATTTTCCATTAATTCAAAAAAAAAAATTGGATAATTTTCCCTGTTTATCTTTAATTTTGGGAAAGGAGTACGGCAGGGCTGCATACTCTCACCCTACCTATTCAACTTGTACGCAGAACACATCATGCGACATGCTGGGCTTGAGGAATCCAAGGCTGGAGTTAAAATCGCTGGAAGAAACATTAACAATCTCAGATATGCAGATGATACCACTTTGATGGCTGAAAGCAAAGAGGAACTGAGGAGCCTTATGATGAAGGTGAAAGAAGAAAGTGCAAAAGCTGGCTTGCAGCTAAACCTCAAAAAAACCAAGATTATGGCAACCAGCTTGATTGAGAACTGGCAAATAGAGGGAGAAACCGTAGAAGCAGTGACAGACTTTGTATTTCTAGGTGCAAAGATTACTGCAGATGCTGACTGTGGTCAGGAAATCAGAAGACGCTTAATCCTTGGGAGAAGAGCAATGACAAATCTCGATAAAATAGTTAAGAGCAGAGACATCACACTGACAACAAAGGTCTGCATAGTTAAAGCAATGGTGTTCCCTGTAGTAACATATGGCTGCGAGAGCTGGACCATAAGGAAGGCTGAGAGAAGGAAGATAGATGCTTTTGAACTGTGGTGTTGGAGGAAAGTTCTGAGCGTGCCTTGGACTGCAAGAAGATCCAACCAGTCCATCCTCCAGGAAATAAAGCCAGACTGCTCACTTGAGGGAACGATATTAAAGGCAAAACTGAAATACTTTGGCCACACAATGAGAAGACAGGACACCCTGGAGAAGATGCTGATGCTAGGGAGAGTGGAGGGCAAAAGGAAGAGGGGCCGACCAAGGGCAAGGTGGATGGATGATATTCTAGTGGTGACGGATTCGTCCCTGGGGGAGCTGGGGGTGTTGATGACCGACAGGAAGCTCTGGCGTGGGCTGGTCCATGAAGTCACGAAGAGTCGGAAGCGACTAAACGAATAAACAACAACAATCTTTAATTTGTCTGATTTTCTGTCTAATGTCAGTATCGTAACCGCATTCCAGTCACCCATTAATATCCAGCTGGTATAAGAATATTTTAATAATTCTTCCATTAAATTCTCAAAAAAAACCTTCATGTCTTTATGGGGTACATATACTCCCACTACAATTATTTTCATATCTTGAACTTCAATTTCAATTCCTAAAAATCCCCCTTGATCATCAGAAAATAGCAAGTGGTTTTAAATAAGATTTAACACATACTACCATTTATTTTCTTATTGTTTGCTGTTACAAATTCATCACCCAATTTTCTATTAAGTAAATACTTCACATCCTTTTTTTAAAATATATGTTTCTTGAAGGCAAATAACATCATTATTCAAATTTTTAAGATGAAAGATTTTTTTCCTTTTTTGGGGACTATTTGCCCCATTGATATTCCAAGTAATATAACTAATACCCATCATGCCAGTAATTCTTCGTATTCTTTAGAAGTTGTGGCTGACTCTAGTTTCTTTGATATTTGTCTTTATATGGTCTAAATCCTTTTTGTATCTTTCTAGAAATTCTTTAACCTTGTGCATTGAATTCAACTTAAACCTCCTTTCCTGAAAGGTAAAGCTTACCCCTTCTAATTTCTCCCAGCGAAATGGTATGTTGTTTCTTTTCAACATTTCCGTTAAACCTACACATTCCTTTCTTTTTATCAAAATTCTTATCGGTATTTCTTTGAGCAGAATAATATCTTTTCCTTTAATTCGAATTCTATTGTCAAAGTGTGCATGTAATATCATCTCTTTAGTTTTTCTCCTTGAAAATTCAGTCAATATGTCTCTAGGTTTATTATGTGTCTGTGCATATTTTGAATTTATACGAAACATCTTCTCAATCTCCTCTTCCATCTTATCTTCTTCCCAATTTAGTAAGTTTGCCAGTGTTCGGACTATATTTCCTCTATCTCATCCTCCTTTCCTTCTGGTATACCCCTAAACCTCAGACTGAATTCCTTGTCTCTTTGTTCTAAAAGCGCTATTCTGTCTAATCCATTTTCTTTCTCTACTTCCAATTCTTCTACTCTTTCAATCACCCTTTTTTCCCCCATCTATTTTCTCATTGATTTTATCTAAATTTTGTTTCAATCGTTTCTCAAAATCTTCAAACCGTTTTTCCAACATTATATTTACATTTTGCAAGATTGTTTGTGAAGTCTTTCCAGAAAACTCTTCAAGCATTGCTCGAAGTCCATCATGTTCTCCTGCTCCCGATTCTCTTCTGTTTTGCCTTCTGGTATTCATTGTTAAAGTGTTCATATAATATACACAGTATTTTAAAGGTTATATCCACCATGTTATACGGAGAAACTTACTATACAGCTTTTGTCCACCAAGTCCACTATATGGCGAGAAGTAATATAGTCGCAAGAAAATGGCTACTATATATTAATAATTAACTTGCACTCTGTTCCTGTAGTCCTTATTTTCTCCTTTTAATCTCTCCACAGTTCATCCACCCGTTTTGAAATAAAGCGACTCACCAGGCTTTCCTGAGTCTCTACAGCTACATTTAGTCTCTTCTTCTTTCTTCTATTAAGTTGTAAAATAGCCAAGGAAGTGGGGTGGTCGAGGGCATTCTCTTGTAACAAGACGTCCAATTGCAGCTTCTGCTTGCCGAAAAGAAGGTGCTTCCCAGCTGAATCTCTGCTTCGCAAAGAAGCGACGTCTGCCCTTTTCCTTGCTTGTCAGCTGTCTGGAGAGCACTTTCGCTTTCACACTCACAGCTCCTTTCGCCAGGAGTTGCTTTCGATCTGGAAAAACCTTCCAGCTCGTCATATCAAGCCGCAATGAGAACTCTATCTGTGGAGCTTCAGTAGAGTTCAGCCCGACGCCATTGCTCCCACACCGGAAAACCCTGTTATGGCTACCATCTTGACCTCTTTGACCTTACTCTGCAGACAGCCCTGCCCAAGAAGATTTGAAGAATCATAAATATCCTGCTAAATGGCAAAATAATTGTAGTTACTTCAGATGGAAAGAAAGCTCATTGTTCAATTAGAGAAACGGCACACAAAATCTCTGATAGATAAAAGGACTCTAAAGCTAAGAATCCCATCTGAACAGAATTAAAGTGTCTATTCCATAGAAATATAAGACTGCCAATATGGATAAATGAGCCAGCTACAGAAGCCACACATGGAAATGGCCGTAAATGCCATTAAGATTCTCTGCTAAAAGAAAGTGCTGGAATTGCCCTCAGTTTGGGGAAGGAAAAACAAGCCAGGCTCAACTGCAGGGGACAGACACCAGCTCTCTTCAGCCATGGGAAAACTTGGGCACTGATCCTGCCTCCCCAGCTGCATTTTTGGAGATGGTGTATAAAAAAGGAAGGGAACAAGAGCTTTAATTGACAAAAAACGATGGTTCAGAACATTTTTCCTCCCTAACTTAATGCTATTACAGGTAGTCCTCACTTAACAACCATTTGTTTAGTGATGGTTCAGACTTACAATGGTGTTGAAAAAAATGACTTATGATGGGTTCTCACACTTATGACCATTGCAGTGGCCCTGCGATCACGTGATCACAATTTGGACTCTTGGCAACTGGTCTGCATTTATGATCTTCCCAGCCGGCTTCTTACAAGCAAAATCAGTGGGGAATCTTGTGATTCACTTAACAACCATGCAGTTCGCTTAATGCCTGTGGTAATTCTCTTAATGACCGCCATTTAAAAGGTCATAAAATCGGGTTGGATTCACTTAATGACTGGTTCACTTAGCAGCCAAGATTCTGGTCTCAATTGGGGTCGTTAAGCAAGGACTACCTGTATGGGATGGGATGTGCTGTGCTATCCTATAATGCACAGGGAAGTGGGCCACTTTGCCCTCTGCTTGGCTCCTCCTCTGCTTGCTTCCTTTTGTGCAAATATTTGAAACTGAAAGGCTGATTGGTACATTATGGTTTAGGAGCAATCACTGTGCTATTATCAGCAAAATCCTGGTGCTTATGTCTGCATCAAGGCTGGAAACCTGAGAAGGCTTGATGCAGGTGCAGAAGAACCTACGTTGTGCAGACAGGCCTCCAGCCATTTTGGCTACCTTGAGGGCCAAGATCATATTTTCGGTTTATCACCCTACAGCAGCTGTGCAAGGGTTTGAATAAAGAATTCTCTAACTAACTGCTTTAATTTGGTCCTGGATGAACAAATACATAAATCAAGAGCAGATCAATTTTAAAATGGTGGTGTGCGTCAGGAGCTTCATCCTTACACTGTGGGACCATATTAATCGGGGTCTTTCTTTCACCCACAGCTTGCATGAGCCTTCCAATTAGCAGAGAAAAGGCTTGTTCTGGCACAGGGCCATTTGGAAACATCATTTATGGGGTTTTCTGCTCTTCTTGCTTCTAACCTGATGAACGGCATTTATCCCAGGAGACAGAGGCTGTTAAGGGTATTTTGCATCTCATCCTTCCACAAGAGTTCAGCGGGGTCAGTTGGCCCAAGAGTTGGGAGCCTTTATAATCTTTGACTTGGAATGTATAACGTTGGAAGATTCACTGTCCATTTACCTCTGCTTTTGTGATTTTCTCTTCCTGCCATAAAAGCCTGAACAAGAGATAACAGGACCGAGCGGCTTTTGTTCTGACATTTTACCCCGTAAAGCAAATGCATTAAAAATACACGCCACAGAAAACAAATTACACCCAAGCTCAGAACAACACTGTGAATCTTTCACTTCTCTGGCGACTGGGGCCAGCAAGGATGTCTGAAGGACATGGTCAAAAAAGTCAGGATGGTAGCTGTGACAGTGCGATCAAAGCTCCGCCTATTTTTTAATGATTGCAACATCTTTTTTGACCATGCTGTTCATCAGCAAAATATGGAACCCAGGAATGGACAAATTGATCAGTTTGGATTTCTGTTAATTTTGCATTTTTTCAGCTCATCATGACCTGTTTTAACCATTTTGGAGATAGCCTTGTTCTCTGTGTGTGTGTGTGTGTGTGTGTGTGTGTGTGTGTGTGTGTGCACCTTCAAGTCACAGATGGCTCCTGGCAACTGCCTGGACAAGTCCCTGCAATTTTCTGCAGTTTCTAACCTGGTGCCTTCACCACTACACCAGACTGGCTCTTTAGCCTTGCTGTGAGACAGTGTTTCTCAACCTTGGCAACTTTAAGATGCGTGGACTTCAACTCCCAGAATTCAAGTCTGTGACTTGAAGATGCACACACACATACACACACAGAGAGAGAGAGAGAGAGAGAACAAGGCTACCTCCAAAATGGTTAAAACAGGTCACAATGAGCTGAAAAAATGCAAAATGAACAGAATTCTGGGAGTTGACATCCACACATCATAAAGTTGTCAAGGTTGGGAAACACTGCTGTAAGATGTACTTTTCTGTACAATTTTACCTAATCCATGCCTGCCTGCAGACAACTCTGCCGCTGGTACATTCCAGCCTCATTGTCGCTGTTGTTATATTATTTCTCAAGCATGCTACAAAGTAAAACATATTTTGCATCATGCTTTATGCTTGACGATTTTAGAAAATAGAAATGGTGAGCATGTAAATATGTGCCCATTTACAGGCGTGTGCCCTTCTGCCACAGGAGAAAAGGCTAGTCCTGGAGGCCTAAAAGTTGTGCTAGAGATCATACCTAAGGTGGTCCATACCCAACAGGGAAAATGGGCAGAGCAGCCTCCCTTCAGGCTGCTGTGTTACCTTTACAAGATCTTTTGCTTGCTAAGTAATTCATCTTGGCTTGGACTTTAAATTCCACGTCTGCTGGAGCAAATGCAGCATCTGGACAACTTGCAGGGTTTCTTGAGTTAGATATTATTGCCAGGTTTTTAAAAGGCAGTGATGGGTTAAATAGGTCAATATATTGTTGTTTTGTATCCTCCAAATCTGGGGTCTTTCAGTCTATGAAGAAGTTCAAATACATTGTGCTGGGACCTTGCCAGGACACATGATTATGTAACCATGGAAGGATGGCTGTATCACCCACAGAATGCTGGCTTAATAAAATCTGTCAACTCTTGGCCTTCGAATTAGCCTTGTCTTGACAAAAAGGCAAGCATGGACATGGTTCCATGTTTGCTCAAGCAAATGCAGTGACTGGGCAACTTGCAAGGTTATCTGGGCTTCTTTTGGTCTTGTGGAATCTGGGGGACTTCAGCAACAAGAGCTTTGCTGCCTGTGAGCTGGATCCATGTCCCACTTGGCTCCTTCAGATAGCAAAGGGTTGGGACTTGAGAAGCAGTAAATGCCATAGGAGTCCATGGCCAGGGGACCCTGTGCCCAGTTCTAGCTGGTGTTCTGTATGAACCCTTTTTTGGAGCAGGAGGCCCTGGTGACATCGCCCACACTCCCATTTCCTACGATGTGTGCTGCTTGTGATTAACTTGGAAGTCTGCCTAGCAACTGCAGTTGGTGAAGAACTCGGGCACTGCATTGGCTGCCAGAATGTTTCCAAGTACAGTCCAAAGGGCTGGGTTTGTCCTATAAAATCCTGCACAGCTCATGTTGACCACAGGACTATCTTCTGCAAGCAGAACCCTCCCACCCCGTACTCCGCTTGGGATGCAATGTTTTGGGTCTCCCCCCTTGGGAATTTGGAGGGGCAGGAGTCCAAAGCAGCCTTGTCCTGTGGCCGTCCTGTTTCTCAGGATGACCCTGTCACGTGAGGTTCAGATGGCCCTTTCTTCACATTGCTTTTCCATCAGCCTGACTGGATTGTTCCTAATTATATTTTTAATTACACTTGTCATTTTTAAATCAACTGTTTTAAAGAAATTTACAATATCTTTTTTTTTGTATGAGCCACCCAGAGTTTGTAGAATTGGGAAGAATACAAATTATGTAATATATGTAAATATGCAGATGATTTGATGATGACCATATAAATGGTGGAACATTTGACAGCAACAAAAGGAACTTTCTTATAATACAAACCAGTGTTCAGACTTCTCTGTTTTCACCAAGTGCTTCATCTTCTAGAGCAGACAAGGAAAGGTTGTTTTCGGATGCTGAAAGGGCATCTTAGAGGAAGGCAGAGCAAGCGACTTCCACATTCTTGCTAAGAAAAAAAGTGACTGTCCATCTAATCCCTGGAAGTCGAGTTCTACTTGGAAACGTTACCTTTTTTTAGCAGCCAGAAGTTGTTGTTTTTGTTGCTTTCCACCTGTTTCTGATCTGCCATGCTGTGGAGCAGCAAGACCTTTCTCCTAAGATCAAGGGTGGAGAACTTCTTTCCACCCTGAGGGTTGCATTCTCTTCAGGCAGAGGTGGGAGACGTTTTGATGTCTGAGAACTGCTGTTAGTCTGTACATACTTAGGAACCAGGTCTTCAGTCTTGGGAGATCAATGTGGAGATATTGATCACTTTCTTTGCAGACATTTTGCCCCACATCCTTGAAGCCAATTAGTGGCCTGCTAGGACCACTGAGCTGGAGCAGAATTTAACGCAGCAGAGGAGCTGTGCACAGAAAAAGAATATTATCTTAGATAGCTTTAATGAGCACGTCAGAGAAATACAGGTTATTGACCTTACACACTCACCCCTCCCAAGCATAAAGAATCACACGCTTAGAAATAATAGGTTCAAAGGTAAAGTAAAAAGAGTCTTACTGACTTTTATTCTTGGTTCAGTTACATCCATCTCTGGCGGAAAAAAGATGTTCCTTGTTTCTTCTGTTCTTTCCCTATACTTAGTGATCTCTTAGCCCTACAGCTGCTAAGAGCTGCGTGGAAGAAAGGGCTAGGCACATGGCTTTAGGCCCAAGATGGAGAGAGAAGCAAAACATGCTTCTTCTATGATAGTGAAGGAGGAAGAGAGAAAGAGGAAGTGGGAGTGGCAACAAACAGCTTCCTCAGAAGCACATAGAGTTACATTGTGGGATGAACTCAATTTACATGCTAATGCACATGGTAATGAGGCATGCTGGATTTGCCAGGACCTCCAACAATCCCAGTAAGGCTTCCTTTGCACCATGGTTCAAAAGTGGGGATTGCCTTGCAGTGTTTGTAGTTGGTGTAAGATTTGAACTGGGAGAGTTGGTGGGTGATTGGCTTAACACTTGGCAGGTGGGCAGGATTGTGCAAATGTCTGGGCCTGAGATTTGACCTTTTGTTTTTCTGCAGTTTGGGAGTCTGTCTTTCTTTTAAAATCTTTCTGAAATCCATCTTAGGGTTTATACTACAGTTTTCCTTTGTTGTTCAAAACGGCAGAAAGCTACCCTGCACATTTTCAAACATCTTCCAGAAGCATGGGGAATGAGACTTAGGGCCTTCGGAAACTTTCAGAAGTCACCTCCCAGGCAGAGCCAGAGCTAGAGAGCATGTAAAAGAGGAGGGAAACAGGCTTGTGAGACCAGACACAGTCAGCATGCTGATGGTTCCCCAACCCACAGAGAAATTAGAATTACAGCATTAAAGAAATAAATCACCTGAAGCAATCGGAAGGGAAATATGAGACAGCGTCTCTTCATATAAAAACAAATATTAAGTTGCGCTACTCCATCACATCATTAGTCTGTCCAAGAGCAAGTTGGTCCGTGTTGAGAAGGAGGAGACCACCAGAAGCAAGAGTTTTGCAATGGACTCCACCAGCATCTTAGGAGTAAAAAAAGTCAAGATGGCAGATGCAACCTCAAGATGGAGGCCACACTTTTTATGTGCCACATGTGTCGAAAAGGGGCAAGTCTTCAGTCATGGAATATGGCTGCCATCTTGACTTTTTTTAATCTCCCCCCCCCCCACCATGCCCCTGCACTATACCCCTGTTGGTGGACCAACTTTCATTCTTCCACATGGATGGCAGCCAGCAGAATCAGAGATTCGCTGCAAATGAGGTGCCAAGCTGAGGTACCAGAGTGTCAGCCCAGAAAGTATTAGTATGGATCTCCTTCATTGTTGGACTTCTAGTCTTAGACATCTTTGATGAAGGTTAAGTTGACCCCATTGTTTTGGTGGTTTTGCTGCAAGGACACTTACTCATTTACAGACCAAAATCTCTGATTAAGGTATATGTAAATGCTCTCATTTAAACTCTGAAGGCAAACCCGCTCACTGGGATGTATGCTAATCAGTTTTAGATAATGGCTTTGTGGAGATGAAGCATCTTGCATGGTTCCCTTCATCTGCTATCATACACATGATGGCCTATCAGAATTCTGAAGTGGAAAAGATTTAGACATAAAGAAACATAAAGAAAGAGTTGCAGCCTCTTGATGCCACACATACTGCAGAATCTATCTTAGGTTTCTGGGCCACTAATTATGAACTCCCACATGTGTGGCCCTGTCATGGGCTCCTTTTTAAACTGCCCAATTTGATTGACCCAGACTCAAAAGAGACACAAAAGCACCAGACCCTGAACAGGGTTTTTTAAAATATATATATCTCCCTGTAAGGGTTGGGGAGATTTTTTTTTTTTAAAAAAAACAAGGTACAAAAGTGAAATGTGAAATTTACAAACATATACATGTGAGTGCTTTCTATTGCTATGTCTATTATATTGCTACTATGACAATTATAATTTTCTCTATATGATATTCTACTACTATTACTTCTATACTGTGTACTATATACTATTATTATTATAGACCAGCATTTCTCAACCTTGGCAACTTTCAGATGCGTGGACCTCAACTCCCAGAATTCGCCAGCCAGCATGGGTTGAGAAACACTGTTATAGGGCAATGTTTCCTCTGGCAGGGCCTGCTCTGTCTTTAATTCCTCTCTCTGGGATTCCTTCTACTTTCTTCTTCTCTGTTAAGGCCAGCGCGTAAAGCCCTTGCAACTTCCCACCTTCACCTGGAGCCAGACTGAAACAGGTCCAGGTAATCGGTTTCCTCCAAGATCCTCCGTAGCTGTCGTCCAACCACCTTTTCAACAACCTTTGCAAGATTGGAAACTGGATGATAATTCTTCAACAGGGAAAGGTCCAGCAATGACCTCTTGAGAAGGGGGCGTACCACTGCCTCCTTCAAGGCTGGTGGGACCACCCCTCTCTCAAAGAGGCTGAAAGAGCCAGTTTGGTCTAGTGGTTAAGGCAACAGGCTAGAAACCAGGAGGCTGTGAGTTCTAGTCCTGCCTGAGGCATGAAACCTGGCTGGGTGACCTTGGGCCAGTCCCCCTCTCTCAGCCCAAGAGCCAATCAGGCATGGTATGGGAGTTCTAGTCCCGCCTTGGGCATGAAAGCTGGCTAGGTGACCTTGGGCCAGTCCCTCCCTCTCAGCCCAACCCACCTCACAGGGTTGCTGTTGTGGGGGAAATAGGAGGAGAAGGAAGGAGTATTTGGTATGTTTGCCCCCTTGAGTTATTTGTAAGAATAATAATAAAGGCGGGATATAAAGTAAATAGATAATAAAATAATAGAAACCACTGCATGAACCCACCCTGTGGTCACCTCCTGGGTTGCCAGGAGGGGCCAGGATCTAACAAACAGGGGGCTGGACTGACAGATAAAAGGACCTTGTCCACTTCCTTGGGTGTAAGAGAATCAAACTCAGTCCAGATAACATGTTAAGATTGTTCTCTGGGTGACTCATTACGACTTGCCCAGTCAGAGTCCAGCTCTGAGTGAATCTGAGCAACTCTGGCTGCCAGATAGCATGGATATTCCTCACCAGGTCCCTGGAGATGACCCTGTGGCCCAAGCCCCCCAATAGGTAGTGGCACCCCCTAAACAAGGCCATCGGCAGGCACAATAAAGGCAGAGAAATAGAGAATTTAATCTTTAGGATGAACTTAAACGGTGGTATGACAGCACAAAATTAAAAGCACAGTTGAAGTTTGTCCTCCCTCCTGCTCTTTGTTCAACAACTGTGAAATAGCGCAGATGTGTTAACGTACACACACACACACACACACACACACACAGAGGATTCCTGTGAAAGATCTGGAGCAGAGAAGCTACCTGCATGTTCTTTGATGCTCCACAGAACCCCTGAGGAATTAGGTGAGCGCTCTCTGCCCCTTTGCCTGGTGCTGAAGCCCCCAGCAAGACACCCACCGAGAAGCAAGGCAGGCCCCTTTATTGAGACTGCCTGGACTCAGCATGGAAGCTAAGCTGGGTCAGGAGGAGTCTGACAGTCCCTGTCAGAAACAGTCCCGGACACCAGTCCAGTCCGTGCTCCAGGCCGGGGGAGGTGAACCCAGACCGAATTTCCAAAGGGGGCTTCCTCCCCATCCCCCCATCCCAAATCCATCCCCCCAACGTGGACTGAAAAGGGCGGGTCTGACTTGCAGCCCCCTCCCGCCCTCATCCTTGGCATCAATTTAAAAATAATTAGCGTGAGAGTAGCAGCAAACGCACCCCAGAAGTGATTCCTCTTTCTGGCTCCCTTTCTTGCTGATACCAGAGAGTTCCCCCGCCCCCCCCCCCGAGGTAACAGCCAACGCTTTGCATAAGAGCAAAGACAGTTTCTCAAGTTAATAGGAGCTTTAATAAAAAATAAAAAGAGATACTGCGTTGAAATTTACACATTCACTGGATAAAATATAATCAAGCTGGCGTATATTTGATAAAAGCCATGCTGAACAGAGAACTCAACATTACTAGCCAAGTAGAGATGAGAATCAGTTTGGAAGGAATAACCTGTTAAAACGTCCCCTCAGCCCATCCAACGGACAACAAGGACCTCTTCCAGGCAGCAGCCTTTGCACCCAAACAGGTGGCCATGGAGTGCAGGGCCCAAGGACTTGAATCATGGGCAGCCAACTGTGAGAGGCCAAGCAAGTAAACCTTTCTCAGCTCAAAAGACTCAAGAGGAAGAGACAAAATGGGGTAAGAAAAAGCAAAAGTCGGAGGATGAAGAACTGAGATCCCGGCAGGAAAAGGAACAGAGCTGTGGAGGTCCCTCACGGACCCAGCCAGGGATTCGGCTGCGGTAGAGCCACATCCAAAGCCGCCACAGAGCTGGATTGTTTGATCTGCAACGGGGTCCCCGGGAGCCTGGGCAGGTAGAGAGTCAGAAGGAGGACACAAACATGGCCATGGTCCTCAGAAAGTGGATCAAAAATTAGCCTCCTAAAGCCAGAGCTTTCCAACAACAAAGGAACATTAAGGCATTTTCACTTCTAAGCTCATATTATCTATGACTTTTATCTGAGCAAGTGATGACTTGTTGCAAGATGATGCCTAAGAAAATATCTGGCAATAACTTCTCCTTATTCATATTTGTTTCACTCATAGCACTGAACGGATTCACAGTCAGAACAGCTCATGAAACGTCCTTCAGTTGTTCAGAAAACTCTGGCGTTGAGGGGAACACTGATCCGCACGATTAAGAGATTTCCTTCTCTCCCATTCTTGAGGAAACAGGATTTGGACATAGTCAGAGTTGGCAACAGTTGATTATATTGATTGGATTTATAAAGTCTCATTTGTCTTATTATCTCAGTGTCTACCTTGCTCAAAATTCAATTCATTTATTTATTTATTTTTCAAATTTCTATTACCACCCATCTCTCCCAAAAGGGGGACTCTGGGCGGTTTACAGTAAATTCAAGAATTAAAACCTTATAAATTGCAATATAACAAACCAATAAATAAGGATAAAACAGATACAAAATCCAAGAGGCAAAGGTCTCGTTCGCTGGGGAGAGATCTACAGTGCTAGCCATCCCCAAGAAGAACTGTTGCCCCTTCCAACTGTTGCCCCTCAAGCAAGGCGGCAGAACCAGTTTTTCAAGTTCTTCTGGAAGGTCGGGAGTGAAGGGGCCTGCCTCACCTCCGGGGGCAGAATGTTCCAAAGGGCGGGGGCCACTGCAGAGAAGGCCCACCTCCTGGACCCCGTCAAGTGGAATTCCCTTACCAATGGGGTCCACAGCATGCCCTTCCTGCATGACCGGGTGGGGCGGGTCGATGTTAAGGGGATGAGACGGTCCCTCAGGTAGCCTGGCCCCATGCCATGTAGGGCTTTAAAGGTGATAACCAACACCTTGAATTGGACCCGGAAGCAAACTGGCACCCAGTGCAGCTCACGCAGCAATGGTGTCACATGGGCCGATCTTGGGGCACCAATAACTGCTGGCGTGGCTGCATTCTGGACCAGCTGAAGCTTCTGGATACTCTTCAAGGGTAGCCCCATGTAGAGCGCATTGCAGTAGTCTATACGGGAGATAACAAGGGCATGAGTGACTGTTTGGAGGGCTTCTCGCTCCAGGAAGGGGCCTAAGTGGTGCACAACCCAAAGTTGCACAAAGGCCCTCCTGGCCACGACTGCCACCTGCTCTTCAAGCAGGAGTCGTGAGTCCAGGAGGACCCCCAGATTACGCACTGAGTCTGTCTGGGGCAGTGCAACCCCATCCAGAACTAAGGATGACAATTTCCCGGAAGGCGAGGCGCCATCAACCCACAGCCACTCCATCTTACCAGGGTTCAGCTGAAGCCTGTTGTTCCCCATCCAGACCCCCACAGCCCCCAGGCACTGAGAGAGGGCAGCTACCGCATCACTTACCTCACCCGGGATGGAGATGTGTAATTGAGTATCATCAGCATATTGATGATACCTCACCCCATGTTGACTGATGATCTCACCCAGTGGTTCCATGTAGATGTTAAAAAGAAGGAGAGAGAGCACTGAACCCTGCGGCACCCCACAAAGGAGGGGCTGTAGGTCAGACCTCCCACTCCCTATCAACACCGATTGGGACCAGCCCTTGAGGAAGGAGGTAAGACTACGCCACCCACCCCCAACTCCCTGAGCTGTCCCAAAAGGATACCATGGTCAATGGTATCGAAAGCCACTGAGAGGTCAAGGAGAGCAAGGATGGATGCACTGCCTCCATCCCGCTCCCGCCAGAGATCATCCATAAGTGTGACCAATGCAGTTTCTATCCCATATCCTAGCCTGAAACGTGACTGGAAGGAGTCTAGAGAATCCTCTGGAGTTGCAACGCCACCACTTTCTCAACCACCTTCCCCAAAAAGGGGAGGTGGGAGATGGGATGGAAATTGTCCATGTCCTAACAGCCAGGAAACACACTGAGACAAGGAACTGGTCTCTAATGTTTTATTGCTAGTACGTAACAGGAATCCTAACAAACTAAAGAAGCGTGGGAAAAACCCAGACATATAAACCCCGCAGGTTAAGGCGGTCCCGATCTGTGTCTCTTTGAATGGCTGACCAATTCCTCAGTGCTACGCATGCGCTTAACAGTCTGGATGGGAGCCCCCTGCTCGTCATCCTTACTCATGACAGTCCAACACAGTAGGGCCCAGTGATGGTTTCTTGAGGAGGGGGTGCACCAGCGCATCCTTGAAGGCAGCCGGAAACTTAAATCCAAAAAAAATTACTTATCTCCATACTATCATTTCACAACACGTCATTCAGCACCGATTGTCTTGCATTATGAGCACAGTTGGACATCAGTGGATAGAAATGAAGCCAGTCCAAGCCAGCTGCTGAGAATCTTCTCTCACTTGGTCACCACTGATGATTCCATTCCTTTAATGGGTTTTTAATAGTTTTTGCAATTCTTGTTGGGGATTTAGAATTTTCCTTGGGCCTTCTTTTGCTGAACATTATGAAAGCAAAGTCCTCTTTATTTTCAAATCAACCTTTCCTATGGAACTTCCTCAGCCTTCCCCAATGTGATGGGTCCTCCCAGTCACAGGACTAGTAGTACCTACAGGTAGTCCTTGCTTAATGACCACAACTGAGACCAGAATTTCAGTTGCTAAGCAAAGCAGTCATTAAGTGAATCTGACCCAATTTTACAGCCCTTTTTGCGGTGGTTGTCAAGTGTATCACTGTGGGTGTTAAGTGAATCACACAGTTCCCCACTGATTTTGCTTGCCAGAAGCTGGCCAGGAAGGTCGAAAATGGCAATCACATGACCACAGGATGCTGTGATGGTCGTAAATGTGAACCAGTTTCCAAGCACCCAAATCATGATCACGTGACCATGGGGACACTGTGAAGGTCGTAAGTGTGAGAACCGGTTGTAAGTCATTTTTTCCAACTCTGTTACAAGTCCAAACTGTCACTAAACGAATGGCTGTTAAGTGAGGACTACCCATAGTAGGAAGAGCAGAAACTTGCCACACCTACCAACTAACCAAATCAAACATATATTCTTCCTGATGAATCCATTTTCTAGGCTGAATTTCCAACTATAAGTTCCTTGGGACAGAAGCCAGTTCTTAGGACCGTTAATCAATAAAGTGCCCTTCAGTTTGCTTGTATTGTTTCAATAAATAAATGGCTCTACTGTATATCATACAGCTGCAAGTCTTGGTTGCTGCATTATCTCAAAGGTGGCTGAATTCCAGCAGTAAATCTGTCTTAACTCACTGATAAAGCTGAATTAATGGTTCCTTGGAAGCATTAAAGTTTCATAAAGAGGCTAAAACATGCCACTCAGTCAAATTTCCTTTTGTCGGTTAGAGTTCTTGTTCTGAAAAACTGGAAGAAGGAAATCAATGAAAAAAAGTAAAAGTCTCTTTTTTTTCTCATGTAAGTCCTACTATCTTTTTAATGCTTGAAAGGAATAGAAACTGACAAAGCAATATTGCAAATGTAACTCTTACCCAAATTGCTAATTCTGTTCCCAGAAATAAAATGCCGTGCATTTGTGCATTTGTCTTATTGTTGTAATCCCTCATCTTCCCCATATAAGCACTCCCATCATTTTCAAAACTCTCGTGCAATGTTGTATCTTCTGTTTTTCTTTTCCCTTTTAACACTTGATTATCTACTGATTTTAATGTTTTCTTCTTCTGTGTTTCTGTTATTCTCATTCCAACTGTTGCAGCTACCCGGAAAATGTTTATTTTACATGTCAGAGGAGTAGGACTAGTTGAGTTTAGCTGACCTTGGAAGGCTGAGCAGAATCTGGCCTGGTTTGTGCTTGAAAAGGAGGCCAGCAGCAAACCAGAGAGCTTGATAGTGAAGTCAAAAAACATCAGGGAACAAGGCAATGACAAGCCACTTTTTATTGGTGCCAAGACAATGACAGCTTTTCCATGAAGTCACCAAGAGTTGAGTTCATCCCAAAGGAGACTTTACCCTTTTGGTATTAAAAAAATACAAATGGTGTAGTTTTTGTTTCTCCAAAGAATAAATGACATTGCCAGGCATGCTAACACTTTATGAGGGCAGAAATCAGTTCAACAGTTTTCAGGCTATGCTCCTTTACTTTTTTGGGGTTTTAAAGTTGTTTTGGGACAGAACATTATAGTATTTGTAGTAATAGTAGCCCGTTCTTTAGAGAACATCCATGTCAAATTTCAGACAGTTTGGTTGAAGATGCTACAAAGGGAAAGACTATGAAGAATTATTATGAGATCCCATCCTGAATGCAGAGAAGCTGAATTTTTGTACATGGCAGCTAAAGGAGAAACTTAGTGGTTGTCCTTTTTCCCGGTATCAACTCACAGATGAATGTTGTGCTGTTAAAATAATGGATGGTATCCCCAGAGTTCCTGAGTTAGATATCACAGAGTAGAGAATAGAAATCAATCACTAAGCTAGGTCAACCAACCAATACAGTTTGGAAAGATTAATTACTACGGCAGCTCACGCTTTGAAAACCATTCAGGGGAAGAGCTTCCGACCTCACATAAGCCCAGTCCTTCTCTGCTATTCATTAAGCCATCCCATTTTCCCAGACTTTGGAATGACCCTTGGGTTGAAAGATGCTGCAGCAGCTGCTGTGGAAAAATTGCACTGACTTTAATGAGAGGCCTGCATAAAGCAGCCATGCCTTTTGTTTTGGCTCATATGGGAGTTTAAAAAAAAACCTCAGCCTTATGGGTCTGTTTTTGGCAGATGTAAAGTTGGGAATACTGTATCTAGTTGACCAAGACAGCCTAGGACCAGATGGTCCAGCTAGGACTAGGAAGCAAAGAGCTTCAGCATGCTGGCAGTGAGAAGATGGCAACAATTAAGTTCACATTTCTGTTCTTAGCTCTCTCTAGCAGGAAGCTGAATGGGCAACTTCCTGTGATATGTAGCAGAAGCTGCCCTGATCCACCAGATCTGACAGTCAATCCATCAAGAAACACCCACAGGGCAAGGGTCCTTCAGCTGATGTTACTATACAGCTGCAGAAGATGGGAAGATAGCAGAGTATCTACTGCAGCTCGGTAGATACCACTCCATTCCTTCTTCCATAGGATCCCAGCAAACATAATCCTATGCTGTAGGCCCTTCGTACCTGAACAGGATGAGAAGAAAACAAACTTTCAAGCTCCTGCACTTTCCTAACCTGGCATCAATTACTGAAGCTCTGGTGGGCTTTCTGTTGGATTATTGCAATGTGCTGTTCCTGAGGCTAATGTCTAAAGATGTTCTGGAAACTTCAGACCATCAGGATTGAGCTGCAAGATTACCACCAAGGACTGGCTCATACAGTCAAGTGCATTAGATATTGATTCTTTTCCTGGCCCTGTTCAAAGTCTTGACTCTGATCATTAAAGGCTGGGATGGCTTGGGGATAAAAGGTACATACCTGTCTGGTTATTCTGCACATCCTGGCAAGTGAAATTAGGAGAGTAACTGCAAGGAAAGGGTCTTAGTTGTGGGGCCACATATGGAAAGTTCTGCTCAAGGTGCCATGCTTAGTGCCTTTTAATGCTGAGCTTAGATATTCTTTTTCTCCAGACATTTTTAATTTATGTGCAATGGATTTATTCTATTTTTACTGACCAGAAAGTTCTAATTATTGGGTGATTTAATAATATTATAAATGAGAAACAGCTTCCTCCCATAGACCCACAACAGTCCCAACAGCTGCCAACTTGAATGGCTTTAAAAGAGGATTTGACAAATTCATGTAGGATAAGGCTATATGTCAGAAAGAGCCTACTTCTCAGTTCTTGGGAGATACAAGGGAGGGTGTTTTTTCATTCATAGAATCACAGAATCACAGAATCATAGAATCAAGGGGTGGAAGGGACCTTGGAGGTCTTCTAGCCCAACCCCCTGCCCAAGGCAGGAGTCCTCATACCATCTTGGACCAATGGTTGTCCAATCTTGAAAACCTCCAGCAATGGAGCACCCACAACTCTGGGAGGCAAGCTGTTCCGCTGCTTAATTGTTCTCGCTGTCAGGAAATTCCTCCTTGTTTCCAACATGTATGGATCTCAGAGGCTTTGTGTTGACTGCTTCTGGAACAGAAGGTGTAACCTGATAGGCTTTTAATGTATTCTACTATTCATCCCCCTCGTCCACCATTGCAGGAGGCTGAGGTTTCTGTTATGTGAGACAATGTAAATACCCCTCTTTTCAACAGCTAGTAGATATGTGGAGTAGACAGCATATTTTTATGCTGAGAAAGCATTCTGTTATAAATTCAAAAAGTCATTCTTGTAGAACTGTCCTTTCTACCAGTCAGAGAAGACAACAGTAAACTCGATGAAGCAATGGTTTGAGTCAGTATACTCAGAATTGTTAGATAGACTTGGCAAAAGTTTGCATGTTTGCATTTCTTCTTTCTGTGCACGGCTCTTTATCAGAAGGGGAGCTGGCTGAAGGGGTCTGGTTAGAGCAACTTGTGATTCTGGCTTTGTACTTCCAAAGCCCCACATGGATAGTTTTGGAAAAAAAGGAAAGTTGAAGATTTTATAAACTATGATTCTAACTTGACTGGAAGACCACAGCAAATATTTTTTGGAAAGCAATTGTGTTAACACCAAACTTTGTCTTCCAGAAAACCCAATAATGTGAGCTTTTACCACGCAATCAAACAAACTTTCGTTACAGTATTTCCCACCTTTGGAGGTCCAGCAACAGAAATAACCTTTTTGTATAACACACACAAGCTCATTCAGATCAAATGGAAAACAGGTGGAATGTTCTTCAATTGTTGATATTTTAGATTAAGGACGCTGTCAGAAACCACACACTGCTGTTATTACACAGCCTCAACCAAAGCAGTACAAAGGGTGGTCCATGGGAGGGGCAAAAAGTCAAGATGGTGGTCAAACCGCTGTCCTTTTTTTCTGTGTGCTGCAATGCACATTTAAAAAAGAAGGAGTTTAACTGCACAGTCATGTCCACCACCTTGACTGTGCACCCACCATCCTTCTGGGCTTTAAAGCAAAAGTAATTTACATTTGTTTAAGGAAGGAGTGGTAGGAAGCAAAGTGAAGAGATCTGTCAGTAGATCATGTTCGGAAAGACAGTCCGTCAGCCATCGTGACGTTGCATCAGCCAGTCCTGCAGTCTGCCGTGTGATTTATCCGTGGAAGACCCTGATTCTCAGAATTGCTCCAAGCAGGGGCTGAGAAGAAGTGCTATATTGTCAGACTTAAACCTGACAGATCCACTTTATCCTTCTTTCATTAACCACTCTGAAAGTGTGCATTATTTCATGTATGTACATTTATTTTTCTGCCAAGCGATATTGACTGGGAACTTATTGTTATTACTGTCAAAGATCCCTTCTTCTATCTGCTATTATTTTCTCCTCACCTTTTCTTCCTACCCATTTTAAATAAGAAGATAAACCATGAAGAACAAAAGATGTAACAGAATAAAAGAGTAAGATACAATTACTTTTTCAATGAATCATTAGTTACTAATAAAGCTATGAACTGTGTTAGATCACTTTTCAAAGGAAAAACAAAAAATCACTATTAAGTTCCAAACTTCAAATACCTGGTTAACACAGTATAAATCACGATCTAAAATTACAATTCCAGTAGAAGAGCATCTCTGTAGCTCAGGGTTGAATTCTGGAGTCCCTGGTGCTCTCTGAGCTTGGTGGTTGGCTTGCAGACGTTTCATTACCCCACTAGGGAACATCATCAGTGCTGGGGAGGGAGGGTGGGATCTGCTCCCTGCTTACATGCAGTAGCTCGCCCTGCCGGTGTGGGTGGGGGTGTTTTCTCCTTGGTAATTCCTTAACTGGGGCATTGTTCTCTGCTGGATTGTTTGTCCGATGTTAATCCTTACCGAGTTGGGTAATGAAATGTCTGCAAGCAAACAACCAAACTCAGAGAGCACCAGGGACTCTATAAAATTACAGTATTGACTATAATGAATTAGATCAGATTCTGCTATTATTTTCTTCTCCGCCTGGGTTCTGAAACATGCACTTGCCACACGGAAGGGAACAGCAGCTGGGAAGCAGGAGGTAGGCGAAAATTCAAAGCAAGCTATGAGATACCTGGATGAGGAAGAATTTTTGGTCAAATGGCCTTTACCCAAATATTCAGACAGCGATCAGAGAGATTTTAGGCTCCTCTAAAACAAATGTGTCCAAGTGGCACAACTTTTACGCAAAATAGGGCCATATCTTTACATCAACAATAGCAAGGTGCCATTAAACTGACATCTAGACAAAGAATATGGGGTGCCCAACAGATCCTGCCTTCATCCTCATCAAACGTTGTCCAGACTGAATTTCCTCAAGATCCTAAGCAAATGAAACCCTTGCATCTAGCCTGACAAATATCTCTCAGTAGAAGGCTGATTGAACTAAAGAAGCTTTGCTTTTCAGAGTAGAATTTTGCAGCATGGGAACCACACAGTTGTGATAAAGCCTTTCCAAAGTTACTTCAGGGCGAAATTATTTTGCTTCCTTGCAAGAATCAAGGGTAACAGTGGCCGACAGGGTTAAGCTTATTTGGTTGCCTGTATGTCTTGGAACTTGCCTGCAAGGAAAAATTCTTGTAGTGATTTGGTAACTCATTTCTGATAAATTCAAAAAATAGAAGCTTGACTTAGAACAGATTGATCTAGAAGCTGAGCCATCATTCTTTATAGCAAAGCTATGTTCTGGGAACAGATTTCCTCTAAGCTTAATAAATATTTATTTCTGCCCGGCGGACAAAGTTCCCACCATATCATTCTGGAATGAACTTTGTTCATGACTGTCATCATTCCCGTAATTTGACTTGGAGATGTTAATGGTAGGATTGTTAGGAATAAGAATAAATTAGCTCAGTATTTAAGCAGAAAGGCAGATGAATGTTTATATGTTGTCCCCAAATATACCGAGATATCAGAATGCAAATATAGATATCAGTTACTCGAGTTTCTGTACAAAAGGAATCACTGTGGGGGTATCTGCAGCGCATGAACCAAAAAGTCAAGATGAGCGTCACACAAAAACAGTGGGTGGAGCTGAACATTATCTCCTTAAGCTGACAATAGGAAACTTTAGAGCGTGAGATAATCCCAGGGGTTTACCATCATCCTCCATTTTGAGCTCCTTAATAAGAGGGGCAGTGATAGGCTGTGCAGATTATGAGGTTGATATTGAGTCAGTTGCCCCCTGAAAAACAACTAAGTGGGAGGCAAGATTAATTCTGGCAGGCAAGGATATCTGTGGGGTGGGGGGATTGAAGCAACTTAACATTTTTGATGCTCCCTGCAGGTGCTTCTGCTAGCAGAATACACCTCGCCTTTGCATGTTTCTGGGTGATACCAAAGTCCTATAAAATGTATCAGCAATGAATGGTGAAACTGAAATTGTCTGGCTAGGGTGAAGCAATCAGTCCTCTCTATTGTCATGCAAATTGGTATGATTTCGATTGCAAAACAGCTCAGGTGGATTTAAGAAGATATGCCGCGAAAGTTAAAGCTGAGCATTTTGCATTTTGAGACAATTTACATACTCTAAATAAGAAAAATGAACCTAAACAGCTCCTGGAATGCCTTTTTTCACAGCCTAGAATTGGCTAGAAATACAAAAGATAATTTAGTACTCTGGAAGATAATAAACAATACAGGTAGTCCTCACTTAACAACCATTTGTTTACTGACAGTTCAGACTTACAACGGTGTTGGAAAAAACAACTTATGACCAGTTCTCACACTTATGACCATCACAGTGTCCCCGCGGTCATGTGATCATGATTTGGCTGCTTGGCAACCAGTTTGCATTTATGACCATTGCAGCATCATGTTCTCATGTGATTGCCATTTTTGACCTTCCTGGTTGGCTTCTGGCAAGCAAAATCAATGGGGAACTGAGTGGTTCATTTAATACCCACAGTGATTTGCTTAATGACCACCACAAAAAAGGTTGTAAATTCGGGTTGGCCAAATGACCACGGCACTTAGCAACCAAAATTTGGGTCCCAGTTGTGGTCGTTAAGCAAGGACTACCTGTAGATCACATAACGACAAATCATCTCTGAATTCTCAGGTATCCGAAGTGGATTGAGTAAAGCACTTCACTCACTGGTTTGACTCTGCTCAGCCTGCTCAAATCTACCAGCAAATCTACATCCCCCGGACATCTCTAAAGAGGCAGAGATGTGAACTGATGTTTGGCTTGTGAAAAAGGCTGCCCTCGTGAAGCCTGGCAGAGGTATCCATTCGTAACAGGAAACAGTGGACACCTATGTTGGCCTAGCAGTTGGACCACATTAATCTAAGTGCTTTGATGAAGCAAGTTGATATGTCTCAGCAACAAAAGAATAAGGAAAAGTAGAGCAGCTAATTAATTTTGCCCTTTCTGTTGGAAAAATGTTGATGCAAATCACATGAGAATCCTCTGGTTTATCAAGTGGGGCCTCTCCTTAGCACAGCCTAGGTGTGCTCTGATAGAGCTAAAAGTTATCAGAAACAAATGCCTGTGACCCAAAAGGGCAAGGACAATTTATTAAGGAAGTTATATGCTCCAACAAAATGCTTTTGAGCTTGTTGTCCTGCTGGTGGGGGAAAGCAAAAGGATGAAAGAAATCACAATTATGCAACTGGGTGGTGGGCTCAGCTTCACGGTAGGTATTCAAGCAGAGGCAAGAGAGAGCAATCTGTCAAGCACACTTTAATTTGGATTCTACACTGGCCCCTTCTAACTCTAGGATTTTATGATCCTGTTAGAAGCAGGCAGAAGAAGAGGGCCTGAGAGTATCCACCTTCAATCAGCAAAAGCAGAGTGGCCAAGAGACAGTGATGTCCACGGGGCACGAGTGGTTCGGCGTCAAACAGGCAAGACGACAAAAGCCATGCACTTCCACCAAGTTGCCAGTTCAGCTCCCTCCTGCAGATGTCATTTAACAGAAGAACAAGGAAGAAGTCTTTGGTCAAAATTAAAAGAGTTGATACTTGTGGAGCTGCATTTCTGACATTTTCCAGTTTTTGGAGAAGGAATGATTACATATATCTTTTTGTGCTAAAACCTGAGCATTTGTTGCTTTGGAAAATGTCCAGATTCAAACTTGCTTCCACTGAAAATCAGATAACCCTCTATTTATTTAGCATAATTTTGTATAGAATAGAATAGAATAGAATAGAATAGAATAGAATAGAATAGAATAGAATAGAATAGAATAGAATAAACTTTTATTGTCATTTCACTATACACCAAGTGTACATTAAAATGAAATTTCGTTGTAATTGGCTCAAGCAATAAAATAAGAATTCCATAATTACTAAATATGTAATGTATATTCTTTACCCATTCCCCTCCTCTAATCTTGATCCCTAATAGATATCAGTCCTACACACAGCATGTGTACCCATGGAGTGAGAAGGGATTATCAAGAGTCTAAGAGCCCAGGGGACAAAACTACTGCCTCATCTAGCAGTCCTACATCAAATGCAGTGGAACCTTTTCCCAGAGGGCAAGTGGGAGAACAAGCCATATGGGGATGGGAGGGGTCACCAACAGTATTTCAGGCTCTGGCCAGACAGTGTGTATGCGCTACGTCCCGAATGAGAGGAAGTGAGGTCCCAGTTATCCTCTCTGCTGCCCTCACCACCCTCTGCACAGACTCCTTATCAGAGGCACTACAACCTCCAAACCAGATAGAAATATGGTTGGTCAATACGCCCTCTATAGTGCCTCTATAGAAAGTAAGGAGGATGGGAGGTGGAAGATGTGCTTTCCTCATCTGGCGCAAAAAATATAGACACTGCTGTGCT
The DNA here is from genome assembly GCF_035149785.1 of Candoia aspera. NCBI lineage: Eukaryota > Metazoa > Chordata > Lepidosauria > Squamata > Candoiidae > Candoia > Candoia aspera. Next base: position 80,346,039 of record NC_086159.1, read on the forward strand.
CGTTTTTCCAAAGATGCAAGTCTTTGCAAGATGCAAGTCAAACTATTTGTTATCTGCACCCCCAGATACCTGATGCTACTAAATGACTCCACAGCCATGTCATTAATAAAGAGTGGTGTATGGCTAGGCTGGTTCTTTCTAAAGTTGATAATAATCTCCTTGATTTTTTCAACGTTTAGAACCAGGCTATTTCTATTACACCAATCCACCAAGCCCTTCACCTCTTCCCTATAAGCCCAGTCATTGCCATCCCTGATAAGACCCACCACCGCCCTATCATCCGCATACTTCACAACGGAATTGGTGGTAAACCTGGCACAACAGTCATGGGTCATCAGGGTAAACAGCAGTGGGCTCAGGACAGAGCCCTGAGGAGAGCCAATGCTCAAGGAAACTGTTTCCAACTTGCACCGCCTGGGGTCTATCAGTGAGGAAGTCAAGGAGCCAGTTGCACAAAGGAGTACTAAAACCCAAAGAGCCCAGTTTGTCCACCAGATGCTGAGGAACGATTGTATTAAAAGCTGAGCTGAAATCAATAAACAGCAATCGCACAAAGCTGTTCTTCTCCTCTAGATGAGCCAAGCTCAAGTGGAGAACAGAGGAGACTGCATCCTCCGCAGAGCGGTTCCGCCAGTAAGCAAACTGAAGTGGATCAAACGATGGGGGACGTCTGGAGACAATATCGTCTGTAGGATATGGTAGGACAATATGGTATGTAGGAAGATATAATTTCTAGCTGAACTAGCTATACTGTATTCTATCTGTGCCTGGGAAACGCCTGTTACTTTGAGAATCAATGAACCAAGAAGATATTACAAGTTTCTACAGAAGATAGGAAGACAATCTTCCCCCCCAAAGCAATCTTCCCCCCATGAAGGCTCCTGAGGTGAGACATTGGTTGTGTTCATCCTTGCATTGATGCAATTATTCAACTGCTACTTATATTTACTATTAAAAGGATCTCTAACAGTTATCACAAAATAACAGCATTGCCTCTAGCAGTATCCTAGATGCATCATGTCTCAAAATAGCTCATGCAGATGTCCTTCATAAATCTTATCTTGTCCAAGCTAGGAATTTCTGTTTCTCGTACTAGCTTAGGCAAGTGTAGTTTTAATTTCTTTGCAACCAAAGATTGCATTCCTGCCCTGGCATGTGATGAAATTACAGCCGTCGTATTGAGTTGTTTGGATTATTCTGTGTCAGCCAGAACAAAATAGAAATCCTGCAGAGGGGCATCTTATCTGGCTCAGAAGACCTGCTTAGCACTCTGGTTGAACCAGCCTTATGGCCTGCTTTTGGCTTCAGAACTTTCTCACGTGAGATATGGCTGCGAGAGCTGGACCATAGGGAAGGCTGAGAGAAGGAAGATCGATGCTTTGGAACTGTGGTGTTGGAGGAAAATTCTGAGAGTGCCTTGGACTGCCAGAAGGTCAAACCAGTCCATCCTCCAGGAAATAAAGCCAGACTGCTCACTTAAGGGAATGATATTCAAGACAAAACTGAAATACTTTGGCCACATAATGAGAAGACAGGACACCCTGGAGAAGATGCTGATGCTAGGGAGAGTGGAGGGCAAACGGAAGAGGGGCCTACCAAGGGCAAGGTGGATGGATGATATTCTAGAGGTGACGGACTCGTCCCTGCGGAGCTGGGGGTGTTGATGACCGACAGGAAGCTCTGGCATGGGCTGGTCCATGAAGTCACGAAGAGTTGGAAGCGACTAAACGAATAAACAACAATTTTTGTTAATCATACACTTTAAAAGTCCCAGGTGTTGTTACAGATTTCCATCGTCCTAGCATTCAATCTAATGGAAAACTGTTCATGAGAGAGAGAAGGTGATGAATCAACAGCATGAAATCTAGTACAACCTGGGTATTTTATACCTGCTGTGCCCATTTTCTCCAAGCCACAAATTATTATAAAACAAATGCCTTGATGTATGCTCTTCCTTCATTTTTTCATTTCATTTCCAATGTTACATTTAATTTTAAAGAAAAAGTCAAATAATCATAACACTTGTAACATTAATATCTGAAACTGTAATTAGTATTGATAGAATGTCCACTTTTTCTTTCTCTGATCTATGTTCAATACTCTAAGGCACCTAAATAACACAATATTAAGAATCTAACTATATTATATAAATATCATTGTGATGAAATAACATATTGTATCGAAACTGAGAAGATGGAATAATAGATGGTCTGTATGGCGAGATGTAATAATGTGTGAAAGTACTGAGCTAGTTCTGTATTAACACTTCATGGATATATTTTTAGCCTCTTCAGATGTCACTCATTTAAGCACTATTCTGTATACTCCCTTCTGATTTTATTACCACTGTTATATTTTCAGTTGTACTTCATATTTTTTGGTTGTTATATTTATTATTTATTTTATTTATTTTCTATCCCGCCTTTATTATTGTTATAAATAACTCAAGGCGGCGAACATACCTAACACTCCTTCCTCCTCCTATTTTCCCCACAACAACAACCCTGTGAGGTGGGTTGGCCTGAGAGAGAGTGACTGGCTCAAAGTCACCCACCAATAATAAAAAAAAATAATCAAGATGGAGGCCACCACCATGTGATCGAAGCCCCGCCCCCTTTATGTGCATTGGCACATGTAAAAGAGGGCGGGGCTTCAATTGCATGGTTGTGGCCACCATTTTGACTTTTTTGACTCCCCTGAATTTAATAGAACTGACTAGAAATGAAAGCAATTATGATATTAATGATTCAGTCTGATTTTTCTCACTGCATTTGTAAGCTGTAGCAGCAGTAACAGTGCATGAAGTGATTGTGAATATAGGAAAAGAACGCTTTTCCTACTGCTTTTATTCTTTGTTCTTTCCACAGACATTAACAGAGAACAGATCTGCTTTTTATCCCCAACAGATCTATGATGGATCAAGTGATAGCTGGAACAAGGTCTGGCTAAGGTTTCTTTCCTTTCTTTCCTTAGAAAAATAATCTGACCCAAAGCTAAAATTTTTCAGCTTTTCAGAAACTAAGTACGACCTGCCCTGCCCCTAATAGATCAGTAGATTAATGTCTAGATGTTTCATTGAGAATCCAGATGTTATTTTGGGGGGATAGAAAGCTGACACATCCCCAGTGCATCATCTTAAGGCAAAAGCTTCACTTTCCCCATTTAAAAGCTTACAATTGGGGCCTTTTTTACCTCCTTCATTAACTATGTTGAGGAAAAAATCCAGAGACAAACAGTGAACTTCCATGTAATGTTTAACATCGGCTTGACAACTGATCATTAATATGAAAATCAATATGTGAAAAAACTGGGATCGCCCTTGGCTTAACTCACTCTTGCTGAAAATCTCAATATTGTTGCCAGTCTGTGTCTGAACCAGGCACCTAAGCCAAAACTTAAGAGGTCTGCCGTAAGATCAGCCCCCTGGCAACGCTTATGGCCTGTCCCTGGAGATCCTACGAGACACCCTTCCAAAAGTGGTGCGGCTGTTTGTGTTCCTCAGCGCAGCAGCCATCTTGCGTCAGCGGGAAGATTCTGCTCAAGGCAGCAACGGGAAGACCACGAGATGGATGCTTTCTTCAGGGCCAGGAAGCTGCAGCACAAAGCATGTCTTGCTGTTGTCCCACCCTAACAGTCACATCTGCATTCCCCTGCACTATTTCAAAGTGCCCAAGTGACATTAAAAAGGTGGGAGAGCTAAAAATTCAGGAAATGCATAGAATCTGGTAGTATACAATATAGGATGATGAAATATTCATGCATTATAATATGGTAAGGTTGATAAGGAAGAGGCAGAGGTGCTGGCAGCAGTATGAAATTTCTTTGAAGAGCCTATTTTTCTCTAAAAAGAGGATTGTTGAAACCACTTCATGGGCTGTGTCTCCAGATGTTACTCAGACCATAAAGATATCCAAGACCAGGTATAGGTAAACTGAACCGGATGAAAAAATGTTCATTTCTAACCCTAACCCCAACCCTAGCCACTCAGGGCTGTTTCTAAATTCTTGACTAAAATAACCCTACTTTTTCATGAAGGGTAATGGAATTATACAGAAGGAAGGAAGGAAGGAAGGAAGGAAGGAAGGAAGGAAGGAAGGAAGGAAGGAAGGAAGGAAGGAAGGAAGGAAGGAAGGATAGGGAAGATGGATGGATGGAGATGATGGAAGGATGGAAGGAAGGAAGGACAGAGAGAAGAAGGCAGGAAGGCAGGAAGGCAGGAAGAAGGAAGGACAGGGAGGATGGATCAATGGATGGATGGATGTACATGATGGAAGGAAAGGATGACAGAGAGAAGAAGGAAGGAAGGAAGGAAGGAAGGAAGGAAGGAAGGAAGGAAGGAAGGAAGGAAGGAAGGAGATGATGGAAGGAGATGATGGAAGGAGATGATGGAAGGAGATGGAGATGATGGAAGGAAGGAAGGAGATGATGGAAGCATGGAAAGAAGGAAGGAAGGAAGGAAGGAAGGAAGGAAGGAGATGATGGAAGCATGGAAGGGAGGAAGGAAGGAAGGAAGGAAGGAAGGATAGGGAAGATGGATGGATGGAGATGATGGAAGGATGGAAGGAAGGAAGGACAGAGAGAAGAAGGCAGGAAGGCAGGAAGGCAGGAAGGAAGGAAGGAAGGACAGGGAGGATGGATCGATGGATGGATGGATGTACATGTTGGAAGGAAAGAATGACAGAGAAGAAGGAAGGAAGGAAGGAAGGAAGGAAGGAAGGAAGGAAGGAAGGAAGGAGATGATGGAAGGAAGGAGATGATGGAAGCATGGAAGGAAGGAAGGAAGGAAGGAAGGAAGGAGATGATGGAAGCATGGAAGGGAGGAAGGAAGGAAGGAAGGAAGGAAGGAAGGAAGGAAGGAAGGAAGGAAGGAAGGAAGGAAGGACAGGGAGCATGGATGGATGGATGGATGGATGGATGGAGATGATGGAAGCATGGAAGGAAGAAAGGACAGAGAGAAGAAGGAAGGAAGGAAGGAAGGAAGGAAGGAAGGAAGGAAGGAAGGAAGGAAGGAAGGAAAGAAGGAGGTACATAGAAGAGGAAATAGATGTAAATTGGAAGTCATGTAAAATCCACATATTAATCAAGGGTCTCTACACAGAGCTAAGGGTTAGGTGCAAACAGATGGAAGAACTGGCAACATGAGGCTTAAGTTGTGATTGCTGGGTTCTGCTCTTTCTCAAATTCCAGCTGAATGCTTCGTAGGACTCAGGCATGGACCTATGGATAGCCAAAACCCCTTTAAATTCCCTATTCAGGTCAAGGCTATTGAATTATTCAACAGCTCTACAAATTATTAAAGACTTCTACTTCACTTTCTCCTCTTTTGGACCTAGGTCCATTTTTTAGGCAGCTGCTTTTGACTTGTCTAAATCTATAGTTTCATAGGATAATTACACACTTAGGAGATTTTCTCTCTGTTTTATGACAGGTAGACATTAACACAGCCCAAATTCAACAGCACTCTCATTTTATTTCTGTTCTTTTTGGGGTATAGAAATTCATTTATGCCATATACAGAAATCTGACCTTGAAAGGTTCCTTCCTACAAGGCTTTGAACTCTGAATCATCCTCCATAAATTTTGAGGCATTAAAAAAGGCAGAAAATGAGAGTAGGAAGTCTCCATGCCATCAGTTCCTCTAAATTAATTCAGTTTTAATGTTAATATGGTGAGATAATGCGTTATTTATTGAAAAGTAAAGGTCGCTTTTAAAATTACTTCATTCTTAAAACTTAAATAGAGAAATATGCTGCCATCAAAGGGAACGTCAGACAATGAGGCAGCAAAAATAAATGGGTACGTGGATGAGCTCCATGCTGAAAGCACTTTTGATGCTTTCAGACTTCCTTCTGGTAATTATTTCTGAAAAATAATTTTAAAGATTTAATTTATGGACAGCCTGTTAAACTGTTGCAATTGCATTCAGCATTTCATGGTTAAATATGGGATACTGTTTGGGAAAAAAATGTCAGGGCGGTTGGCCAGTCGAAGCTCCCCCTTGTTTTTATGTGCATTGTGCATTATGTGCAAAGCATATAAAAATGGGTGGAGCTTGATTCTCTCTGTCATGCCATCTCATTGACATCCTGACTTTTTTGACCATGCCATACAAACAAGCCTGGTGAGGGGGCTGGGAATGAAGTATACAAAGGCCGTTTAAGTGATAGCAGTGCTGTGGATCTGAAAATCCAAACTGAATCAGATCAGAAATCTGAGTCATTCTGATGATCCCATTGAACTGATTTTCCAAATCAGATCCCTCTTTTGAGCAGAATCTAATAAAGACCAGTTGAAATCATTCCATTTTCACTTAAATGTGTGCCATAAAGGCTTGTAAAACAGAAAGGGGAAGGTGATGGATGTAGTGATGGCCCAGTAGTGGGGTAAGACACCCAGGGGCATCTGCGGAAGGGAGTCAAAAAAGTCAAGATGGCGGCTGCACCAATCCTCGTAAGCAAGATTACTTCTGTCATCCCACCTACAACTCTGTGAAAAAACTCTTTATGCTTTCATCTGGAAATTTCAGATTCCATCCCTACCAACTGAAACCCATGAAAGAAAAAAGAAGAAAACTTTATATTTATCTTTAGCAGTGTTCCCACTTAAAAAAAAAAGGCTGGAAATCAACCACAAAGGAAGACAGACAATGCCAAATCCCTGCCCCCCCGCCCGAAAATGGAAATATTCTGCTTGCCCTGCTCTGGTGGTGATGATCATGGCAGAATAGGAGAAGCAGGGAGGGAGGGACCACAGCTTGGCCCCCTTTCCTCCCCTTCCCTCCGTTGGTACAGCAACAGGGCATCAGGGCCTTCTAATCCACAGGGACATTAGCTTTGCTCTAATTAATTCTCTTATTCTTTGCAGATGCAGAGGTAAGAGCTCTAGTGAATAATTGCAGATAATGGAGTCTGGAGCTGAGCTAAAAGCTGTACTTAACTGGGGAAGTGGGAGGGAAAAAATCCCCCCCTCAGCTATAATTTGGGTTTCTCTCATTCTGGATCTGTCAAAGCTCTTCCTCCTGCCTCTCTTTCATCTTTGAGACAACTTAAAAACCCAATCAAGAATGACTGGAGCCTCCGTGCAGATCCATAAAAGCCCACTGCTGTTGTGGTACATGCTAAAGTCAAGGACATTATCAAGTGGAGCTCAAATCTTGACACATGACTTTGTGGACACATCTGCGCAGGGAGGGGCTGGCCGCTGCATAGAAATAGTTTGCCACTGACTTCTGTTTGTTTGTTTTTTCCTTTTCTTTAAAAAAAACTTCCGCACCTAGCTTACAGTCTTGGGTCTCTTAGTGGTCTCTCATCCAAAGTACTAATTAGGTCCAATCGTAATCAGGATCAGCCAAGATTGGCTGTTGAGGCTGTGTCAGGATAACTACGAGACACTGACACATTCATTCCCTTAACTCCAGTTTCATTTTCCTGCTAGATCTTTCCCATAAAGACAAGGTTGCCATTTGTTAATTACGCCAGAGTAGTTTAACCTTCCAAAGACCAAGGGGAAGCTAATGGTGTATTTGTTTTAAGGGGTTTCCCAGTGGTGGCTCTGGACAAGATGATGATGATGATGATGATAATTTATTACATTTATATGCCACCCAACTGCCAGCAACTCTGGGCAGTTGATGACTCCCCTTGGCTGGTTGCAGCTGTTTGCGGGACTGTCCCTTTTATCATCCCGCAGTTGGATTGCTGCAATGCATCGTATGTGGGAATGCCCTTGAAGATGACCTGGAAATGCAGGGATACTGAATGGGGCAGCTAGACTACTGGTGGGCAGGTCCCGCCCATCCAGAATAATCTCCATTTTACGGTCACGCCCATATGTCACACACACACACACACACACACACACAAACCAGTGGGGCTTTGATTGCACAGTTGTGGCTTCTGTTTTGAATTTTTTTGACGTGCCCTGTAACCCTACTGTTTGCCAGCTTGTCTGTTTGTTTAGATCAGATTTTGGCACTGCCCAATTCCAGCTGATTCTGTGTGCCTCACAATATAAAAAACAAAATGCAAACGCAGTAAGGGAAATATGTACAATACAATAAATAACAAGATGGAAAATCCAGGCAATCAACACCGCAACATATGCGGGGTGTGTCCAACATCCATCCACCCTGCCCAAGGCTGGGTCTTCCAAGGCCTTCCAGAATACCATCAGGGTGGGAGTTGTGTTACGTTCTGGACCCAGTTCAGAGTGTTGTCATGATCGCTGGCCTGCATGATGGTTGTCACCTGTATGGCATGGTGATGGGTGAACTTCATGACCCTGCTTTGGTCCTACCCCCCTTGTGAAGTGTGGGGACGAAGTTAGGAGGCAGACCTTGCTGGTGGTGGCCACTCTTCTGCAGATCCATGGCCCCCCTGGTCCCCAGACTCCTTCCCCCCTTTTCTTTGTAGGTGGGGCTTCAATGACTGCAAAGCTTAAGGAGGATAGAGATGAACCATCCAATTTTCGATGGTTGCATGAAATATTGTTGCTTTTGGAGAGCTGGCGGTCTGAGATTTCTCCATTCGCTATCCAGAGTTGCCAGATTAGAGGGGCTTCTCAGTATAAATACTGAAATAAAACAGGGGTGGCCCCATTGGAATGGCTTTTATTTTCACTTACGTGTAATAAATCTATTCTACTTTTAATGGGAACTCTGCACAGCACAATTCATCAATATCTGGGCTGAAATTCAGCAAAGGAGCCCCATATTTTGGTTTTTGTTGTCATGGGTGCTGCAGAACTGCTTTCCCTAAGGAAAAGGTTAACACATTTGAGATCTTTTCACTTCAGCATTCATGGGTGCTGTGAATTTTTGGTGGTTTCAGCGAGACTTCTGAAGAGGTACTGTAGCTGCCAGTGTCTATTCTTTGCCAGTGAAATAGAAGGGGTCCAACAGGACCCACAAATCTTCTCTTGGATCTCAGACTCAGGAGCTGTAAGTTCTGGAAGGACAACAATATCTCCTGGAACAGAGTTTAACTAACACTGAGCTATGGGTTAGGGTTGGCTTATTCACCGAATCATTAGTTAGTTATCATTAATCATTATAATCATTAGTTAGTTAAGCTACCTATAGCTTGGTTCACTCTGAGAACACAGTGTATCTGGGTAAGAAAGAATGAGGGGGTATTTAGTATGGAGAAGGTGCCATGTTTGGAATATGTACATACATACATATCTTTATTACGGTCGCTGATCAGAATAACACAATTAGTGGCTGATGGAACAAAATAAAACAGTCTGTGACTAGACTTTAGAGCTGGCTTTACTCTTTCCTAATGTACTTACTTGCTTACTGTATTTCTTCAGTTCTTAAGAAACTGCAGATGGCCAGATCACCCACTAGCCAGGTGATCTGGGCATCTTACAATGGATTAAAAACATCGAGGGAGAAAATAACAAGTCCACAAAACCATCTCCTGCTGTTGACGATTAACTCCAAGCACACATCTAGACAGGTTCACACAGCATCCTGGTCCAGTGCCTGGGGGAAAAAATGAGTCTTCAAGGCCCTATGAAAGGTTGTCTGGATCTCAGGATGGGAGTGAGGATGCTATTCCAGGTGTGCCTCCTGGATCCCATCAAAGGGCCTTGACCGAGAACAAGCCAAACTGGTTTGGGCAGATGAAGTTGGAGAGAGGCCATCTGGCCAATATCCAGGTCCCAGGCCACGTGCGGCTTTATAGTTGACCACGGGATCTTGAATTGCATCCAGAAGCCTCACAGGAGCCACTGCAGCTTGTGCAGCAATTTCCTACCTAGTGAAAAACAGCCGTAGTTCCAGGAGATCATTTGCTTATTCTGAAAATGCAAATCCGTTGGCAGAAAGTTTAACAGTAAGTGATGCTTTAAAAATTCAGATTCTGGTTCCATAAAGAGAACCACACTCATTAGGAAGTGTTAAAGGCGACATTAGACAAATGGTAAATTCAGAAGAACGTTAAGGGAAAAGGCGCAATTATCTGCTTAGGGTTGTAAGTCTCAGGCAGCAGACATGACAGATACAAATGAAGCTTGACGGGATTACACCGACTCTGTGTTCGGATTTGAAGGCAAGGGAAGGCTTTCTATTTTGAGATATGTTTGCCAAACCCAAATCCAATCAAAATATAAAGAGGGTAAACTGTGTTGGAACAAATGTCAGCAGGTTACATGAACGAGAAGGCTTTTTGACTTACTTCTCCCTTTCAGTATAAATAAGGTTGTGACAATGAAGGAAACAAGCTGGTGAGATGTTTCCAAAGTCATGACCAAACGAGTTGGGCGGTTCAGGTTCAAGGGCAACATTTCCAGTGTGTTAAACCACAGGCCAGAATTCATCTCACCACAAGACTTCAGCAAATAGCTACATCTCTTCTGGGAGGATGGGGGCAGGGGGTGTTGTCCAAACCTGGTATCAAAGCCCAGTCCATTTTTATATGCATTTTTGAACCTTCCCTGCAGATGTTGCTGATTCCCTGACTCTGCATGCCATGTTTTCTAACCTTGTAAGGTTCACCCCTTTTCTTGGTTGTCTATCTCCATTTGGCAGGGTGGAAGAGTCCACCCCAAAGCCATTTTGTCATTATTTCAGTTTCTGTCCTGCCTTTCTCCTGTAGACAGAATGTCTCCAAAAAACTGCAGCATTCTGAAGGTTTCATTGACTGATTATGTGCCATCAAGTCAGTGTCAGCTCTTAGTGACCACACAGAGAGATTTTCTCCCTGACGATCAGTCCCTAACCTGGTCCTTCAGCTCTTCCAACGGTGCCCCCTTCATCACTGTAACTGAGTCCCTCCCCCTTGCTGTTGGTTGTCCTCTTCCTCTCTTTCCTTCCACTTTTCCCAGCATTACAGCCTTCTCCAGAGAGCTGCTGGGTCTTCGCATAATCTGTCCAAAGTGGGATAATCTGAGCCTGGTCATTGGTGCCTCAAGTGAGAGCTCTAGGTTGATGTGTTCAATGATCCACCGGTTTGTTTTCTTGGCTGTCCGTGGTATCCTCAGGAGTCTTCTCCAACACCAAAGTTCACAAACATCAATACTCTTCCTATACAGCTTCTTCAAAGTCCAACTTCCACTTCCATAGAATGTCACAGGGAATACCATGGCTTGCACAATTTTGATCTTTGTAGGTATAGGCACATCAGGGCATTTGAATATCAATTCCAAGGCCTTCAAGGCTGCTCTACCAAGTGCTAGTCTGTGGCATATTTCTTTCTGGTTCCTTTACTGTTGAGATGGATGATCCTAAAAGGCAGAAGCTCTCTACCACTTTGGTATATCTTCACTGCCAGTTCTAAGGCTGGTTATTCTACCTGTTGTCATTAGTTTGGTCTTCTCTGTATTTAATTTTAACCCCATTTTTTCACTGTGCTCCTTGACTTTTATTACTAGGCCGTGCAGATCCTCTGCATTTTCAGCTATCCGTGTAGTAGCATCAGCACAGCGCAGGTTATTGATGTTTCTTCCTCCAGTTTTAAAACCACGCTCATCTTCTTCCAACCCAGCTTCCCTTAATATATATCCAGCATATAGGCTGAATAAATAAGGGAGGTTATACAGCCTTGTTGCACTCCTTTGTCTGTTTTGCCATGTTCTGTCTGTACTGTGGCTTCCTGACCTGCATACTGTTTAGCTTTCCCATGAGGACAAGGAGATGTTCTGGGATTCCCATTTTTCTAAGCACGTTCCACAGCTTGACACAATCAAAGGCCTTCCTATAATTGACGAAGCACATTCTGACTTCTTGTTGGTATTCTTTGGCTTTCGCAGTTATCCAGCCTCCGTCAGCAATGTTTCATGTTCCTGGGCCTTTTCTAAAGCCAGCTTGAACATCCGGCATCTTTTTCTGGGGAATTTTATTCATTTATTTAATTTATAATTATGTGTTTATATGTCTTGCCCTTCAAGGTGAGACACCGGCTCCAGCTGTTAGAATAGCTATCAGCTTGATTGGCAATGACATTTCTCACTTCATTACAAAATGTTCTTTTCCTGGGTACTCCTATCTCCACCTCTTACCAGCTGTAAAATAATTCCTTGCGGTGATCAAGGTAGACATATGCTCACCTTCAGGCTCTGTAACCCAATGTAAGGACTTGGTTGGCCAATCTTTGTCCCTCTGTGATAGCAGGAGACCAGTGATTTGTTGTAACTTGCTAGCTTTAATAAAACAATTGCTGGATCTTCACCAATTATTGGAATATTTTTAGGTGAGTTTTTCCACCAACCTGCCTAACATGGCTGAAAATAAGAGAAAATAGTCACCAACATATGACCATCTTAAAAGGCCATGAGGATTGTAGAAAGCTGAGGAGTAAATGCTCAGTGCTTGGCCCTGAGACCTCCCTGCTAGTGCTGTGGCTCTGGAAATTCCTGTTTTTCAAAGGAACGTGGCTTTTCTTCAGCTGAGTATCTGGGCAGACTGAATTTCTCATGATGACTTGGGGAGAAGTAGGGAATACCTTCTGTATATATCTCATCATTCTTTCTGCTTGGGCTTATCTCAGGAATGTTCAGCAGGGTGACACCTGGTAAATATGTGGATGGGAGACCACCAGGAAATTCCAGGGAAGAGAGCAATAACTGATGCAGCTACTCTCTATACCAGTGTCGCTCAACCTTGGCAACTTGAAGATGTGTGGCTGGGGAATTCTGGGAGTTGAAGTCCACACATCTCCAAGTTGCCAAAGCTGAGAAACACTGCTCTATACTAACCTTCCCCAGTAACGGCACCTGCCAGGTACACAGACTTCAACTCTCAAATTCTGGAATTTGAAATCTGCACACCTGGGGGATATTGAGTTTGGAGGAAGGGTCTCCATGTTCCCATATTGGGTGAACATGTCAGTCAGTAATTCTTCTCTTGGAGAATAAAAGTTTCCAAGACAGATCCTCAAATGAGAGTCAATGTGGACTATTATTTCCATTGTACGAATGGGTGCATGAATATTCAGTCTTCCTTTAAAGCAAATTATAGAAAGAGGTTTGAAGCTGATATAATTATGAGACTGAACTTACAACACTGCGGCTGGTTAATAGCATTTCACAGTGGCTCGCCCAACAGCACATGCAGAGAGGAACAACAACAGCCACACATTTTACTTGCACATTTATATAAAGTTGTCTTTTCAAAGATGACACAGTATAATTTATGCCTGAACAAGGAACTGCCCTGAACGTTTAAAGATCTACTTTTTTGTTGCCTTGGTGAAATAACTATATTCAGGGTTACACTTCTGGTGAAATCTTCAGCAAGGAAGAAAATGTTCCAAATCTGAAGGGGACCTGTGAACCCAGCCAGGGCTGAGAAAGGACCAGATCGTTATGGCTGCACTGACTGTATTCATACAACACACTTACGCTGGGACTTAGCTTGTTTGGGGTGATTTACACAATATACTGAACTATTAATAACTTCAACCAGCTGTTCTCATGACACCTTGAATCACAAAATTGCTAACCATCCTCTGCTGATTCATTGTTTGCCATGGGATATTTCCTTACTCCTGAGTAAATCCCTGGATATTCTGCTTTTGGGAAGCCAAGTGGACATATATAAAGTTAGAAGTAAAATTGACAGGCCAGCAATAGATAAATCCCCAGATCCAGATGATGATAGCCATTCAGGATGTTTTAAGGAAATGAAACTGCTGGTTTCTTTGCAAAAAACATGCAACTTAACATCTGCACCCAAGGGTGTCCATAGGACATGGGTCAGAAAAGTCAAGAGGGCCATCACCACAGCACAACTGAAGCTCCACTTATTTTTTATGCATTGATGTTAAATTAAAAAACAGGTGGCACCTTGATCACACCATTGCAACTACCATTGTGACTTTTTTTTTTACTATGCTTGCAGACACCTGATCCTGATGACTGAAAAACACCCAACACGACTCCAATTTTTATAAAGGTGATGAGGGGGGATAAACAAAACCGTAAGATTAGGATCTGTTCCAAGGAATACAGTCGAAAGCATCATTTAAACAGAAAATAAGCCTTGCCACAAAGAAAGCAACATGGCTTCCACAAAGATATGTCTCCATCTCATTAACTTTCTAGGCAGCAGTTTAATTAAAGCACCCTTGAAGCTTAAAATAAAACTATAAATTATTTTAAGCTTCAGAAGGTGAAGGAAGATTTTAGAGGTCAAGCCAAAAGGCCATAACAAAGATATCTTCCTAGGAAAACAAAGCACCAGCTCAGTTATGGGGTGGTAAATGAGGCAGCGCCTCTCTTCGTCAAGGAAACTAAATGGCCAGCTTAGCCGTAGAACACTCCGAAGGCCCAGGAATAAGCTGGGAGAAGATCCTGGGAGGGAAGTAGAGGTCTGTGAAGGGAAAAGGAGGAGGCTTCCTAGAAGGCAACTGTGTCCATGCCTCTTGGCTCTTTCAAGGCCCCACTGTCTTTGTAGACCTACTTCGTTGGAGGGCATAGTGAATGGGGAGGGGGGGAGGGAGGGGGGGGGAGGGCTACTATTGAGGCAATGGTCAAATAAGAAGGGCTTAAGCCCGGACTAAGAAAGTAATGTGAGAAAACATCTCCGACAAGCCCCTCCCTGATTCACACAAAGATACAGGTAGTCCTCGACTACCATTCGTTTAGTGATCGTTTGAAGTTACGACAGCACTGAAAAAAGTGACTTACGACCGGTCCTTGCACTTACACCATCACAGCATCCCTATGGTTACGTGATCAAAATTTGGGCGCTTGGCAACCGGCGTGTATTTACGACGGTTGCAGTGTCCTGGGTCATGTGATCACCATTTGCAACCTTCCCAACCAGCTTCTGACAAGCAGATTCAATGGGGGACTGCATGATTCGCTTAACGACTGCCACAAAAAAGTCATAAAATCAGGCATGGTCATGTGATGCCTTGTTTAATGATGAAACTTCTAGGCCCCATTGTGGTCACAAGCTGAGGACTACCCATAAACTGAGGGAAGAAAGGGAAGCACATTCAGACTCGCAAGATTCGGTTACTATCGCTGTCCTAATGGCATTGATTTCTTAGTCTGGCCTACCTTGCTGGACTGACACAGTTAGACACTAATGGACTCAGTGACCTGACCAGGTACATGATCCAATAAAATACTTGTTGGTGTCTATATCTGTAGACATATACCTTGCTGCTGTATCTGATCACAGGAATATTCTAATTTGATGATGTTGCCTAGTTGGGTAAGGAAACGTCTGCAAGCAAACAACCAAACTCAGAAAGCATCAAGCACTCCACGATTCTAATTTGTTTAATTTTAGAAAGAGGTGCTGTAACCATACCCTCTTTAGGCCTGTCTTTGCCTCTAGGGTAGTTCATAAACCAGACTGTGCTTCAGTGTACCCCTGGGAAAATTCTCCTACAAAGCCTTGTTGGAACGAAACTAACGTGGCTTCTGCAAAGATATGTCTTCATCTCAGTAACCTTCTAGACTTCTTTGACGGTGTCCACAAATGCATAGACAAGAATGATCAACAGGTATTATATACTCAGATCTTCAAAGAGCCTTTGAAAAGGTCATTCACCAAATTCAGCTGCCTTGGGACAAGAGGACAGTTGTTCTGATGGCTTGGCAACTGGTTAAAAAAAAAAAGATTCACATCTTGGTGAGATGTGCAAATTGGGGTCCCCCAAAGATCAGTTGGAAAGCAATGCCTTTTAACTTGTATATGCATCGTCTGGAGCATGGCCATATTTGGGGATGATGCCATCGTCTGGAGGTGGCCATGTTTGGGGATGATGCCAAACTGCTCCAATGGTCAAATCAAAGGAGATGGTGAAGAGCTTCAGAAAGTCTCTCCAGACCTTGTGAGTTGGCTTCAAATGGAAGATTCACTTCAAGTGCAGAGCAATTCATGTTGGCACAAGAAAAATTAATGGGATGTGAGCTGGGTACTGACTCATCAGGAAAAAGATCTCTGAGTTAGAGAGGACAGCACAGGGGAAGGTCAACTCTGTGCAACTGCCGTTAAAAAAGGGAAATTTTGTACACGGAATCACTAGGAGGGGAGCTAACATGGACTGGCAAGATAACAAATGACCTTAATCTATGATGAGACCATGCTCAGAGTATTTAAATACAATTCTGGATATTGCACCTAGAAAGGATATCAGAGAGTTTTAAAAAGGCCAGAGCTGAGTATCTGCAAGGGAAGACTAGAGCAATTGAGGCTCTGTGCTTGGAATGAAGGAGCGTGAGGGGAGACTTGATAGAGGCATACAAAATCATGTGTGTCCCAAAGAACATGCTAGAGAAAAGTTTTTTTCCCTTCTCACAGAGTTACAGATGGAATCTGTGTAGTTCTTGCTTCCTTGATCTTGCCCAACGCTATGGGGCTTGACATTAAGCAAGGCAGACCTGGTTAGTACCACCAGGAAATCCTAGATATAAAATAGACTGGGCAAACACATAACCCAGTAGAAGGAAGTTGCCAACTACTTCTGCATTGTCAAGAAGCAGCTGAACTTGCCTCAAGGGAGTTTTTACATTTTTATCTTCCGAGAAGGCCATTCCAGACTCTAAAACGAATGCTGAGCTATGGTTTAAGAGACAGAGAATTTGATGAGAAATGCAAGTATATCTGACTCATACATCACGTCACCATGTTTCCGTATCTCTTGCCAGATCCCTGGAGACACACATGCTTGTCCCTGGGGCGACTTGTATTCTGGTCCTGTGTTCCACAGTGGTTAGCGAGTGCCAATTCTCACGGAAAACCACCCACAACTTGGCTTCTCAGAGAATCTGTGAACCAGGAAAGGGAATCTCTTTGGCTTCCCCATTTGCAGAGCTTGTACCAAGCTCTCAAGAATCTAGAAAGGGTAAGATTATTTGTCAATGAAACAATTTTTTAAAGGATGCTGCACATCACAGAGGGACTTCCTGACATTTTCAGATCTATCCCATTTTTTAGATCTGATTCCCCATCAGGAATGTTCTTCAGTTCTCCAGTGCACAAGCATTTGTGGTTGGACCTAAGCTTGCTAAAATCAAACCCATCACCGCTGGTAGCACCTGCAGCATCTTCATGTCTTGGAAGGGTAAGATTTTTCTCCTCTCCTGGCACAGTGGTCTATAAGTTATTCAGCTCTGGGGACTGTTTCTGCCAGTTTCTGCCACAGAAGGTAATCACATTCAATTATGCAAAGGACTTTTGCAATCCGAAAAGGATGCCTACTGTGTTTGTTAGATTTTAAGCACGGGTTATGAGCACACTGTTGTGTTTTGGTACTCTTCTCTTGATATCATCTTCCTCCTCCTTTTCTCCTCAGTTGTTCAGCCTTACTTGCTGGTGTAATTGATATAATTTATAAGTGAGGTATGATGCCGTTTAACAAGTTAAATGGCCGCATGAGCAAATGATACTGAGGATAACAGGAAAAAAAAAGAAGAGAAATAAGAAGAAACCAAGTGAATGTTTTTCTACCAATGTATCTTGCTGTGTTGAACTGCTATACTTTTTGAAAATAATTTTAGAATTAATGAATACATAATTTGCCTGTAATCTATCAGGAGATGTTCTGGGGCTTGTCTATAATCATGTTGCACAAACAGAAATAATCCTAGAATCCCTAAATGCTTTAGCCAACTGATCTCCCTTTTCACAGGGAATTTGGGATCAAAACTAATCTTCTAGCTTGGAAAAAAAAATCACTTTTAAAGCTTAGATTAAGAATCCATTTAGGCAGTAAATAATGCTGAGATCACTAAAGAAGCAGGATCTCCCTCCATGCATGGGTCTGCTTTAAACTCAAGTATCTTCTTTAGAATATAGCACTCCACACCTGATACAGATTATTTTGCCCATCGCTATCAGTTCTTCTTTTTTCAAACAGGAAAAGGAAATACTTTGCAGAGGCCAGCCCTAACATTAGGTAAATTGAAGCAGCTGCTTTGAGAGGCAGTGAATTGGGAGTGAAGCTGCTGACTTCTGAATGTTCTCCCCAAAGCTGCTGCTATGTTCTTCCGAAAGAAGGGAAAGGGTGTCCACAGGGCAGTGGTCAAAAAGATGGTGGCTGGGGTGCCTGAATTTTTTTCACACAGGTTCCTTGTAAAAGGGCAGGGCTTCACTCATGTAATCATGAGCACCATCAGGGACTCCCCAGTGGCCACTGATCCAAATTTGTTCTCAGTTTGGGACCATGAAGTGGGAGAAAGAGAATTCTTCCTTTTCGTTATTCAGTCTTAACAGTGCCTACAACATTTTAAATTGTTTTCCCTGAATGGGACAAAATGGGTAGGAAAGGTAGACCATTATGAAGAGATGAAATTTGATCGAAGTTGGTGAAGAGATTTTTGAGTTACATGGCATTTTAACTGAGCTTTCTCAAAGCTCCAAGTAGTCCTTGGCCAGTACCATCTAACAACAAGGACAAAATACAAGAAGAGGACAGACTGACACTATCCACAATATTCCACAGTGTGAAAAGGCTAATCAATGAAAGATCTGTGGGAAGGAGAGACAAACGAAGGAGGAGGTCAACATTAAGGTTATCACAATTGGAAAAGGGTTGCCTTTCAACAACCTAAGATTGGGATTTAATACATTTGTATGAAAGTGTGGGAAGAAGGGATGGAGAAGCAGAGGAATGGACCACTGGATAAGGACCAGCTGAGAAGGGGCCAAAGTAGGATTAGAATAAACCTGTGTGCTGACTGGGGAATTCTGGGAGTTGAAGTCCACACATCTTAAAGTTATCAAGGTTGAAAAACACTGGAATAAACTGAAGAAGTCAATCAGCTGGTAGCTGGAGATATTTTAAATCAGTTTATTGATTTGTTAGTTTGCAATCTGAATGTATACGCTTCCCCAACTCACCATTCAGCCCCCCTGCAAAAGCTGTAACTGGGGTGAGTGATTACAAAGGGCATTTGGATCTGAAGACAGACATATTGATCTCTGAATCCATG
The DNA here is from genome assembly GCF_035149785.1 of Candoia aspera. Taxonomy (NCBI): domain Eukaryota; kingdom Metazoa; phylum Chordata; class Lepidosauria; order Squamata; family Candoiidae; genus Candoia; species Candoia aspera. The sequence continues at coordinate 80,364,933 of NC_086159.1, forward strand.
TCCCCTTTGTTTCTTCTTTCCTCTCCTTCCCACCAAGATCTGTCTTGCAAACATTTTTTTCCTCTACGGACTGCACAGCAGAGGTGGAGTATTATGAAATCTGTTCTGCCCTGAGTAAGTTGAAAACCCTCCCAAATTGCTCCATTTTGCCTTGGATTCAGGCAGAAACTTGGAGAAGGGTTTAGCTGTGATTTTCATGAGAGAAAGCTGAAGGGTTTCCTCTCAGGTTTACTGTGGATTTGAGAAAAAATAAAATAAAATTCAGCTATGGGTGTACAAGAGACAACTGGGAATGCTGGAACCAGAATCCTGAATGACATGGGGCTTGATCTGATTCAGGGCTATTAGGGCATCCACAGGAGAGGAGGAGGGGCAACGAAGTCAAGATGATGATTACACCTCTATAATTGATGCCCTGTCTTGTTCTCACAGGCATGTCCCCATCATAGACATCTCTGAGGGCAGTTCTGCATTTCTTGCCCTGAACAGAGTAACAAATTTCACCCCTTGGAAATACATATTTGAAGGAAGTCAAGTTGGGTCTAACCATTTTATCTTTCAACAGGCTGCCATTCATTCCAAATTAACAATATACTTTATTAAGAGAACTTTCTCCCACAATAAGCACAAATACTTGGCTTTTTTTGGGAGATTCAGGGTTCTTCAAAAGTAGAGCAGGAATCCTTGAAAAAAATGTGATTTGTGGCTTTGATGATTGGATAGGATAGATCAGTGTTTCTCAACCTTGACAACTTTAAGATGTGTGGACTTCGACTACCAGAATTCCCCAGCCACCATTGAGTCCCTCTTAATGGGGCCCATGAGTCCAACTCCCAGACTGAAGCCTGGCCATAAAGTTCTACTAATTCAATGTTCTCTCCAAATACACTGGGCCTCTGGGAATTTGCACTGAACCCCTGGGAATTGAGCATTTCTGAAGAACGCCAGGGTGGGGAAGGTGTACGCTAGTATCTTACAAGGTCTTCCTAGCCAAGGTCATCTTGCAGCTTCTTTACAGAGTCCAAGTCTGTAGAAAGTTTGACATCCCTAAGCCATTCAGCCTACATTTATTAAAGCTATCCTCGCAGTCACACGACATATTAAGAACACCACTCTACATTTAAAGATGGGCAATCCATTTCTGAGGACACTAGAGCTTGGCTCTGTCTATTTCATCTTTGGCTACATTGAACCTCTTCCCAGTGGGTCTTCCCCCCTAGGGACCACTTTAAGTCATCCTGGTTAAAAAAAAAGTTGCAGAGAAGCTTCACCCCCTAAGGCTCTTGCTGGAGACCCTTTAGTCTTTGGAAATGCCAGAAATGCTCTTAAGCAGCGCCTCTGGGGTACTGATCATCAAATCACTCTAGGTCTGGACCTCAGCCTCACAGTCTGTGGGGTTTTCCAAATCGGTATGTGCCAATTTCCTATTTCTCCTCCATCTCAGTACTGAAATTTTGCCAGACTTTACTTTATCCACGGTAGATGCACTGTCTTCTGCCATTCTATGGGCATTACAAACATATGCCCCAAATCAATGTACGTGTCCTTGTGGGCACAGCTCAGTGGGGACCTTGAACCATATGCTTTTTACCTGTCCTCTTCCAGAGAATCCCAGATCATTTTTCTCCATCCTATCCTGAAGAAATTCCCTGGCAGAGAGCATGAATTCCATCCATTGCTTCTCCTGTCCAACCATTGTTTAGATATATCTTCCTGGATTGCCCAGTTTTGTGCCTCTCTATGTGACATTCGTCTCTCCTTGTGCGTGTGGGAGGGAGGAGAAGAGAACATTGGGAAATACTGATCTGGGGGCAAAATAGACCTTAAATGCCTATTTTCAAAATGCAAACTCCATCTGCTGAGTGGTGAGGAGCTGATAATGAGCAGGATCAGAGTATTGTTGAGTTGTGAAATATAACAAGGAAGGAGTTAACTGCAGAGTCTGGTTTCTGGAATTCTTTCTGCCTCCTTTGCCAGCAGTGGCCGCACCTGTATTTTCTTCCACATAACAAAGTAACCTGTAGCATCGTGTATATGCGCATTTCTGCTTTCTCCTCATGTTGCATCTGCATGCGTAATGAGAAGCTTATTGCGCATGGTCTGCTCTGGATCACATGGTCAGGAAAGCTTAGAATGGAGCAGTTGGAAGCGTTTTGAGATGCTCCCCAGCTGCCTTTCCCGTAGGAAAGCAGGAGGCAAGTTTGAGGGAGTGCTTACCTCTGTAGCCCTAAGCCAGATCGGACCCATTTGTAACTCCACCTTTCTTTTGCCAGGGTCTCCCACCACACCAAATTCGGTCCCTTGTGTTCAGCTTCCAGGGGGCTATCCTTCTGACAATCAGACTGTCCTGAGCCCCTTTCTGTAACTTCCTTCCAACATTCTGTTGGGTTGGAAGGAATAAAAAGAATTCTCTCGTATCTAAGGCCACCATAATTCCTTTGACCACATGGACTCTCCCACAGTATAGAATGCAATGAAGTACAGCCTATTGGCTAAAATGGGAAGCAGAAAAAAGAATTACTCCCAAATTACATTTGAATTAAAAAGAAAGGAAGACTGCTTAGTTGGTTAGATGTGTCCGTCTGAAGGCCTAAGAACTATGTCACTGTAGCTGACGGCCTACTGTTCCGGTTCATTCAGGAACATATGCAGAAAGTACAGCTTTGGTTACCGTTAATCCTATTGAACACAATGGCTGAGTAGTCATTGCTAGATGAAAGAAAACTTTGCTATTTTTCATTCCGTCAACTTAACAGCGGAAGGTCAAAAGTTACCTGAAACTAGAGCCTCTGAGACTATTGGATTCCAACTTGAGTCTCAAAGGCAATGGGAGTTTTAACTGTCAGGTTTTAGTTCCTAGCACAGTTTGGACAGTCTGATCTTGGAACTCCAGCCTGCAGCTTTTTATCAAAGCCTGCAGCTTTGTTTAAGTCCCTCCCTTCCTTCCTGCCTTCCTGCCTTCCTTCCGAACATGGCCCTTCTGAACACAAGAATTACAGCACAGAGAGGTAAAGATCTCCCCCCCCCCCACATAATAACCATCAAAAATTAAAATTGCAATTTCTCCTGCCCTTTTTGCAGAACTGCACTGAGCCCATCTTAGAGTTCTTTCTTGTTAGGGAGTACTGAAAGCAGAAATAGAGATTTAGGGATGATTTATTTTTTTAAGCATTTCTCTTTTTCCCTTTCTTGTTCTTTTCCTCACAAGGAGCACTAGCGAGACGGAATGTAACCTCACAATTCCCTTCTCTCGCTGTGTTTTTTTACAGTGGTGGCAACCCATTTTTGTCAAGGCCTGGAAGCTCCAGAGAATAAATCAAGTTTTTGCTTTCTACTGCAGTATCAGTGGAAATGGTCTTAATTTTTTTTTTAAAAAATGTGTTTACATAGAAAGTGGCTCATGGAAAGTACTCGGATTCGGGATAGTTTCATGTCCATTTTTATTATGTAATCATTAACAGTTGAAATTAAGGAGTTTAATTGGAAGATTTCTAAATTCCTTAGATACTTCAAAAGCTCTTAAGAAAACATCTGCCTGAGATACAGCACATTCTCCTGATATTTAAGTAAAGTATTCTATACCCTATACCAGTGTTTCTCGACCTTAGCAGCTTTAAGATGTGCGGACTTCAGCATGCTGGCTGGGGAATTCTGGGAGTTGAAGTCCACACATCTTAAAGCGGCTAAGGTTGAGAAACACTGCCCTATACACATAAAATTGGAGATATAAGTTTGGTAGTTTTTTTCTGAGATTCAATCAGAATCTGTTTCTTAAATGACTCATTCTTTGTCCTGCATTCTGGGACTGCACATGAGAGAGAACAGGAGTTGTCTGTCTTTTGGGTACCATCTTTGAGGCATCTGAAAAGCCCTATCAATTCTTTCCCCTCAATCATCTTTTTTCAAGGCACTCAGCTCCTCCAGTGTCTCTTCTGAAGACTGACTACAGAAAGGAAAGCGACAGAAAGCAAAATGGGGACAAAACTACACATTATTGGAAAGACACACAGAATCAGCCTCTCCCAACCATGGCTTGGCACTAAATTATAAAACTCCTGATAGCAGCTGTTGAGAAGGGTATGAAGGGAGAAGTATCAGCCTGTACAACATGGGGGGGTGGGGGGGACGGGACAATATGGAAGATGAAGGATGGGCTGTGAAGAAAATGCCTGTATACTTCGGACAGTCACTCATGCCCTTGTTATCTCCCATATAGACTACTGCAATGCGCTCTACATGGGGCTACCATTGAAGAGTATCTGGAAGCTTCAGCTGGTCCAGAATGCAGCCACGCAGGCTATTTCTGGCGCCCCTAGAAGGGTGCACATAACACCTTTGCTACGTGAGCTGCATTGGATACCAGTTTGCTTCCAGGTCCAATTCAAGGTGTCGGTTATCACCTTTAAAGCCGTACATGGCATGGGACCGGGTTACCTGAGGGACCGCCTCTTCCCCGTATCATCAGCCCGTCCCACCCGCTCACGCAGAGAGGGCATGCTGCGGACCCCGTCAATAAGAGAATTCCATCTGGCGGGGTCCAGGAGGCGGGCCTTCTCAGCAGTAGTGCTTGCCCTTTGGAACATCTTGCCCCCGGAGGTGAGATCAGTCCCATCGCTCCTAGCCTTCCGGAGGAAGTTGAAGACCTGGCTCTGCCACAGGGCTTGGGGCAGGGAGGAGAATCGACATACCTGGGGTTGGCTGGTGCCTTAAGTGCCCCTCCTACATAACGACTGAAGGAGATCACAGCCATCTGGATTTTATGAGCTGGGGTAGTTAAGAAAATGCTTTAGTTTTAGTTTTAGTGGGATTTTATTCGAATTTTATTGTATATTTATTTTGTATTGTAAACCGCCAAGAGTCCCTCCGGTTGGAGGAGATGGGCGGTGACACATTTGATAGATAGATAAATACACAAACTTTCCATAGTGACGATCAACAGTGGTTAGTACGGGCACCCCTCTTTCACGCCAGTCGGATTGTAAACCCCTCGGACATATAATTGGACAGATTCTCTTGCCCTTTGCAGCCATTCTGAAATTTCAGAAATGAGATGAGTTATGTAGTGATCCATAACAGTTCCAGAGTTTAGGAGCTGGTAATACCTATTTGTTTATGTGTTTATTCATTTGGTTTTTCATCCCTCTGCAACTGAAGCAACTCTCAATTCCTTACAAGATATAGAAAAATGAAACCATCCATATAATATGCACTAGACAAGGAAGCTGTGCTTTTTCTTGACAAAAAGATTAAGTGAGGGAAAGGAAGGACAGGTAAAGCTATTCTGTAAGTTCCCAATAAATGCCTTTAGGTGCTTTACAGGAGCAAGAATGATAATGTATAGCATAATGCCCATATCTGATAGGCAAGGTAGGATGGTTTTACCTGGCGGGGGTTGTGAGTGGGGAGGTTTTGAGAATTTGCAGGCTGTGAGTCTTTCATTCGGGGGAGTCATAAAGCGATACCATCCTGGTCCAATGAAAGCACATCGGATTCACATTCTGAAAATGTGAATTACAAGACAGTGTAAAGAGGAGGTCAAATTAAGTCACAACAGTTCCTTGGCTGGGTTCTGCAGAAGTCTTGCCACACAGTTCGGCTACTTTGGAATCTTTATTGGAAACAAGAATGAAGCCAACTGGAAACGTTGATTGACCACGGCCTCTTAAACCTGTTGCCACTTTTCCCTTCCCTTCTCATAAATCAGCTAATTCTTTGCATAGTACCAGATGGCCTTGAAGCTGACTTGTCTTATATGTTTACATAATTTGCAATCTTTTTTTTCCCTACAAAAAATAAGGAATCCAATCTGGATTAGGAACCAAGTACAAGGGCAGAGTTTTCAGTCTCCTCTCCAGACCGGGCCCCCTGGGCATTCGTAGTTTGCTTCAGTGGGACGGTCGATTAATTGAAAAAACACCTCCCCCTAGATATGCACACGGATGGAAACCATTAGAAAAACTCTTTGCATTTTTGTGTCATTCAGATAGAAGCTGGTACTTTTCAACCATAAATAATGTACGACCAAATAAGAGAAGTGTTAAGAGTTATAGGAATAGATTTTTCAGCATATTTCCTTTTCCTCCTTTATCTTTATGTCTTATTTACATCCACCCTTTTTCCATTCTGTACAGACTGGAAGGTTCATCAGTTGAGATGCTAATTAACTCACAGTTAAAGTACTCCTCTGTGTGTGTGTGTGTTTCTCTCACACACATACAAACACCATTTTCATCTGTGTCTTTTCTCAACCTGATCACTTTTTCTTAGACATCTGTCATTTTGTCAAGTCACATCTGTTATCCAGCCTATTAAATATTTGAGTACCTCACAGTTGAGGGAACAGCTGAAGCATAAAGCTAAGAGGAAGTCCTTCATTCAGGGTGAAGTGAAGCAGACAGTAAGTGGCTTTTCTTCTGGGTGGTTGTTTTTTAATAAAAGCAATTGGTTGTTCAGGACCTTGTAGGAGTGTTCCCATTTGTAGCTTCCAAAAATTGATAGAGCTGTTCAAGAAGTATGGAGACAAATGTAAATTTATCATCTTTTCAGTTAGAATGTCAAATGCATGTGTGTTTGTATGTGTGAACTATTAGTGGTTTGGAGACAATTCACTGGAACTTCAACAGCCCTCCAGCAAATTAAAATACTTATGAACACTTGAATGTCTATGAATTGTTGAGAAATTGACAACTGACCACAAGGTATCTAAAGCTTGGGAGCCAAAGACTAATGTTTCATCGGTTAGAACTTTTGTTTGTCAGTAAATTTGGGCTTGCCTGCTCAATAGCAGCTAGAATTCAGTTTAGTTAGTCCCTGCTTTCTGGTGTTAAGGTCAAGCAATCATATCTTTCTGCATTAATCAGGGCAGTTTTGCACCATCCCCAAGATTTTAAATCACCATGAGATCTTGAATATCCTACTAGTATGGATGATTGTTTGGTGTCTCTTGTGGCAAATTGCTAAAATATTTCAGCCCGCTTCTCACATTAATTCCTTTGTAGATGGTGAAATGGGTATCCTGCCTTTCCTCCGAGACAGCAAGGCAGTTTATAAGGGTGCTCGTTCGTTTTAGGAAGCAGGTTGGCCTGAGAGAACAAATAATTGGCACGAAGACTGTGAGTGTCCATGGCCACTCCCTAGCCCAAAGCTTTAATCACTACACTTTTGCTTAAATGCAGCAAAAGAGGTTTTTTTTTAAAAAAAAATGATGCAAGCAGATAAATTAAAAAAATAGAATTCCTATTTGAAATAGGAGAGGAAAAAAGAAAAATGTGCTTGAGCACAGGGCACATACATAAAAGATGGGTGAAGTTTCGATTGCCCCACCATGGCTGCCATTTTGATCCCCTCCCCAGCGGATGCCTCTGCAACAGCTTTAGTCCAGATGACCCAGATCAGGTCCCCTTTGGCTAGTTGCTTTGGACCTGTGGCTTCAAAAGGAGGGGGAAAGGGAAAGGAAGCTTGCCTAGAAATGGCCAGAGACCTGCTTGGCTTTTCAAATTTACCCAAGGAAGGTTACATTGGCTGGATGCAGGTGCCCACAACAGATGAAGTAGCCAGCTATCTCATTTAATGTTGAACAGTTGACATGCTTATTATCTGACAGTTCTTGATCCCAGAAGTCACAGATATTTAGATGCAGGAATCCTGTGAAAATCCTGCTTGCGTGAGAAGAGGGATCTAGAGATCCTGTTCACGTCCTCACCACACCATTCCTTAGGATTGGCTTCTCTGGGCCCAAAGTGGAAGGAGATGGGGAGGGAAACTCTTTCAAGAGATGAAACATCAACCATGCTTAGAAGCCAAGCCATAAATGGCAAGTAAGCTTAAAGCTGTGACCACATTCAGTAGTTTGCCTGCCCTGGCATTTAGACTTCAATAGCGTTGGACAGTTCATATTTTCTGCCTGCCAGAAACAATCAACTCCGCAGCTCCCACATTTCAAAAGTTGCAAATTCGTACAGTGATTCCAAAGTGTTAAAGCTGGAACTGAGCACTAAACTAGTGGTGACATGTATTGTGTGAATGCAGTTAAAATGCACATGGCTTTTATGTTAATGGCATATAAAGGAAGAAAAAAAAACTGAGAAGGCTTGAAATTCTGGAGGCTGGAAAGTTGAACCTATTTTCCCTGTCCCAGTCCAGATAAAAATCCCATCCCCAGAATGTCTTTTAGTAGTTCCAGGAGCCTTCCTTCTCAACCAAGAGGAGGTTCAAAGTAGGAAAACTTCCCTTCCTGGGTCCTCCATCCTGGCTGGGCCCACCAGAGACTATTTCCAGTTCTAAAAAATCATGCAGAGTCCTATGTACAGTATGTGGCTCTAAGTTTTGACTCTTAACAGGTGTTATTAAAAGCTTGCAAGCAGAGGTGTCTGCATGGTAAGGTCAAAAAGGTCCAGATGGCAACCATGAGGTGCGACTGAAGCTCCGCCTGTTTATTATGGGTGATCGCACCATTGTGACTGCCATCTTGACCTTTTTTTACCATAACCTGCGGACACCCCGGTTTGCAACTTTTCTGTTAGCCAGTTCCAGGCAGATAACCTTTGCTCTTCCAGCTGTGGGTTCTCTCGGAGAGATGTGAGAGCTTTGCTTTGCTCCTTAGAAACAAGGCTGGAGGCAAGGGGAGGGGGGGCTTTGCCTCAGCTTTGAGAGGGGGGCTTTGCCACGAGAATTGCACAGGCCTATAACTTGTAAAGCTTACACATGGCATACGTTAACTTGATCTTCTAGGACAGGCTAGGTGGAATCCTATTTCTGCTCTTTCGTTCTATGAGGCTTTCAATCAAATGGTTGGTTGGTTGGTTGGTTGGTTACCTTAGCTCAGTGAAGTTCTCATCATCACCCCTCTTCAGCTCCTGGTCGAATGGACATCTCTGTCCATTTTTCTGTCTCCAAGTTTCTTAAAATCTAGGGCCAAAGTAGATACGACACTGGCGATCCATCACCCTAATACTCCATGGCTTCTTTTAATGAAAGAGGAGCAAATGGGAATTCCACCACATGACATCAGCTATGGCCCTCCTTCCTCAAAATCCTTCTTTCCCAGGCTTTTTTTTTATCTTTGCTTCCTGCCACTTCCCAAAATCTCACCCTTCCTTGTTTCCTAGGCTCAGCTTTTTCTGCAACTTTGCACTCCCTCTGATTTGCTCCGCAATCTCAGTCTTTCAGAGGCATCCTCAAAAGTCCAGACTGTGGTTGCAGCTGAACCATCGAAGCCACGCCCCATTTTTACGTGTGTTTTATGTAAAAAAGGGGTGTGGCTTTCCTCATCCAAGTATGACTTGATAGTTTTGGCCTCTCTGTGGGCAACCCTGTGGTCTTTCTTATAATAATTCAGGGGAGCTACTACAACAAAGGGAGAATCTTATCAAATCTTTTAAAGTGACTTGAAACTTAATGGGGAAATAGAAGAAATTAGGAGATGCCTCTCCCACCAGTATAGGCTTAAAATTCAGCAAGTTCACCCGCCATAAAGTTTTTGCTACCACTCTAACCTGCTGTGTAGTAGACTTCCTGTGGGTTTTTACTAAAAATGATGTCTCTTAATGAACATCATAAATACATGGTGAGAAATCTGTAACCTTTAGAGGAGAAAAACAACTGCTTTACTGACTTTTTTTTTTTGAAGGAAACGTCAACATTCTTTCATAAAATCTTTTAAGACAACCGTTCTGCTGTTTATATTTGAGAAGGATGTTTATAGTCTTCCCAGCTTCCTGTGGGTTTTTATGGAAAATGATAGTAGTGTAACTCTCCTCCTTGTGGGTCAGAGAAAGTTCAGAATCACATAACACAAAACTCTCACTGCTTAGGCATAACGCAAGGAATTACAGATCTCTGTCAATTCCATCTTCTAAAAAGAGCAAAATTTCAGTTTAGAAGGAAATAGCTGGAAAGCGTAAGAGGATCTTCTTCCTCTCAAATAAATAAATAAATAAATAAATGTCTTGATCTTGGTAAAACAGATGGAGACCTCTGATGGCCAAACCCATGATCCCATCTCGAGCTGTTTTTCAGATTTTTTCTGGTTTTTGTGTTTATGTTTTTTGGATCTTATTGGACTACAGATGCTTTAATATTTGCATTCCTTTGAAGCCACTAAGAGTCCTGTGGAATTGTGGTGTGGCATAAATGTGATCAACAGATAAATAACGAGCTAGAATGAAGAGACCCCTGCCTCGGGTGCGTTTGCTTCTCCACAAGTTAACTCAAAATAAATGACTTGGACACCATGATTGATTCCCATTCTAGACTTTTCTTCCCATATTCCTTCTGGCCTCTCCTCCCAGAATCACTTCATCAGGCCCTGTGGTTTTTCTGATTCCTGCCTCTGCTCATGGGATTTTTTAATGTGCGATAAAAATCTTGTGTCTGAAATCCTTCAACTTTGAATCTTAAGAGGTAAACATTTGTTTCAAGTCCTTAGCAGAGTTGGATTTTCTGTTCTTTATCCTTGCAGTTTGAGAGGACATTCATACAAATGTTCATCTATCAGTTTGTTAAGGTAAAGGTAAAGGTTTCCCTTGACGTAAAGTCCAGTCGAATCCGACTCTAGGGGATTCATCTCTGTTTCTAAGCCTTGGAGCCGGCGTTGTCATAGACACTTCCAGGTCATGTGGCCAGCATGACGACTCGGAACGCCGTTACCTTCCCGCCGAAGCGGTACCTATTGATCTACTCACATTTGCATGTTTTCGAACTGCTAGGTGAGCAGGAGCTGGGATTAACAACGGGAGCTCCGCCGCGCGGTTTCGAACCGCCGACCTTCTGATCGACAGCTCAGCGGTTTAACCCGCAGCACCACCGCGTCCCTATATCAGTTTGTTACCATCATTCAAATTAGCCAAAATCATTTAAAACCAACTTCTGGGTATTACCTGGAATATAAAGTGGAGACACAGATTTATTTACTTTTCCTGAAGGTGGCCTAAATTCTGCTCTAAAATGTCGTCCAGAACTTTCTGTAGAAATCTTTTGGAACAACTTCACCTATTATGATGATTTTCCCCAGTATCAGGGGAAAAAACAAGGTTAAGGAGGACAGGTATATTTAACAAATAAAACTGAAAAAAAGTGACATCAGAATTTTATTTAATAGGCTGAGCTGTTTTGTTCTTTTGGAAGGACTTGAGCACCAAACGAAGTAATAAGAATGGAGTAGTAACAAAAGTAAAAGATATATCATTGTCTTGGGAAGTGCAAGCTCTTGACATAGAATGGTAAATCAAAAACAGGTCAGGTTAATTAAATCATGGATATGACACTCTGAAGACTATCTCTTCTATTTGGTTTCATATGTTCCTGAAAGGGCAGACCTGTACATAATTTACTTACCCCACATAACTTACAATTTGGATTATTATACAGTTGTTGGGTTCAAACATCATAATAAGCTGTAAGCTGTGGCTTCCAGCCTTAACAGCTGGATTCACACAACACATATGCTAAGTCAAAACTAAACAAACCACACCATGGCTGAGTCCAGAGATGTGAAAAATGTGGATTCCACACTGCCACATGTGGCCAAAATACAGTTTGCGTGGCCCCCAGCACCTCCCCTGAGTAGTTGAGCCAAACAAGTCTGTTTTGTGGTTGGATCTGTTTGAGAACCAAAATATACGCCGTATGTATTACAGGCATATAGTGCATCACTTCAGCCTTAAGAATCCAGAATCCTCCTGCCATATTTGCAATCACATCCCCTCCCACCCCCTCCTCTGACAGGCTTGCTTTCCAGTTAGCTGATAATGAAATGACAGTCTACTCTGTCACCAGATCAATAATAAGCCAGGGAGGATCTCAGGGAAGATCCACTTGGTCCTTACTAACTGTTCCCATGTCAGCTACTATCCCAGGTTCTAAATGCAACAGTTTGCATCAGACACACATGGCCCATATGTGGCATGGTGCCTGCACATTTCTGCAGATATCATCTAGCCCGGATGCTAGAAAGATTTCAGAAGGATAACTCCTTCAAATTACAGAAATCAAATCTATCTTATGGAGACAGAATATCATCAGAATGTTGCAGCAATGCCAGACCAGTTAAATAAAGAAAGATGCCCCTGAATTTAAGATTAACTTACCCCAAAGGAAGATTATATTGGGTGGGGGGGAGTGGGGAATGCCTCTATTTAATTAATCTAAAACTAACAGCCTATTTTAATGGTAAATTATCTAGTGGGAAATGTCTTCCTTTCAGGGGAATACCTTATCTTGGGGGTTGCAGAGCATTCAGGATTTCATCCAAGCTTTTCCTACACAATAACGGTCTCAAGAGTTCCTCTTTGCTTACTCACAACTGATGCTTCCCCACTGTTCAATTAACATCTTGTTCCAGGGATTTACTTAAATGATTCTTTCCTGGGGTCGCTCAAACAGAGCTAACGGCCTTCTGCACTGTAAGGCCAAAAAGCCATTCCCAGAGCCCAGAACTTACTGTCCAGGCTGGGAATTTGTTTTGGAAACCAAACATTTGCTACTTTCTCTTGCATAACTGCAAAATCTTAAAAATTGCTTGGAATCATGTCCAGTTCTAATGGCTTTGTTCCCACAAGGTCGGTTGGGGGTGGAAGGAAAGAGATTAGGGTCTTGCGGGATGCCTAAATAGGGGTGAAGGGAATTAACAGACAAACTGAGCTGGGGTACTTAAGAAATTGTTTTAGTTTTAATGGGATTTTATTCGAATTTTATTGTATATTTATTCAAATTTTATTGTATATTTATTCTGTATTATAAACTGCCCAGAGCCCCTCCGGTCAGAGGAGATGGGCGGTGACAAATTTGATAAATAAATAAATAAATAAACTGCCTCCCATTTTTACTGACAGCAAGATCAAAAGAGGCTTTACAGGTAGTCCTCGTTTAATGACCACAATTGGGACCAAATTTCAGTTGCTAAGCAAATTGGTCATTAAGCGAATCTGACTTGATTTTATGACCTTTTTTGTGTTGTTAAACAAATCACTGCGGATGTTAAGTGAACCACATGGTTGTTAAGTGAATCATGCAGTTCCCCATTGATTTTGCTTGCCAGAAGCTGGCCAGGAAGGTAGAAAATGGCGATCACATGACCATGTGACACTGTGACGGTCATAAATGTGAGCTGGTTGCCAAGCACCCGAATTGTGATCATGTGACCGTGGGGATGCTGCAACAGTCATAAGTGTGAGGATTGGTCATAAGTTGGTTTTTTCAGCACTGTCGTAAGTCTGAACCATCACTACACAAATGGTTGTTAAGTGAGGAGTACCTGTACTTTTTTGTCTCAGATCTGGAATTTCCATTTTTAGGAAGGACAGTTCCTGTGCAAAGCTCCGTGTACAAAGTAAAATTCTCCCTAGCTCTTTCCTTTTTGTAGAGAAAAATTAGAAAGAAGTCTTTGGGAAAAATAGAGGGCCATCTGGAACTTGGGGAAAGCTTCGGAATTAACTGAGTGAGATACTCAAGTGATCTGGAGGACAGTTCAGAAAGAATTCGTCCAGAGCTGATGTTTGTTCTAGGGTTTGTCAGCTCCTTAAAATAGTGGGGAAAGGGTTAGGTAAGATTTGGGCTAAATTTAATTTATTTTGCTTTGTGTGCATTTAAGATTAATTTTGAGTCTTTATACAAGCTTGGTCCTTGTCTCTTTAGATGTTTGGTATAAATTGGCCTCTTTCCCCGTTAGAGCTGTTTCTATAATATTAGCAGATCAATACTATCTTGGGATCTGTTCAGAATCATCTATCTTCTACTGAAGATCCCTGTAAGGTACTGTTTATGGTTTTAACAGCACCACTGATTTGCAACTGTGAGATGGGAGGCTATGTGAGTAGCTATAATAAATAAACAAATAATAAAGTACACCCTATGGAAATGATAGAATTATCATCAATTTAACAGAAAAAAGGAGCAGGAGAGCCCACTAATTATCTTACTTTCACATTGCATGGGGTAGTAGGATCCACCTTGAAAGTGTGCAGTGCTTCCCTCTGATTTTGCTGAGAAAATCACAAATACACATACTAATGACTTACTCCATTGCATGTATTCAGCAACAAAATAGCAACAATCCATGTCTGCAATAACACTCAGAGATGGTTTGAAAAGGTCCCTTCTTACTCTCAAGTCCTCACCATCATCAACCTTCTTTTGTTTGTGAGTCTCTTTAAAAGCACTTTCTTCAGATCTCATGGCATTTAGCCATACCCCAAGGGATAAAATTAACCTTTGCAAGGAGCTAGTTACAGAAGTTTGAAAAATGAAGGGAAAAAATGTCTCACTGATTACATCTGGAGCAGTAAGTATGTAGCCCCCTTCTTGAGATCTTCTTAATTGCATTTTAAATAACAGCGGCTCTGCCTAGCAAGGATCTGAAGCTTTCCTTTAAAGACCATTTGCCTTAGCATTTAGGAAAAGATCTGTGGGGGTAAAATAGATTTTTTAAGGCCCCACGTTTCTTTGTAGAAACTACTTTCCACCAGCCTTACCAGGTTATTCATGAGATTAAGGTACATTAACTCTTACTAGATTTTAGCTGACGGCATTAAGTATTCCCACTATTATTTAATCTGTCATTCGTTTATAAATCTTGGACTGCATCTCTTATCTCCTTTGTCTATGTCCCTCCAGCATTGCTTTTCATGTTTGATACCTCTTAACTTTGACATGCAGAATGATTTAAATCGTCATTCAGGGCAAATATGAGTTTGCTGACTTTGACTCCCTGATAAAATACTTAGGCGTGGATTTTTAAAAATTACATGCTAAATCCAAACAAAGAATATAGCTTTTATAAGAGCCGATTGTCCCCCATACTTTCCAGTGATTTTTTTTTCAGAGATCATTATAGATAAAGTGATCTCTAAATGACTCGGTTTATTAATACAATCTATGTGGCAGTATTACATTCATTCAGATTAATGGCTTTTTTCCCTTAATGAGATAAGTATAAAACAAAATCTGATGGGCTGCCTAGCGATTTCCGGATCTTGATGGACTTGGATCAATTTTGTAGGAAAATAAAAGAGGAAACGGTCACTAATGCCTCCGTAATGGCTGCGGATAATTTGTAAAAAGCCTTAACAAAATTAGGATTTAGATTCTTTTCAAAGGGATTTACACACACACACACAGGAAATCAAACCAAATGACAACCCAATTTAAATAAGAACACTTTCCTAAGATTGTCTTTTTACCTTTACTAGATTTCATCTACTGGGAATGTTTTTCCTCTTTTTCTGCCACACTTTTCTCTTTCCTTCTGTAATGGATTTTTTTCTCAACATATTTTTCCCCTAATTTTGCAACAACCTCAAAGGAATGAAAAAATGAAAACTTCTACTGACTTCTAAAAATGACTTCCCAATTTTCTGATGGTTCAGGGCTTTATAATTGATGTATTAATTCTGGCTTCATTTTTCCCTCCTTCTGCTTTATCATAAATAGAGCACATCAACCATCCCAAATTAAGCATTTCTGATTTCAGCAAGTAAATTAAGGAGATTTAGGAACCCTGATTTGAGGAAGTACTTTTTTGGGTGAATTATCTACAGATTGAGGTGTTTATTTTAAATGCCTTCAAGTCTTGATTCCTGGAGCCTGGACTGGTCCCTGCAGTTTTCTTGGCAAGATTTTGGAAGTGGTTTGCCATTGCCTCCTTCCCAGGGCTGAGAGAAAATGACTGGCCCAAGGTAACCCAGCTGGCTTTGTGCTTAAGGCAGGACTAGAACTCATCTCCCAGTTTCTAGTCCAGCACCTTAACCACTAGACCACTGTTTCTCAACCTTGGCAACTTTAAGATGGGTGGACTTCAACTGCCAGAATTCTCCAGCCAGCTAGTCCACCCATCTTAAAGCTGCCAAGGTTGAGAAACACTGCACTGGGCCAAACTGGGTTTCAACTGTACTATTGCTGATGTTTCTTATGGCTTGTTCTATTTTTGTGGTATAATATTATGAAAAATAAGGTAGTAACTAGGAAGAGAAGACAAAGATTTGGAAAATAACTGAATTTCCAGGACATTTGTTGAAGAAAGCTATGTCATCTGAATTGGGATTAGGATGGTTAGGATTAGGGATGTTAACAATATCTTAATATTATATGTAAAAGGAAATTTCCCCAAGTCATTGTCCTCTGGAGCTTTGGGACTACAACTGCCATCATTCCCAATCAGAAACCACATGGAAAATTGTTCTAGAGGATCATTTATTTATTTATTTATCTATCTATCTAATTTATCTCCACCCATCTCCTCCCGTCGGAGGCCTCTGGGCGGTTTACAACAAGCAATTAAAACCATCACAATAATACATAAAATAAAATACAGTAAAAATACTATAAATAGAAATAAAAATAAAGAATAAAAAAGAATTAGAAGTCAGTTAATTTGGAGCAAAGATCTTGCCCTTGGGTTACAATCCAAATAGACTGGTTGTATTTGGAGAGAAGAGAATAGAGGGCAGAACAACCTTTACCGAATAATATATGATAAATAATTGAAATTAAATTCATGAATTAAATTAAGACACTGCCAGATGTGAAGCCAAGAAGCTTTGATCTCTGGCTCTATTTAGTTTTTGTCTTCTGTCAAAATATATATATATTACAACTCCTTCAGCCAAGAACTGGCACCAGTTTCAATTTAATTCCAAGCTGTAATTGAACAGCCTGCAGGATCTAAGTTATATTTAATGAGATATCAGCATTATACTGAAACTCCATATTTATATTTCAATGAACTTACAGAAGAATTGGTGGCAGTGAAATCAAACTGGCTAAAGAGGACTCTGTAATATGATCACGATTATGCACTTGCGAAATTGCAGCAAAATTTGCTGTTGCTGTTCTCTTGGAAAGATGCCATTTAAAGTCACCTTATATTTTGCTACTGGGAAAAAGACTTTGTCCCCCTTCCTGCTGTAATACAACAAAGGGGGTGCTATCAAGGTGTGTGTGTATTTTCATACAGCTTCGGTTGACTCTAGAGAAGAAGGGGGTTGAAGCTGTATCACAAGGTAGCTGCAACATGGGTGGAGGGTTCTCCCAAAGCATCGTTGTGCCAAAGTCCCCCACCTCCAAGTCCTCCCACTGTCAGCAGCCAGACGAATCCGGTGGGGAAAGACAAAGGTGTCTCCCCTTGCATTCATGCTGTTCTCCTGGTCTGGGGAGCTCTGGAGCTAGTCCTGTGAGAAGGTGGACTTGCCAGGCTGACCTACTTTCAGCAACACCCTGAAAGGTGCACGCTGTGCAGCTCTATGACCTTCTGGCTGGCTGGACCCATCTTTCAGCTGCATATATTCCAGTCCATCATGATCTTTCCCCACCCACTGAATCCACACAATGGGATGATATCATGTTAATCGAATCAGGTTAGTTTAATAAGCTAGGGGCATTTCCACATGAGAGTTTCATGCAACTTTGGGATCAACCCCAGACCTGTTGACCTCACAACATTGGATGGGCTTGGGAACTGATCTGATTATTTCTGACTCAGATCCAGTGCACTGGAAGGAACGCAAAGTTGATGTTTTCATTTGAATGGCTGCAGCTCCAAAGAGCTAGTGGGTGGCCCCTCAGGAACTCTTTCTTCATCCCACCTCTTGGCTGGCTCAAGTCAGGCACTTCTCTTTCTCCCCTGCATCTTAGATGTTCAGGGTCCTGTCTTTATACCTTCCTAAACTAGCTTCACAAAACCATGTGATTGTGGATGGAGCCGTGGAGGAAAGCGGCCGGTTGCAGAATTGCCAGCATGGTATCATTTCAGCTTACAAGGTCTTTTAAATGCAATACAGAATTAGTAGCTTTGCATCTGGAAAGTTCCTCATAGCAACCACTCAGATTCCCCAGCTCCACCCCCCAAACACCAGGAAAATATGAGTAAAATAACCTGATAAACTTGGATTGGGTGTTTATGTTATTTCCATTTTGGGTGGAGTTGGGGGAGTAGATTTTTAATATTTCAGAATCAGCAATAGCTCAAATGATGGTGCTTGGATGACCTTCTCTTCTGTCTCCTATTGGTCAATTAAATGGAGGAAGAGGAGGTCCTGATTGTCTTGTAGTATCTACGATTGGCAAAAGACAATTGCAGATTGGTTTCAAACCACAGTGCAAGGGATGGAAAAAGTGATGTGGACTAAATTAGATAAGATACAATTTATTCTTCTGACCATGTGCTCTATAAAACAATTTAGTCAATGATTTATAAAGACTTTATTCTCTTCTCCTCTTCTTCTGGTCTGCATAGACAGCAGAATAGAGAATGGTCCACGTCTTAAGGAGAGTGATGGAAACAGAGTTATTTTCTCCCTTTTCAATGCAGTGGTGATTTTTAATTTACCTTAGCAACTGGGGGATTAAAAAGGCTGGTCAAAGAGAAATGCAAGCAATAAAATCAAATGCACCTATAAAATACCTCAAAACCTTAAAAGTGCCTTTCTCAACTGATTAAACATGCTGTGCCCTTTCCTCCAGGAAGCATGAGAAAAGTTGAAAATGAATAATTAAAACCAACACTCATTATGGAAGGCCATCTTCTTTTCTTTTTCTTTTTTTTTATTCCCTACCACAGAAGCACAACAGAATCCAGAGAGTCTTATAAAACCATTTTCTGCCTCGCCAATTAACATGTTCTCTCCCTGATGCAAACTCCAGCTCTAAATACCCACAAATGGATGCCTTTTAAATAGTTGATTAACATTAGATGTCAGGGAAAAAAGAGGGCAAGTTGTAATATGCAAAGCCTTTGGAGAATTGTTGGCTATCTTATTTAAACTAGAGATTGCTTTGATGTTCATCACAGGAGGTGGATCTCGGCTCAGGCAGCTAGGAACATGAATTCCAGAATCCTCAAACTGGGAGGGGTCCTAGAGGTCATTCAGTCCACCCCTTGCTCAGGACAGGAATCTCAATTAAGGTCATTCCAAGAGATGGCTTGTTCACAGAATCAGAGAATTGGGGAGCTCAAAGGAGCTACAAGGACCATCTAGTCCAACCCTCTGCAAGGTGCAAAGAAAACCAAGTAAACCGTCTGGGAGAGCTGGCTGTCTAGCCTCTTTTAAAAACTTCAGGAGATGGAGAACCCACCACCTCCATAGAAGGACTATACCACTTTTGTGCAGAGCTGTCGGGACATTTTTCCTTATATTGAAAAGAAATCTAGGCAGCTCCATCAGGTAATACCCACTGTCAAGCCCCTCAAGCAGAATTTGCTTTCCAGTAATAGACATCCGTTTTATTTTATTTTTTGCCCAGCCTTCTGGGGTGATAGTGATAGGATGATCTTGGCCTTCTGCTTGACTTCCTTTCAGGTGCCTGAAGAATGCCATCATATCTCCTTCCTCATTTTTCTGTAGAAAGTAAGGAAGGTGATCTGGACAGAGAGAAGAGAGATCCATTAAACGAGGGACATATTGCTTAAGCTCAAGCAATGAGGGAGGAATGTGAAAATGACTCAAACAGACACACACACACCCCCCACTAACTGGCCTGAGTTTAGGAGATGGAGGAGTTAAAGCAAAACCAGACTTGCAAGATTCTGTTACTCTAGCCCAGCGTTTCCCAACCTTGGCCACTTGAAGATGGGCGGACTTCAACTCCCCATGCCGGCTGGCTGGGGAATTCTGGGAGTTGAAGTCCACCCACCTTCAAGTGGCCAAGGCCGAGAAACACCGAGCTAATCAGTTAAAGGAAAGCTAAGATGAATAGCTTTTTTACCTGACCATCCATACTTGGAATAATTGTAAGAGATGGTCTCCAGGCTTGATGCTCTCACCCAGGTTATTTCATGTCTACATGACACTGCTGAGAACCCATCATCTATCAGTTTGGGGTGAGATCAATATGCTGATGACACCCTGTTATACAGAACATCACCATCCTGAGCCGGGCTGGAGATGCTGTGGAAGTTCTAAGCCAGGATCTGGATCTGGATAGGATGGAAGAAGCTTAGATTATATCCTACCAAGATGGAGCTGCTGTTTATCAATAAATCGACTTAACATTGATCCCAGTCACTACCCCGGATGGGCTTGTCCTGAAGAAGATGGCCTGTGATTTGGGACCCTCCTGAACTCTCAGCCCTGCTGCTACAGGGGCAGGTGGAAGCTGTGGCCAAGCGGGCTTTTGCCTTTTAGATGATGCACTAATTATGACTCCACTTGTCAGGGGCAACTCACACCTTGATCAGCACTGGGTTGACAGGTGTCCCATCCCGTCCAAAGGCGGGCCCATCAGCTTTGGGCAACTAGAGAAGGCCTCTCAGGATTCATGGATCTTGGACCAGGACCTTCTCATTGGTGGCCTCTGCTCTCTGGAATACCCTTTGGAACACTTTTATTTTTATTTTGTACTGAATGTTTCATTTTCTTGTTACCCGCCCAGAGTTAATCAGGATGGGATAATATCTGAAATATATAAAGAGATGCATAAATAAACCAACCAATGCGGTGCTTTGAAACGGGTTATCTCCCCCATGGCAGCTATTTTGAATTGGCAGGAGCCCTCGATGCCTCTGATAAGACCATTTGCCACATGTTTTTAAATGTGCCCACCAAACCAGAATCCTAGAATGGAAAGCTTGGAAGTGATCATTTAGTCCAACCCCCTGCCCAGTGCAGGCATCCACTATTACAACATCCCTGACAGATGGCCATCAGGCCCGTCTTCAAACACCTCCAGCCAAGAAGAGTCCACCAGATCCTGTCCTGCTGTTGAACAGCTTTTACAATTAGGAAAATTTTCACCATAAGGTTCACCATAAATCTACTTCCGTGTAAGTCAAACCTGCTGCTTCTTGCCCTACCTTCTGGAACAGCTCTGAACAATCCTGCCCTGTCTTCTACACAGCTTCAGGGTCTTCACAGGCTTCAGGGTCCTGAAGCCAGTTAGCAAATCTCCCTGCAGTCCTAGCACCCCCAATGTCATGTCCCCCGTTGCGATGTATGTATACATCGCAACGGGGAACATGCCTTCCCGGGGAACGGGAGGAAGAAGGAAGGAATCAGTGATAATCTCAAAAGACAAAAACAAATAAAGGACAAAGGAGCCATACCTTTGTCCTGACCTGAAAAGCCTTCACCCTATCTCCCTGACATCTCTGCATTACCACGGGGGACGCACCTGCTCCGGACACAGGAAGAGGACAGAGGCAATCAGCACTAATCCCCCTGATCGCCCATCGAGACTCCGGATCAGGATTTTGGGACAATAGGGGGTGGGGAAGGTTCAGGTCCGCACCGCGGGTATTTACCGGCTACCTCGCACGCCATGTGCTCATTCCCGTCTTTCTTCCGTGTATGCATTCTATTCCCAATAAACCGGAAATCCTTAGCCCTGACTAGTGAGTCCATGTTTCTTTGGGGATAAGGCAACCATCACACCCAACCAATCTCGTACATTTTTTCTTCCAGGCCCTTATCCCCTTGTTGCTCTGCTCTGGCCATGTTCCTGTTGCTCCTCCTAAATTAAGGTGCCTAAAACTGGGCTCAGGAATTGAGGTGTGGTCTGACCAGTGCAGAATATGGAAGGGTGACTCCTCTTCACACAGACACAGTCGTGCTGCTGCTGATACAGTCTGGGATTGCATCGGCTTTATTTGCAGCTACACGTTCACCTCGTGACCCCCAAACACCCAGATCCTTTCTGAAAACGTTGTCATCCTGGTTTAGAGCTAAGCAAAGAGTTATTGCTAAGACTTCTTTTTCAATCTGTCATATTGTTTCATGGCTACATAATTCTTCTCCGACCTCTCTTGACTTTAAGAGAACCTCTTACCGCTGAATTCCTCTGTCTGTTCCGACAAGGATTTATTTAAAGCGGCTGCTTCTAGCTGCTCTCCAGCCATGCCCCAAACAGATGGTGGCTAGTCGTGCAACTGGAAATTCAACTTATGTGAATTATCCCAAAAAATACTTTCACGTGTATTTTCCCCCTCTCCAAATGTGAAATGATCTATTTTCTCACCCTTTTGCAACTTTCCTTGTAGCTTTGCCTCCTTTGCAATTCCCTCACAGGGAACAGAGGTTTTATTTTGTTTGTTTGATGCATCCTCTCACTCTTGCAAAGGCAAGGGATGCAAAACCTGAATTCAAAGCAGATCAGCCTCATTCGGTGTTGACGAGCTAGCATGCTGATGAGGGCTGCATTTTGCCCCTCTGACACGGGTAACCCACAAGGGTGTCTAAAGATGTGTGGCCCTGATTTAATGATGTCATGTTTTCACTCCAGAGGTTTCAAAAGTACATTCAGTTAGCTAAGAATTTTGATTGCAACACCACGCCTGGCGTTTTGCAAATTTTCACACACATCTGTGCGGATGCCACTTGTTGGAACCTGCTTCTGTCCCTGAATGCTTTATCAAGCTAATTTTTGTCAGGAGCAAATACAGATTTTAAGGACCTTTTATCAAGCTTTGAACAATTCCATACACGGCTGATGAAGGAACCTGTGATTCACAACTGCTGTGTCCCCATCCTGCAGGTCCTTGTGATTAATCACATAGAGGTAGTCCTCGTTTAGTGACACAATTAGGACCAGCAACTGGTCATTAAGCAAAGTGGTCACTAAGTGAAACCGTGACTGTGCTTATGATCTTACTTCAACTTTACTTTACTTTACAAACCTGCAAAGGTCATAAATGTGAGGATTGATTGCAAAGATATTTTTTTATCGCCATCATAACTGTGAACAGTCACTAACTGAGGTAGTCACTAAATGAGGACTACCTGTGCTCCTTTGTTATATAGCTGGGACCAGACCAACTTCCATGGTGCTGGGTGTTCAGACATTATCCTGATTTATCATTACTTTGAAAAGAAATGTTGTCACTCGCTGAGATGGGCGGCTATAGAAATCAAATCAAATCAATCAATCAATATGCCATCTGAGTTGTGCAAAGCAAGGCAGCAGATGTTAAAATTGCTTGAGAATAGTTTGGCCTGTAGACACTACAGTTTTATAGGTAGATGAGCAAGTGGCTGACTATATTGTTTTTATAAACGTTGTACAAATAAAACTATCCAAGTTATTCTGCCTGATACCTACCTTGTAATACTGATGGAGCTTTAGATATCTGCATGGAGAAGGAGTGAATTCCCCACCACCACCGAAACTGCAGTCTTTTCTCTGCTTCAATTTCCCCCCCAATTTCCCAGGATGGCCGTCCATTCCATCAGAATCTTACTCAAATCCACAGGAAAACGTGCTAAAATTCTCTTAGGATGAAGGAGTGTGACTTAAGCGTTTAGGCAGCAACTGGATCCAAATGTAGTAAATGTCGTTATTTTATACCGTATCGCATTAATTATGTTAGACAACTAACATTCCAAACTACAATTGCTTCCGTTTTAGGGAGGTAGCAGGAACTTTTTTCTCCCTTGTGAGAGCGAATGCCAATCAAAACTTTTTAATGCTAATGAAAAACTCATTTTGGACTCATTTCCTCAGAAAATGTTCAGAAGACGAGGTTTACCATGAAGTACATTTGTCTTGAATCCTAGGCATGGTTCAGAATATTGTTCTCAACCTCAGCAACTTTAAGAAGTGAGGACTTCAACTCCATGCTGGCTGGGGAATTCTGGGAGCTGAAGTCCACACATCTTAAAGTTGCCCAGGTTGAGAAACCCTGGTTTAGAACAAGCCAGATGTGTCCCTCTGAGTCGGCCTTGGTTGGGCTTCAACTGAGCCCCCGTTTCCCTTCCTCTTTCTGCTTTAGGGATGGGTCCAGGGGCATCCATGGGGTGGTGTCATGTTCATCGTTACAATGGTCTGGATACATCGTAACGTTTCGCATGTCAATTTCCTGATCCGTGTCTGCCATTTGTTGGGAGAGGAATTTCAGCCGTGCCGGGCTGTACTCTCCTTCATGTTACTGAGGAATGTGTGTTTGGGTTATGGCATGTGTTCAAGGTTACTTTCCCAGGCAGATCTGTGCGGTTACCAACACCTGGGAGGGGGTGGTTGCTATGGTGGGGCGAGGGGCGGGATCGGGTTTGAAGCGAGGGTTTTTAGTTTGTATTTGGCGCGCTTTTGCTCATTCTCAGCTTTCTTCGTATTTGCATACTATTCTTTCAATAAATCAGTTTTCATTAAGAATCTGCTTGTGAGGCTGAGTATGTCAGAACAGGCAACCATTACAGGTGGGGGGGAATCAAAATCTGCAAGAGGGTGGAATTTGTATCTTAAGCCTTGCACCAAATTCATTCTGCTATCATGCTACCCTGGCTATACTTGAGATCAGACGCAGCAAACTCTTTGCTCAGTTGTGTAGGGGAAATATTAGCATGATGGCAAAGTTAGAAGTAAAGAGTGAGTACTCAGCTCATCTCCCTGTGAGCTCACATTTCTGTCCTGTTGCAAGCCTAAGACTGCAATATTCAGAATAGTAACTTTCGTAGGAACAGGCTGGGCTAAGATGCTTTGACAGCTCTGACACAGAGCATTCCTTCTTACCACTTTCCAGACGTGTCTTGGTTGCCCCACACATGTTCTCCAAACATGGGTTTGATTCCAGTGCCAAACATTTCAAATGAGTAATAGGAGTTCAGAAAAAAAGAACTCAGGCTTAGTGGGTGTAAAAACTTCAACATGACCTTTCCCGACGCGAAATCCTAGATATGCCCATTAACTGTGCAGACTGCAGACAGTCACCAAAACAAATACAGCTGTGCTCCTGGAAAAGGGGCCAAGACACCATCCGGAGACCATCCTGGCCAACTCCAGACTGGCAGGCTTTAGCCTTTCCCTCTGCAGAAGGACTGGTGATGCCAGGCTCTGAATCTTCAGCCTCAGTTCTGGCTTGGTGGCTGCACCTCGCTAATCTTGGTTTGTCTTGAAAAGCTAACCAGGATCAGAACTGGTTAGTGCTTAGGTGGGACACCAGCAGGCAATCCAACACCCACAGTCAAAAAGACATCCTAGTTAAAGGCCAACGTGAACCGTTTCCATATAGAAAAGCTATATTAGTACCCTTGTGACGTCACCCATCTGCACGTGAGTAGTTAGATGTAGCCCCCCACCACCACCACATTTGTTGATGTGGCTTTTACATCTGGAAGGAATCCAGGAGCAGCAAAAGGTCTGGAGCAGCTGATAGGATGCCAGTCTTCAGGCAAATCCTTGGTGTAACCATCTGCAGAAAGCTGGCATTTAATTCAGGTCTTTTCCTCTGTAACATTTTCTGACTCTGCAGCATTGAGGTTATCTATTCATTCCACAGTGCAGGCACAGAAGCCTTTTAATAAATGACCCATGCTGGGAAAGTAGCATTATCAGGATCAGAATTGCTGGGTGAACATTTTATTTATATTGATTTATATGGCCGCCCATCTCACCAGTGTGACTCTGGCTGGCTAACAGAAATTAAAATACAACATATATTTAAAAAATAATTAAAACAGACAAAAATCATTTTTTAAAAAATTAAGAGAACTGAAATTAAACATTTTGTTTTAGGAATTCTGTTGCTGAATATTCTACAAATGTATGTGATATTCAGTTATATTTGATTTTCATCTTTAACTTGGATATTTGATGTCAGTCTTGGGTAGTAGTTGATATGTAATACAGATCACCTATAATTGTATTTAGTGTTGCTTACAAAAAAATGTCTTAGTATATCTGACAATAAAAAATTGTTGGCATCAAATATTAAGCATAGAAAGCAATCTTTATCAATTGTTCATTTCATTTTTTGATCAAGTTTGATTCCAAATGCATCTCCAGCTTGAAATGCTAATAGAAAATTGATTTTGGGGGGGAGCAGATTTCAAAGACCTGTCACTACTTATTTCTGTTCTAATCCATGGGATGTTAACTTCGTAGTAACATTTTCTTGGACCAAACCTATTGCAAAAAAGTTACCAGAGGCAGTTCTTTCATCAGATGATAACACAGTCTAGGCCAGTGTTTTTCAAACTTGGCCACTTTAAGATGTGTGGATTTCGATTCCCAGAATTCCTGGCTGGCTGGGGAATTCTGGGAGTTGAAGTCCACCCATCTTAAAGTGGCCAAGTTTGAAAAACACTAGTCTAGATTCAGTCCCTGTGGGACATATTTAGGCTTGTTTGATTTTCCCCTCAGCTTTCGGCAGGTCTGATTTCTGAAGCCTTCTCTGCAGACTTCATCTTACCCTTAGCTTAAGAAGCTCATGAGATATTACCTATTCTTTTTAAGGGCTGGGACTCCTTTTTGCCAAGAGCTTTCAAAATATCGAAACAAGTGATTTGTCAGGGCTGACTCTTGAGGAGCCAGTCCAAAGTGCAGTGGAAGACCAGAATATCTATGATCCAGATAACAATGTTTACCATCATCCTATGCCTGGTTACGCTGAAGTTAGGCTCAGTGTTTGTGGAGGGCCCCAGCTCCCAAGCTGAAATTATACACACCTTCTGTTGCCTTGTGGGTCCCCCACGCTTTCCTGGTCACTAATCACCCTGGAGCCTAACTAATATCACCCAGTGGCTACCCTAAAGAAGCACGGGCACCCATTAGAAAGTGCCACCCTCTCATAGCACAAAGGGTATAAGCTATGTAATATGTGCCATCCCTTCACCTGATACAGAAGAGCAAATCTCCTTCAGTGGATGATGCCACCTCCACTCAGCCTAACCTATTCCGCAGACCCTTCTTGGACGTCCTGAGATGGGCAGGGTCAGCTTTCATGGCGGAAACCTTCCGATGTGATTGCTAAGGGTCGACAATGCCTTGATGGTGCACAACCCACCAGAAAGGGTCAGCTTGATCCTGATGCCACCTATCTGGGCTGAGCCAGGAATAACCTTCTGATTGATTGATTGATTGATTGATTGATTGCAGAAGTCACAAAGGGAGACAAACGTCTCAGGAATGACCCTCAGCCATTCAGAGTCACCTTAGGGTTATTGAATAAACAACCCCTCGGTTCTTCTCTCAGATGGTAAGTTTGTACAGAGCAACCCTCTCCGAGGTATAACAAATTAGAAACCAGACAACCAAACACATCCATTTATAAGAAAAATATACAAGAATCAGAAGTCAAACTTGGTGGTGGCTTATTATTTATTTATTAGTGTGTTGGTTTATTTATATCACCTTCCTGTTCCTTCACAATCAAGATCTTGATAGTAGTTGCCATTATAGTAAGAGTAAGATCTACCTTTAAGATGTTCTGCTCATTAAAAAAAACACAGAGGGTGAGGACTCCAGTTCGCACAAGTTCCGTATCTCTGTTAGGTAGTTAGTTAGTTGGTTCTGATGCTGTTTCACTGCTTTAGTCGTGGGACTCCAAAGAGCAGAGGGTCTACCCAGATATGTGGCTGCCGATCTCATTCATGACAGAAGGCAACTCATCTAGATTCTTTGGGCACTGAACGATCGTTAAGCCTTTCAGATGCTTGTGAATCCCAACTTTTCCTGCTGTTCTACAGCAATGGAGCCTGGAAGAGACCTGCTACCTTGCTGCAGAAGGCCATTTCCCCACCTTTCTGCTCTGGCTCTGCTTGTATCCCATAAACAGCAGACGAAGTCCTCCTACATGTATCTCATAAAGACAGCGCGTCCATTTCAAATTAGGAATAATTTGTAGGACAGCAGCCTGTCAGATTTGGGGCACAAGCAAGCGAAGAGGGCAAGAACAGCAGCTGACAAAATGGAAAACGCTGTCACGTTCTCTAAAATGAAGAGATGTGGAACAGATGCCCATGACAAGAATCGTGGCTTAACCTGAGATAAATGACAAAAGTACATTGGTAGGGAGGCCAATCAAGGCTGAATGAATGCTCAGATATTGCTGAGCCTGACAAATCTTTCTTGCTATTTATGGCGACTTTCCACCTGAACTCACTGTGTCTGCAGATACCGGCAATTATAGGAGAGCTTCTCATCATTTCTCTCCATCCTTACACAACCGCCTTCTCTCTCCCTCTTCCCCTTGTCCAAGCAGTCTACTGAGATACTCACACATTTGTCATGGGGGAGTCAGGTGCAGGCAGGAGATATCTAAAGCACTGCACATTTCCAGGGCCTTTCCATGCCGGATCTTGGTCAAGAAGGTTTAGATCTTCATTTTCACTCAAGTTCTTCAAAAGGCAATGGTTTGGTCCATTAAAGACTAGGGTTCATTTGCCGAAATTGGACCATACATTTTCTAGTTTAAGCTTAACAAATTACAGGTAGTCCTCACTTAACAACCATAATTGGGACCAGAATTTTGGTTGCTAAGTGAAGCAGTCATTAAGCAAATCCAACCCAATTTTATTACCCTTTTTGCAGCAGCTGTTAAGTGAATCACATGGTTCCCCACTGATTTTGCTTGCCAGAAGCTGGCCAGGAAGGTCGAAAATGGCAATCATGTGACCATAGGACACTGCAATGCTCATAAATGCAAACTGGTTGCCAAGCACCCAAATTGTGATCACATGACCGTGGGGATACTGTGACAGTCATAAGTGTGAGGCCTGGTTGTAAGTCAGTTTTTTCAGTGCCATCATAAATCCAAACCATCACTAATCAAATGGTTGTTAAGCGAGGACTACCTGTAACTACTTGATCCACGTTCTGGTTGCTTCTTGAATGTTATAACCAGAACTGCTACCAGTTTTTTGGGGGGAGACAGAAACTTACAGATCAGTCATTGCATAGATATGTGTTCCTAACACGAGGACACCAAGACATGCATCACAACATTGTAAGTAAGCTCTGCTCTTTCATACTCAGCAGTACCTTAGGGGTGAGGTTTGCATTGCAGTGTTGTGATTTGTGTTTCGTGTATCTCTTGACCTACCTTGTGAATGCCTGTGGTTAAAAAAGTCCAGACTACCCTACTCAAAAATAAAACGCAATGTGAAATTCAGACTTAGCCAATCACACCCTGAACAAGTATCACCAATGGAGTGGGAAATCAAACATCAGTTCTAATCTTCTTAGCAGAATGAAAGCTGAAAATAAACATGTGGGCTGAAAGGAACAGCTAGTTGTGCAGCAGCGAAGAGCAACTGTGGCCTTTCTCCACCTCTGAGTGGAAGTGCCTTCTACCCATCCTTGAGTTAGCAAACTATACCAGCATGGCCCTCGCTCTTCCATGCCAGCCCCAGGGCCCTCCTTCCAAGGTCTTCAAGAGTGAGAACACCTAACAGATTTTATAGACTTTGAGGCAGCTCTTGGGGTGTGTTGGAATAAGGAGGAACCACAAGGGGATGAGGGAAGACCGTCTCATTTAAGGGCCTCAGACTAGGTGAAGTCAATGTCATGCAGACATGGCGGGAAAATTTTTTTTTAGCAGGGTATGTTTGTGCTCTGGTTAGAGGCAAGTAGGGAAAGGAACATAAAACCTGGAGTAGCAGACGAGATCAAATCACTGGAGAAAAGTAATCAACAACTATAATTGAAGAGAAAAAAATGAAGTGTGTGAGAGCTTAAATGATTCATCAATCTACAATATGAACAAGTTGAAATGTGTCCACGCTTTGCTGGGGACAAATCAATGCAGGTGACCATGCTAAGAGCTCCCAATTCCCAGAGCAATTTATCTGATTGTTGCAATCCCATTTTCTGGTACACTTTGAGCTCCCATTGACCATCTTTGGAAAGGGCTAAAAAAATCAGGACCTCTAAGCAGATTTTAGGGAAGGGGATGTCTTCAGGTTGGTCAAAAAAGTCAAGGTAGTGGCCACAACCATACAACCAACAACAGTCACACATAAAAAAGGGACAGGGCTTCAGATGGGTAATTATAACTGACTTTTTTGATACCCACAGACGCCCCTGAGTCTGGGACATTATGAATATAGTTATCAGGCATTGAGGATCAAATAAGCAGCCAGACTCACCAGTTCTACCCAAGTTTCAAAGGGCTACTTCAAAATTTCTTCTTTGCTGCTCCTCCGGATCAGCTCTTCGTGCCTCTTTCTTGAGATCAAAGATGCTTGGAGAGGAGGACGGGATGGGCCAAGAGATTGTGAATGTGCTCGCATGATGGGATTGACGCTGGAGGAAGAGCTTACTGAGGGTGGGGCTACCCTTCCGTGGGTCTTTCCCCCCTTGCACCTACCTGGGGCAGAAAAGGCAGCCTCCTTCTTCTGCAGTGCCCCCTCACGTTGCCTTCATCTCACCCCTGGTGAGTCAGTCATCCGGAATCATTCTGGGGTCAAAGCAGCCCCTACATTTATCCCAACACCATCCAAGGACAGCCTCAAGCAAAGCCTGCTAGACTTTGGAATCCGTTACTGTGGAAGAAGCTGGGAGGGGCAAAGTGATGCTTTTCGGCTGTTTTGGGCTGATGGGGCGTCTTCCCTTCTGGCCGCTGGTCAGCCTGGGCTGCGGAATTTTATCCCAAAGGAGCCAGTTCATCCAAACTGCACAAACGGGTTGCCCTGCTTAAGCTCTGAGGCCATTTTGAGTTCAGATCGAGGCTGAAAATAGCAAAAGAGCGGACTAGTTTCTAGGGCTGTAAAGACGTTTGAGGGCTTGGTGGAGATGCGGAACAGCTGCAGGAGAGGCAGAACTGAGACAGCAGTGGGGCAGCAGATATCCCACCGGCCTGGTTTTCTGCCAGCTCTAGGGCTGGTTGAGAGCATTTCAACTGAGCAGTGGGGAAAGGCCCTTAGAAAAAGGGCAATACAAAATTAGGGGTGTCTATAGAGGGGTTGAAAAAGTCAAGATGGTGTCTTCAGTGGTGCAATCCAAGCCCCGCCCCTTTTGATGCAGGGATCTGGCTACCATCTTGACTTTTTTGACCTCCCCCAGGGACATCCCAATTCAGATGGAAAGGATAACCTTCCAGCACAATTGCGGATAGCAAGTGAGGAAAATGTGAAGGGTTTTGAAGTAATCCCTGGCAGGTAATCCTTTAGTTTCGGTTTTTATTAAAACTTAAAGATGAAGGGGGGAAAAGGATCAGAACTCATTTGGGAACGGCAAATTACTGAGGGTGACATTTAACGGCACAAGAAGAAGCAGGCAATGAATTCAATCCAGGATTGGCTCAGATGCCATCTCAAGTCTCTTTCTCATGACTCTGGCCCTGTTTTTGCCATCCATTTCTCAAAACGTGAGACTCGCTCGGGCACCCTTAATGGTCTGACGCAGCAGCGGACGGAAGCCCAGGCTGGTTTTCTGGGTTGAGGTGACTTATTTATATATTGCCCATTCTCAAGGCCGATGTGACTCTTGGCCTGTTCCTTATCTAACTAAGGAAGTTTCCCCCCTTTCTGCAGAGGCACACTTGCATTGCAAGCAATGCATGTTAAAATCAGCCTATAGATCGCACACCCAACACTCTTGCTAGCATTCACATTTTACATTTGCATGTGCCTACATTTCCTACGTGTGTCATTTGAAACATGTGAATTGATGCAAGGAAGAGAAGGGCTTGCACAGCCAGATGCTCATGGGATTCTGATGAAGCCATATTCAGTTACTAGTGTTATGGTGATGAAACATTGTTCAGGTGGAATTACGATGCTGCAACAAGGGCAAGTTACCCCTTACATCTCAGGGAATTCTCACCAGCTCCATCCCTGTATTTTCTCCCATATGAATGAATGAGCTTCCCAGTCTATGCAGGAACCATCTGCCCGGGCCTCATAATGATTAGGCTTTTGTTGGCTTGCTTGCTTCATTAAGCATTGCCCTGGGCTTCTCTAAGCCACAGATCAATACTAACTTTGTTGTGATTATAATGCATTTTTAAATGCCCCCATTTCTTCATGCCACCCTTTTTTCCATGACACATGAATCAATACCGAACCATCTGATGGCCAGAAGTGAATGTTTCCGGTAAAGAAAACAAATAGTTATTATTCCCATTTCCTTTTTTTATAGTAATTTTATTAAACATTACAGTTAAAAAGATAAAAACTAATACAAACTAAAAAAAAGAAAAGAAAAAATAGAAGGTACAGAAAAGAAAGAAAAAAGAGAAAAATAGAAACAGAAATAGAAACAAAAACAAAGAATATAGTAAAGAATATAGAATATAGAATGAAAAAATAAGAATATAGTAAAGAAAAAGAAAATAAATATATAAAGAAATGACTTGCCCCTACATCACAACAAGTATAAAGAATTTTAGAAACTTATCCCTTCTTCTAAAATATAACAAATAATCTCCTCTTCCCATATCCCATCTCTTACCTATAAACAAATCCTTAAAAACCCTGTCCTTTCAGTCCTGATCAGCAAAAGTCCATTAAGGGTTACCAGAGACAACAACATATCTATTTTAACCTTGATCAAATAAACCAACTTTATATTCCTTCCTTTTATTTTTAAAAATATTGATCTTTGGTCCCTTCAAATAATATCTTAGAGCTTGATTTCTTTTCATCTTACTTTGTCCCTTCTCACAAAATTCTTCAAAGCTTTAATAAGTCTCTTTTGTAAATCCAATACAGGAAAATTATCCAGGTCACTCTCTTGGTTTGTTATTTGTAGATTCTTTGAATTATTAAGACATCAGCCAATTTCATTTGTATATCCAGTGTAACATCTTTTTTCGTATCGTTCTTGTAGCCTGTCATTTTAAAATCCACTTTCAGATCAGTCTCAGTTTTGTCCAATAAAACTTGTTCCTCTTCCATGAAATCTTTTAAACACAGTCTATCAGTAATGGCAGACACTCTTAAAATTAACTTCTGGATCCATTGTTTACAAATATCTTTCAATACTTCCAACATTAAAGTATTTTGCTCCATTCTGCATTT
Organism: Candoia aspera; assembly: GCF_035149785.1. Classification (NCBI taxonomy): domain Eukaryota; kingdom Metazoa; phylum Chordata; class Lepidosauria; order Squamata; family Candoiidae; genus Candoia; species Candoia aspera. The sequence continues at coordinate 80,397,590 of NC_086159.1, forward strand.
TTGTTGTTTATCCGTTCAGTTGATTAGTAAGTCAAATTTAAATGTTCTTCTCCTTTAATTGAAATCTTTAGTTCCTTCTGCTTCCCTCTAGTGTCCAAATTTCAATACTTCCCTGTCTAATCACTTCTGGAAATTACTTATTAATAGCTATTAAGAACCTTCGGTGGACAAGTTTTACAGCACTGGGTGAGTTTCCTTCAATCCTTAATGAAAGAAGTTTTAAATACAAATTTAAGGACTAAAAAAATTTTTTTTTAATAAACAGCAAAAGAGTGGTTAGAATGTTGATTTTGGAAATTTACAAATGGATTAAGGGTCCAAATGGATTTGAAATAAGAGTTTGGAATTAATTATAAAAATCCTTCCCATGGGAAAATGCTTTTGTTTTGAATTCTTAAAAAAAACATGATAGGATCGGTTATTATTCCCATGTCTTATGCATAAACCAGGAAAAGGAGTCCTAGAAAATAAAACTAGGCAGATGGGAATTTCTGAAATGCATTAGTAATCTAGAAAGAAATCAAGGCATCAATATTTACCTCATTTTTCAAATGTCCCAGTGAATCACACAGTTCAAGTGTAGTTGTGATTAACATAGCATACTATAAGCATTTGGGTCTTAAGCAGTGAGGAAATAATTATTTTTATTGTTTTAAAAAGAATCCAATAGTTTTGTATAGAAAGATGCAGAGACAGCATTCAAAATGGTTCTATGAATCCCTGAGTACATCTTGGTGTCTACAGACCGATTCATACTTCCTTTTTGTCCTTTATAGCTTGGCTGTCTGAATGAACAAGGGAGAGACTCCATTTTCCCTGCCAGATTCTCCTTTGGTTACCTAAAATGGAGCTTAACATGGCTCAGGGGTGCCGACAAAGGGAGTGATGCACTTAAAAACCAGATGGAGCTTCAATTTCACGGTCACAGATGCCATCTTAATGTTTTTGACCACGTCCTACAGACATATCTCATACAGCTGGTAGCTATTAAGGGTTACAGCGGATCTGTTTACTTGGGGAGTGAAGGCCAACCCTACACACAGACAGTCACATACATGCACACTATGAGCAGGGTTACAATCTGAAAATCTTTAGGAATGTAAACTTGGATTTTCCTTTGACAATCAGTCTGGAAGCAAAATAATGAGGTGTGGTTTCATCTGAAACCTGGAAGGAAAGGCACCAGCTATTTCTGGGGCCCATTAAATTGGATTAACATTTTCAGTAAGTTAAAAAAAAAGAAGCATTTTAGAACTGGATGGCACCCCAAAGCAGAAATGGGCTATTCTTGTTGGCCAATACTTGACATAGGTGGGACTCAGATTCCCAACATCTGGATGCTTTTGGATGGGAGATTGTATTAATAGCTTCACTGATTTCTAGGCACAAGGCAGAAAATATTTGGCTAAGGAGAAATTGATGTTGGCACCTTTTGAAGTGAAACAAACTCCCGGACTCACCTTCTGGCAGATAATACCAGAGCTAAAGAGAAATTCTATAACTGAATAGCAATTTTTCCTTGGACATTGTGCTTAGGACATATTTTTATTATGAAGCAACTTTCTTTCTAAGAGGGCAGCTTCAGTTCAAGGACTCTGGATGCCAGAAAATATCAAAAGCATATTAGCATGGAATTCTTTTGGTAAGAGAACACACTGGACCTTAGTTAGTGACCCATCGATTTCCCATGTGTTCAGCACACTTATTCTTCCAACACTTCCTCATCATTAACCATCCAGAATTCAAACCAAACATTCTATCTATTTTTGAAAAGAAGAGAGATTCTCAAAAATGTGCATCAAATGGGAAGTTCTCTGTCTTCTGCACTTGGATTCAGGGCTGAAAGACTATTTGAGAAACTGAACTGGTTCACACAATGAAGTAGTCTGTAAACTGTCCATTTAAAAGACCTTTGTAACTGTCCATTGATATTGGGGTCTAATCAGCTCTGGGTTCGGAAAATGTAGTCGGTTCTGAATGCCAATTAGAACATATTTTTTCACAACCAGTATGTGCATCAGTCCAAAAGTCTTCTCCATTTCCACCTCTGAGCAATCCTGGCTGCATCTTTGTCCGGTCCGTTGCTCAGCTTACCTCTAACCCCATCACTGGACTAGTATTTCAGCCATTGCCACCAACTCTACACATGCATGGCTATTCCTCCTGTAAGCAATTGGCCCATCTAGGTTTGCTCCAGTTTCCACCATGTTCATCACAAACAGCCCGAACACTGAGCCCTTCGTGAGAATCACTTGCCATCTTGATCAGCAACCACTCTTATGCTTATCTGTAAGGATCAAGCTTCTGTTATCAGGACACAGATTTAAAAAATCACATGGTTCTGGCCACCATCTTGCTTTTTTTAACCTTCTCCCCCACGACCACCTTGTACAAGCATTAGAACCATGGACCTCCAGAGTCTTCAGGCATAGCAGTACCAGTGCCAAATGCTAAACGATGGTCTTTGGCCATACTGTTTATTGAAGACCCCATTTCCTTAGGCTGTCTCTCAGTGAAATAGCTCTCAAAATTCATTCTTTAGGCTAAGACTTTCTCTGGCCATTGTTCCTTGCTGGTTCAGAGCAATTTTCATGTAAGTCAGGGTAGAGATTTTTAACCTAGCCTCTTTAACATACTGTATTTTAATAATGCGCTGTTTCATTATTTTGGCATAGACTATGATTAAGTTTCTAGTCATAGACGTCTGCCAAATTTTCCAGACAGACTGCATATTTTTCGTGCAAAAAGTAGTGTGTTCATAAAGGAATGGTGATCTCTCTTCTAAAATACAGTAGAGGCAATTGCTGGGATTTGAGACAGACTCACGAAGGATCAATTTACTGATCTTTTCCATGAAATAATGTAGCTTAGAATTCACACAACTACCAAGGAAAACAGACCAGATGACAGAGGCATGTCCTCATTCTGAAGTGAATGCTAAAGCTAAAGAATATTAAAACTAAGAAGGACCAGAGTAGGGCAACCAAGATAACAAGGGACCATGGATGAAAAACTTAATGACATACAGTTGGAGCTGCTGGGTATATTTAGCCTGGAGAAGAGATGATTGTGAGGAGACACGATGCCTGTCTTAAAGTATCTGAAGGGCTGTCATGCTGAAGACAGGGCAGAATTGTTGAGTGCTGTTCCAAAGACAGTGCAAGGAGCAAGGGTTCAAGCAGATTTCAACTGGACATCAGGAAGAATTCTAATGAGAAGAGTTATTTAACAATGGAAAAGGCTGCCTTGGGAGGTGGTGACCTCCTTTGCTGGACATGTTTAAATAAAGGCTGGATGGCACCTGTTGGGGATGCTATAGTAATGAATTCCTGCACTGGGCAGGGCATTGGACTAGATGATCTTCAAAGTCCCTTCCAACTTTTAAATTCTATGATCCTTTGATCACTTCTCAACCCCACAATTTCTCTACCTTCATGTGCTGTAATTGGATCAGCCAAGGATGGCTTGATTGCAAGGATCACTCTGACATGTCAACCACTGAATATTCTGCTCCCCACCATGGCATTTTAGATAAAGAGTGAAAGGGAGAAATTTTAGTATGGCTTCATAGTGATTGTCTGCCTTTCCAGAGCTTCATCCAGTTTGGGTCCATGTTGTGGTCTAAGGATCAGAGTAGAATGGGTTCATTCTCATCTGCTCTGCCGTGATACATAATGCATAGAGATACTGTTGTCAGCTGTTTGTACTCCAAGAGTATAATAACTTAATTTAATATTACATTATCAGCAAATTATCTGTTAGTATAGATGCTCCATCAGGAAATTGAGTTTCAAAATGATTTGAAATTGGATTTTATTTCCTCTTCCTTCTGATTGAAATCCACCCACCTTCGTTCTTGAGATTACTACCAGAGAGCTGGAAAGTTGATCCTCCTACATATTTCCAGTTAAACAGCATTTTAATAGGGCAGCCAATTCTGAAACTCCTTTGACCAAAAGGCCATCTTAATTGACATACTTTCTTTTCATATTTGGCTTTGTTTTTCTTTAGAGAGGGGACAGCTCCATGCCCAAGTGTCATAAGACAGAACTACACAACAACTGTCATTTCTCAGCACTTTCTACCCAACTTGGAAAGTTTATTTCCCGTTGAACATCCTGCCCTCACATATGGAGTCGAGATAGGGCACTCTTGAGCTTCTTTCTCATTCCTGCCTGTTCTCCTTGGCTAAGTTCATGTTTTCTGTCTGACCCCCCACAAGCAGGCCACAGGCTAAATCTGGGTTTTATGAACAAATACAACTGTAAATGAATCTCCCGATGTATGACTGTTTACTTCCTTCTACAGCCTAATAAATATTGTTGTCTTATCAGTATCTGTCATCTAGTCCAAAAAGTTAAGAACTTGCTTTGTATTTTGTAGAAAGCTTTGATTAATTGGTCATCCCTGAAATCTAATGCAAACCATGTTGCCTTGGAAGTCTGTCCTACCAAATTCAGGGGAACCTATTTCCTCGACTGGGATGGGGAACTGCCGGCCTGCAGATCAACCTCGCATTTTCACCTGCCTCCAGAGCAGCAGTAAGGACCCTTACCTCTCCAGGAAAAAGAAAAATGGTTCTTGGGACTTTTCCCCAGCTCACTGGAAGCACTTATGTAGCTGTTCTGAAAACATGGAGGAGGAAAATTCAATTCATTGCAGAGCCAGTTGAAGCAGCTTCATGATGTGACACTTGGGACTCACGGATTATTATTCCTTTTATCATCACAATTTATTTATCTTGATACCCCAATGAATAACAAGGTTTCCTCCTCCTACCATCTATCAGAGCATTTATTTTTGAGAACTGGAATCCAGTTTGGAATGTGTTTGACCATGACGGCAGAAGAAACCGTGAGGTCTCTGCACCTTTGATTAGAGTGAGAGAAGGATAAATTATGCACAACAGGCATGCCCTTTTCAATTTTTCTATGAACTGGGGGAGCAGAGGTCTGTAGGTTTCTACACTCAGTATTATGTCCAAATTCAGAGCTGCCATGCATAAAAATGTGTCCTCTGAAAATGCATGGAGAACATGTGGCCCAAGGATTATTTACTGCGGCATTCAGTTCCTGCAGCGTCCAACCACAGCGAATAATTTACAGCTAGTCCCAGATTAGCCTGCTTTAAAAAGGGATTGGCTGTCTTTGAGCAGAGAATCCCCAAGTTTATGCAAAGAGATGGAATACTTCTTTGCTCTATTCCGAATAATCATTCCATTTTATTGGATGCCCCCGGGCGAAAAAAGACCAGCATTCTCCAAGCCAGAGAGAAGTAATTCACAGCTCTCATAAACTGAACCACACAGCCACAGCCAGGAATTCCAATGGTTCCAGCTATGGAATTTGGGCTCTGGAGCGTCATCAGTCAATCCAGGGCAGTCGTGGAGTGGATCTTGCCATTCATTGGTTCTCGGCTGCCAAGCTCTGCTGCGTTATCTCTGCTTGTATAGAAAAGGCTTGGTAAATAATAACAAAGGTGATTTTGCTGGCTTGTCTCATTTCAGCTTCTGACAGCACAACATGCTGACTGCATCCACAGCTTTTAGAATTATGTGTCCATGACTTTTTGCAGGGAGTTCCTCAAGCTCCATTATCATCTGATCATCTTTTTCCTCCATGCGTGTCTCACTTTCGTATCTGTCCCTTCCCAATTTTCTCTGCTGCTTATCTCTGCCAAGCAGAGGGTGAAGGATGCCTGAGGTGTGCTGATAGAAAATAAAATAAAAAAAGAAAGATTGTACTAAGCTGCGCAAACAGAGGAAAACTGCTACTCAGCCACATGAAGTCCATATCTTTAAATAGTGTATTCTGTATCCCAACTTGATTGGAAAAAACACTATTTTAGAGACATCTAGCCCATGATTAGAGGGACAGTCCCACCGTGTTCATTGGGGATACAGGTTTTGGCCTCTCCGGCTCCTTCCATGCAATGTTCAACCCCAACCGTGCTTTGTCCAGGGGTGGCCACAGGGAGGGTGTCCAAATCAAGACGGCAGCCTTTTTATGTGAGGAATGGGAAAAGGAAAAGCCTTCGATCAGGCTTATAGCCCCCAGGTTCAATTTTTGAACCCTCTTGATTTAGTCTGATTTTAAAAAATCCTATCCAATCTGCATTCTGGGAGTACAAAGTGGCTTATGGGGAGCTCTCCCTTCATTCTTCCCCTGTAACCATCCTGGGAGGTAGTGGGGCTGGGAGAGACGGGTGGGTCAGCCCCATCAGGGAGACCCGGATGAGAAACCACTGCCCCGTAAGTCAGGACTTTCACTGTAGCAGCCATAGCAACTGTCAGCCCTTTGAGGTACTCCAGACAAGGAGCACCAACCACGAGTACTAACACTACCGTTATTGCAAGGTTGCAGGAACAGAATCTTGCAAGTCTACGAGTACCTCTCCCCTCCCTTACTTCTACCCTCCGGAAAACTGGGGAGGGTCCCTTCTGAGATGCTTTCTCCACCCCCCTCCCTCCTTTGAACTCAGATTGCTCTTATCAGGCTGTTGCCTAGGCAGTGGCTTTTCCTCCTGTCTCCCAAGGTCATTCCCACACACCATTGCATCAACAGAATCTTGCAAGTCTAGACGTGCTTCCCCCTCCCTCCCTTTTATCTTGGTGTGAATTAAGGAAGGTCTTGTTTGAGATGTTTACTCATGTTACTTCCTTGTGCCTGGCTCAAGCCCCTTTTATCTGACCCTTGATTTGGCAGTGGCTCCTCCTCCTGCCTTTCAGGGCCATTCTCTGTGCCCTCTGCAGGGAGATAGAGACTGGTCCATGGCTTAGGAAGGTGAGTTTGAACCTGGGTCTTCCCAAGCTTAGTCTAACATCTTAAACATTAGGCTAATTTCCTCTAAACCCTGCACTCTGATTCTCTGCTTGCTTGCTTCCATCTCTAGTGCCTATCTTCAAGTGCAAGCAATTTTCACTGTCATGTTAAAGGACCCTTCTCTGGCCTCCATGGCTTTTCTCTTGCAGACCATATTCTGTAGATTTCCAGTGGGGCCATTTGGCAAAGTGAGACCACCACCTGCTTTGCTTCAGGCCTGATGAAGACACCCAATCAGCTGGGGCATCTGGGGGTGGGGGGTCACCATTTGCAAGATGGTGGGTGTGGTAGGTCAGTCAAAGCCATGCCAAGGCTTCAATGACAACTCCACACCCACCTTCTTGCAAATTATGACCCAGCCATGGTTGCTGCTGCCAGTCAGTTTCAATGCACACAACTGGACCCAAGCCTCTCTCTCCATCTTGGTCTCCATCAGCAAAGCATCCCCAGGCCCCCTTTCCTCCTGACCTGCAACCCACTCTTCGATGGAGGGTTGCTCCATTGGAGCCCTTCTGCTCCAGTGTGTTTGGCCTGTTCTGAGCAAGCCTGGGCTCTCTCTGATCATAGGACAGCAGCCGTGGGAGGGCTGGGTGGGCCTCCTTTCCTGGCTACACAGCTGTTCCTTCGGAACCAGATCAAAAGCAACTGTTTCCTCTGAAATGTGGAATTTGCATGCCCTCCATTCCTCCTGGGCTGTGTCCTTCCTCATTCCATGGAGGCTCAGGTCCTATTCCTGCCATCTGTAGACAAAGCCTAGGGCTTATCTCTCCCTTTGCCCAAGGCTTGGATGAAGAACTGCCAATCAGCTTCTGAAATTCAGCAGGGCAACAGTGCCCAAGTGGCATAGATGGCTCGCTTTCCTTTGAGTGTTTCTTTGCCAAGGACCTTCTTGTACTTGGCTTGGCAATCTGAATGGGTCCCAGTTGTACGCTTTTCATGGTTGTAAGCTATATAAATCTTTTAAATAAATACATCAATCACTCTAGTCTTTCTTTGCAAATAAGTGGTTTCACACCCTTAATAATTTGGGCTGCCCTTCTTTGAATCTTTTCTAGCTCTCTATACCCGTTTTAAGGTTCAGGGACCAGAAGGTATACCCTTCTGCTAAAGTTTGAGAACGGTTTTAACTAGGCTGACTATACGTCCCGTTTTGAATTGGACAGTCCCTTTTTTTTAACATTTCCAGACCATCTCGTCGTTTTAATATAAATGTCCATTTTGTCCCATTTTCTTAAAAACCTTACTTAAAAATGTGAAAGTTCCTGCAAACCTGTCAGTCTGACTTTGAGTGGAAGGAGGGGGAGCTCAGCAAAAACAGCGGGGAAAAAAGCTGCAGAGCTCAACCCAGCGGGAAACCTAAAAGGAAAAAATAGGATCAGCTGCTAGGCGGTTATCAAAGGGCCAGCCAATTGGCTCCCGCCTTGAAATGGTGGGAAGAAAAGAACATAAAAGCACGGCCAGAGGAGGAACAGCTTGCTGGGGACAACTGTTCACCAGACTCTCCAGCCCAGCCTTGCCTCTCGCAAATGGAGGAATCCGAAGATTCCCAGCCTGAGAAAACCAGAGAAGTTCCTGCCTGCCGATCCAACCCGTCGCCCAGTCCTGCCCTGTTTTGCCATCCCAAAGTCCCATTTTTAACCCCATCCCATTTTGCCATCCCAATGTCCCGTTTTTGTCTCAAGGAAATATGGTCAGCCTAGTTTTAGCCCATCAAGCCAGCTCCTTCTTTTCCCATTAACCACAATGCTCAAACTCCTTTTCTTTGAGACAGACCATGAAATGGAGCTGGGAAGGTAGGAGGAGAACACCACCGAACTGATGCCCACCAAACAGTCCACATTTGAAATGGGGAAGGGAAGAAAAAAAAAACCTGACTGTAGCAAGAATTCTAATGGAAGATTTGGTTTGCTTGTTCCCCTCACTAAATTTCAAGAGTGAGAAAGTTAATAGACCATGTAATGAAACTATCATATGAGAGGTTTATGTTCCTGAATAATGAAAACAGGTACTTCTTTCTGTGAAAATGAGACAGGCTCAGCTCAAAGTCTGGGAGGGAGGGACGGAGGGAGGGCTCCAGACTGCTTACAGGCTTCTGATATTCAGACAGGGGCCTCTGCAGGGCAGGGATCAAAATTTGCAAGATGGCAGGCGCAGGGCTATGTCAACCATCATGCAAAATTTGATACACATGCGCACACGCACACACACACACACTGCAGATCCTGTTGTTATGACAGATAACCCAAAAGTCACTTTTAGAGTGAGATGGGCTGTGTATAAATTTAATAATAAATAAATAAAATAAAATAAAATAAAATTTCTACAGTGGGGGCACCATGCATTACCAGGCACAGATAACAAAGTGATTAAGGTAAAATTTATACTTTGCAATGTAAAGAATAATCAAGTTGAAATTGTCCTTGTGTTTTTTGGAAGGCAACCTCTGCCAGAAGGATGCTCTGGACAACGATTCCTATCTAGGAATAACGGGAGTTGTGGCCTGACTCACTGAAAAGAAGCAGATTGTGGATAAGGGGTGTTAGAACAGTGCAGGTCTGATAACGATGGAAATGTTCAAAGCAGCATTTGGTTTTTGATATATTAAAAATACCACAACAGGGGTTCTACCTGGGTTACCTCTTGCTCAAGCACACCACTGCATAGCTGTATTCTTGTAGGACGTTCTGAGGGCTTCACTCTACAAAATGTGCCATTTAGACTGATTGGAGTATCAGTTATTCTGCTCAGCAATTCCACGTAACATCTTTGCAGCTTCCTAGTGCCGGGTCATAGTTCAGATCTTTTAAGACTGGTTAAATACAAACAGATTTGTGAGGTGTAAAGTAAATGATGAAAACATTGACGTTTAGAAAGCAGTTTGCACATCATTACTGTGAGGCTGTGAGAAGCATCTCTTGGCACCTTTGGGATATTTTTAGGGCTCTCCCTTCTCAAATGTTCATGAATCCTGTGATCCCAGGCCTCTTCTACCAACCGTGATGATGAAAAAAAGATGAAACGTGTATCATGATTTCACAATGCAAGACACAAATGCAATATGTGGACAGAATATTGGACAGAAGGTCAGAAGTCATGGGACACCACAACACCCATTCCATCCTTTGCCCTCTTTGTCCACCTACCCCACAGACGACAACAAGGACTAAAGGCAAGTTCAACATGCAGCGTTCAAGAGAAGGGGAAGTGTGCTTGCCATGCTTATTCTCTGCAATCCTTGATCCTGAAAAGGGACAGACCTCTAAACAGTGCCAAAGAGATGTTCAAATTCTTCCCAGCAGAGGAGAAATCATGATATTGGTATCATCCAGCAAGATCTGAAGCCCACGTAAGCTGCTCCCTGATAGTGATGCAGGGTATCGCAACAATCCTGGGGAAAGTTTCTGGGCTGAGTTCAAGGGGTTGCCGTTAACCTACACAGTTCTGAGCTTTGTATCCTTCAGCCGAAGGATCATCCTGTTCATGTTCTGAGATTTGATGAGATGTTCATCTGGTTGTTCATCAATAAGGAATGTATATTGAGTGGTGACAGGACCTTTGTGGAGTGGAAATAGGACCTTTTCCATGGGGGCATCCCAGGGTTTGAATGGGATATACCTCCCCAAGGATATTTCTGACCCCAGATTTATAGCCTACCAGTTTCTCATTAAGATTCCTTTGTTTGCCAAAGTGCTTATGAGCAATTAGTAGACATAATTCCCATGAATTAAATGAATTTAACTTACGAACTTTTTAACATCTCTATCTTGGATTTTATATTTATGCTTTTATTTAAGAATATTGTTTTTATTGTATTTTAATCTTTATTTATTTTAGTTTTATTGTAACCGCCAAGAGTCGCTCTTTGAGTGAGATGGGCGGTGACGAATTTGAAATATAAATAAATAAATAAATAAAAGTATAATGAATGTGAATGGATCTCTTGTTGATAATTCTCTCTCTTGTTGTTGTTGTTTATTCGTTTAGTCGCTTCCGACTCTTTGTGACTTCATGGACCAGCCCACGCCAGAGCTTCCTGTCGGTCGTCATCACCCCCAGCTCCCCCAGGGACGAGTCCGTCACCTCTAGAATATCATCCATCCACCTTGCCCTTGGTCGGCCCCTCTTCCTTTTGCCCTCCACTCTCCCTAGCATCAGCATCTTCTCCAGGGTGTCCTGTCTTCTCATTATGTGGCTGAAGTATTTCAGTTTTGCCTTTAATATCATTCCCTCAAGTGAGCAGTCTGGCTTTATTTCCTGGAGGATGGACTGGTTGGATCTTCTTGCAGTCCAAGGCACTCTCAGAATTTTCCTCCAACACCACAGTTCAAAAGGATCAATCTTCCTTCTCTCAGCCTTTCTTATGGTCCAGCTCTCGCAGCCATATGTTACTACGGGGAAACCATTGCTTTAACTACGCGGACCTTTGTTGTCAGTGTGATGTCTCTGCTCTTAACTATTTTATCGAGATTTGTCATTGCTCTTCTCCCAAGGATTAAGCGTCTTCTGATTTCCTGACTGCAGTCAGCATCTGCAGTAATCTTCGCACCTAGAAATACAAAGTCTTTCACTGCTTCTACATTTTCTCCCTCTATTTGCCAGTTATCAATCAAGCTGGTTGCCATAATCTTGGTTTTTTTGAGGTTTAGCTGCAAGCCAGCTTTTGCACTTTCTTCTTTCACCTTCATCATAAGGCTCCTCAGTTCCTCTTTGCTTTCAGCCATCAAAGTGGTATCATCTGCATATCTGAGATTGTTAATGTTTCTTCCAGCAATTTTAACTCCAGCCTTGGATTCCTCAAGCCCAGCATGTCGTATGATGTGTTCTGCATACAAGTTGAATAGGTAGGGTGAGAGTATACAGCCCTGCCGTACTCCTTTCCCAATCTTAAACCAGTCCGTTGTTTCATGGTCTGTTCTTACTGTTGCTACTTGGTCGTTATACAGATTCCTCAGGAGGCATACAAGATGACTTGGTATCCCCATACCACTAAGAAATTGCCACAATTTGTTATGGTCCACACAGTCAAAGGCTTTAGAATAGTCAATAAAACAGACATAGATGTTTTTCTGAAACTCCCTGGCTTTTTCCATTATCCAGTGGATATTGGCAATTTGGTCCCTAGTTCCTCTGCCTTTTCTAAACCCAGCTTGTACATCTGGCAATTCTCGCTCCATGAATTGCTGAAGTCTACCTTGCAGGATCTTGAGCATTACCTTACTGGCATGTGAAATGAGTGCCACTGTTCGATAGTTTGAACATTCTTTAGTGTTTCCCTTTTTTGGTATGGGGATATAAGTTGATTTTTTCCAGTCTGATGGCCAAAAACACTAAGAAGTTATGCACCCTTTATTTTTATGGACTGCAGCATATAATGAAATAATTAAACATTTTAATAATCTGAATAGTGTTCTTAGACCTGAACTGGATTGATCCATTTGATCCAATATACACAAAGGAAAGTATGCTAACATTTATTTATTTATTACATTTATATTACCGCCCATCTCCCCCAATGGGGGACTCTGGGCAGTTTACAATAAAAAGAATAATAAAAACATCTAAGCTTCAATCACACTTTAAAAACATAAATAAGATAAAAAATATAAATATAAATATATTTGTCTGGGCATCCCTTGGAAATAATTTACTAATGATCTTTGGAGCACATGAGAGGCACCAGTCTGCAACTCTTTAAAGCAGCCACATCTTTTCCCAGAATCTGTATACGCTATGTGAAATCTGAAATTTCTGTGCTTGCATAGTACCACATGCATTTGGAGAATGTGGCAGAAATAATTTGGCATTACTACCCTCCCTCCCAGTGTCTCCACATGCCATGCACAGTACTTACTTCTGTTCAGCTATTTTTGACATGTCTGTTGATTGCAGCCACAGTTGGAAGCAAGAGCAACTGTGTCAGTCCAACATCTATAATTGTCACAGCAAATTTCAACCTGCTATAGTGTTTGGGGAACAATTTTGAAACAATTAGAGCACTTGGAAGCATGAGCGTAATACTTGTTTGCAACTCTTTAAAGCAGCAATCCCAGGAAGACCTGGCTGCCCTACATGACTGTCATGTGGGCTCAGGAAAAGATGCAGCTGCTTTAAAGAGCTGTAGGCAAGGGTCACAATTATGATGCTGCCCTCTCTTGGGAACTTCCTTTCTGCACTTTCTTTTAACTCCTTTTTGGAATCATATCTAAGCTTTGCATAGGCCTAATCATCAACATATATCCATATATGGCCATAAATACGCATTTTACATTATGCTAATGCCTTGTGATTAAGAGACTGTGAACTTCCTATAATCTTCAAAATATTCCACAAAACTGTCATTGATCAGTTCTGAGGACCAGAGTGAAAAAAGAGCACAGATGTTCAGCTAACAGATGACTAAGCTATGCTTTCGGAATGGATTCAGATCATGTTATTCAGTTGGCTAAAGTAACAATATTGTAGCAAAAGTATGCCTGGACAACTTTGCGGCCTCGAGGCTGTAGAAAGCCCCCTTCCTATTTTATATTTTACATTATTTCATTTTGTTTTGTTTCGCTCCCACTGAGTTCCCTTTGACCACAGTTGTCAAAATGGTTTCCCACCACCATTCTGAGACTGGAAGCACACACACACACACACACACAAAGGTAGTGTAAGCCCTCCATAATCCTTTCCCTCACATTCTTCCCATAACTGCGGGTAACAGAGAGAAAATCCCAATCAGTCCACGTGCCGAAGGTAACCAAAATCAACCATCCATCATGGCCACACTTTCCCCAACATATTAATGCAACCCCCACTTTCCAGCATAACCAATCCCTTCTAATAGCACAAGGGTGTCCATGGCAGATCAAAAAAGTCAAGATGGTGGCATGTAATTAAAGCCATCTTGACTGTTTTCACCGCACCCTGGGTGGAGGGCCTTGACCGCAGGGTCACAACCACCATCTTGAATTTTCTGATCTTCCCCCAGGACACCCTGCTTTGTACTGCTCCATTGTGAAACAGCTTGCTTTTGAAAAGATTATCTTTCCACAAAGCACCCATCATACAGTCTTTCTCCCTTCCTTCCTATCATCCACCTCTCTGTGTTCATCAAGGAGTAATTTATATTTTACAAAACTTCATTAGTATCCAAATATTCTAGTTTTAGTATCCAGGCAAGCAGATCTCAAGTAAGACTGAGACTGGAATTTTGACTAGGTTGTTCTAGAAATATACTCCAGAATTTTAAAGACAGCTTAGCCAGCAAGATGACCTGATCTTAGCTAGCAGTTTTGGAGACAGCTCCTTGTCAAGTTCTCCACTTTCGTCCAAACAAGAAGGCCACATTTTGTACTTTCATCAAGTCCTGCAGCCCTCAGCTCCCATTACTCAGGCTGAGAGAATGGCAGAAGGGATTCTCCCTCAGTCTTTCATAGAGGGGACAATGGTGCTGTTTTTAAAGCAGATGGACATCAAGTAAAATGACAGTCCCACCCTAACTGGCATGGCAAGAAAGTCCCCAAGAGCCCACGAGAGGAAATCTGTTTCCCCAGTCCTAAGTCCCCAACAGAAAGCCATCTGTTTGTTCAGCCTCACCCAGTTCAGTCTGCATCCACATTCCAATTGCTCATTTTGAGCCAAGGTGCTAGATGCTTGTGAGATGCCCTCAAGATGACCTCGGATACGGTTTTCTTGGCAGCGTTAGGCCATGATTGCTCACTGCCTTCCTTTTCAGGGTTGTTTTTTTTTTAGTGGGATGGGGAGCTCACCCTACCCTGTAGTCCTGACAGTCCTTCATCCAGGTCTCCCAGCAGGCCTGACCCTGCTTAACTTTTAGGCCTGCATAAGGTTGAGTGGTGCTTACACTTATGCTTAAACAGCCATTTCTATGTGAACATCGTTTGACAGTCTTAATGAAATACATTAAAGTGTACAGCGTGCACAGGCTCTGCCCGACTATTAAAGAGGAACAGGCCCAGCTGGCAAAGCCCAGCACTTATCTGCAAAGTCACTTCCCTTGGATTCATGCTTCTGTTCTCAGGCTGTTAAATATAATTGCTCTGAACACCAGCATTTTAAAATGAAGCTTTATTCTCATTTCCACCAGAGGGGAACAAATGTTTAAGCTAATAATGTTATGAAACGTCACAATAAGTTTCTGTGTGAGCCTTGCTCTCGTGAGGAAAAAAAGAGACTTGCCACAAATTGGGGGATATTCCTGCTTCTGTCATCACCCCTTCCCCTCCATGGTCAACGCACCATGGCTCACGAGCAGGTATTACTTCTGTTTTGTCCCTCTTCATCTACTCCTTAGTTTGGACGGATTTCACCATCTGCATGTTAAAAACACAAAGGAATTGAAAAGAGCAAAGAACTGCCTGCATCCTCCACTTGGCTGGCTACAGCTGAACGGCTGAATGGGAGCCCATAAGCTTAAACAGTGATATGTAGGAAAGGAACTTCAGAGACGTCGTTTGGGTAGCTCGGTAGATGATACGTGGGTGTCTGGCAGGGGGAATAAAAACGTTCAAGTTAGTGGCTGCAACCAAGCCTGTTTTTTACAAAAGTCACCACACACCCATGGATACCTCTGGTCCTTCCTTAAAACTGGTATTTAAGTAGCATCCTATGATTTACAGCATATCACTTGCAGTCTTTCATGATAAGAACAACCTCCACAAGAGAAGGGTAGGACCCTTTCCTAGGCGTTATCTGACAGGGCCACGCAACCGCTAGGCACCTATGAAGCCAACACCATTTCCTTGGGTAGACCTATTGGCTAAGAGGATATTCAGGTAAGCGGCTGGCCGTAGGAAGACTGAGATCCCTTGCCAATAGGTAAGGAGAATTTCTAATGCCTTCAGGCAAGGGGTGTTCCAGCCACATACAATCAATCAATCCATCAATGGGGGCTGGAAGACACCATAATACAGTAAACAAAGAAGGAAAGAAACTGGTCATTCCCATCAAGCTGCACCTGAGACAGCCAGTGATGGATCTGTATCCAGCTTCTATTTCTTTTTGCCAATTCTGTCTGTCTGTCTGTCTGTCTGTCTGTCTGTCTATCTATCTATCTATCTATCTATCTATCTATCTTCCTAAGCTATATCTTTAAAGGCTCCTTTTTTCTAGGCTGGAATTGCCTAATTTAAACTGAAATGTTGAAAACGTTATGAGCGCTCTGTCTAGGGCATGGTGGAAACCAATGTGGGGTCCCACGGTCCTCACTGCAGGAGATGAGCCAGGCAGAGGAAATGGTTGTAAGAAAAGTCACACCAGAACTTGGCTGTGGGCAGTGTGAACTCAGGCTCAGTTAATTACATAATTAGACGCTTACTTACACAAATATAAATATAACGTCTCATATACATCTTTTGTTTATGGCAGTGAGTGTCTAATAGATTATAGAGCTCATGCCTTAAAAGGAGGCAGAAGATGCCAGGGTGTATACTATTAAATTGATTCAAAATTGTAGTTTACTGTTTCTGGAAAATTCGGTTTTGAGCTATTTCTTCACCCTAAATTGATATTATGGAATAGCCCAGACCTTAACCTTGACAATAAGCCTGTTTTATGGAAGATCTGGATGGATTCTGGGATTTTTCCTTTAGAACAATTATTGAAGAATGACATTAAGCTTTTATCATTTTCCATGTTAAAGGATAGGTATTATTTATCTTTTGCCAACCTTTGGCAACATTTATAATGACAGCTGACAGATTAATTTGGACCACTGGCATTTTCAGTTTAAGAAACACCTATGTTATTAAAGGTGATTACCAAATCCTTAGAGAGTAAAAATCCCACATTTAGCCTTTATGAATACTTGGTATCAATAAATCTACTCCCAGAGTCCCACTTTTGGAGGAGATAGGCGGTAACAAAATTTGAATAATAAAATAAAGAAATACTTCACAGGCAAATATTAAAGGCTGAATGAAATAAGGAACTGGAGATCCCTATATTGTCTAAACAATGGGAAACTGTCCTAACATTTGTATCAAAAATGTCAATAAATCTTAGACTATAGATTATTCAACCAATATTATTGCAAGCTTATTGCACCCCACTGCATTTGTACTGAAAAGGAATGAGTAAATTATCCTGTTGTTGGAGGTGCTAAAAGACTTCAGCATTGGAAAAATGAATTTATGGCCCCAATTACTCAATGGACTGAAGATCTATTGTTACTTGCAACTTATGAATGACTTGCCTGATGTCGGCCCTCCCAGGTAAACCAGACAGGAAACATGACCAGATGAGCTACTTCTATTTTATTATTAGGCTACAGTAACAGAATCTTGCAAGTCTGAAAGTACAAATCTCCTGCCGTCCCTATTTACTGCCTAACCAGTTAGGGTGGGCCCTTTCTAAGCTTCTTTCTCTGCCGGTTACTCAGTTGCAGGATCCTCCCCATTTTATCAAATGGTTCCCTAGGCAGCATCTCCCCCTTCCCATCATCTTCCAAGGTCATTCTCACATTCCATTACACCTGCAGAGATAGATTACATTTGGACCATTATAACGAAATTTGTTCATCATTTATTGAAGCTTTTGTGTAAAAATGTATATGCATGTATGACTGTGTATTACTGTAACTTCATTCATATATTTAAAAACTCCTGTTTGACAGTATCATTAGTATAACTAAGAAAGAAGCAAAAGAAGAGGAGTGAAATGTGAACAATCAAGAATAAAAATAAAGTGACAAAGCAAAGTGCTTACATAGGTCCACAAAAGGTAAATAAATAAATATATTATATAAACAAACAAACAAATAAATAAATGTAAATAAATGCACCAAGTATTCTGAGCAGAAATATCCAATCAGAACAGATAGTTTGGGAGTATCTGCAGCATTACCCTAAATAGGGTAGGAAATATTTTTTATATGCCATATAAAGGTGAAAGCATTGACTTTGAACTTACAGGGAGTCCTTGCTCAATGACCACAACTGGGACCAGAATTTCAGTTGCTAAGCAAAGCAGTCATTAAGCAAATCTGACCCAATTTTATTACCTTTTTTGAGGCAGTTGTTAAGTGAATCACTGTGGTCATTAAGCGAACCACGTGGTTGTCAAGCGAATTACACAGTTCCCTATTGATTTTGCTTGCTGGAAGCTGGCTGGGAAGGTTGACAATGGTGATCACATGACCTCAGGACTCTGCAATGGTTGTATGTGCGAAGACTGGTCACAAATCGGTTTTCAGCACCATTGTAAGTCCAAACCATCACTAAATGAATGTTCATTAAGCGAGGACTATCTGTATAATTAATCATTTATATGAAGTCGTAACATCAAACATTAGTCATAGGAATTACATGCCACATTTTATCTGGAATTAGATTCACCATGACAGTGCAGGTAAAGCTGTCTAGAAAATAGTGTTTATGTAGAATGTATTTACTAAGCAGTGAATTGGAGACTGTAGAAAATATAATGATTGTGATTAAAGCAGAGTGGAAAAGATAAAGAAGTCATTTTGGGGGGAAAAGAATAATAGTCTGTGTAAAGCTACATTTACGCCAAAGATGCTTTGCTTTGTTCCCAAAATAGAAATCTCTCCTTTGTTTTGGATGCATGCTTCAAGCCAGTCACGATGTCTGGAGCTGTGTGTACAATGGCCCCTGCCTCGCCTCTTTTTTTCGGCTGGGAAGATAACTAGACAGACGTTTATTTGTCTGAGAACAGAAGCAGAAGCAGAAGGAAGTGAATTTTAAAAAATGTATAATAACAAGTAAATCGTAGTCTTTTGGCGAAACAGATGATACAGTCCAGGTGAACCAGCTGGGCTTCATGTTTAATGCAGCATCTAGTCGGTCTTTTAGAAAGAAATCAACCCGCTTAGTAGCCTTGGTTTTCAAAAGTGACGAGCAATGGTCAAATGTCCACTTACAAGTCAACCTTCCAGTTTCAAGAAACCTGTACTTTACTACTTCTCACACTTCAGAAAGTCCAAATTACCTGTTAGCTCAGGAACACTAGAATCCAGGAACACCAATGGGAGGAACCAGGGAGAGATGCTCTAGAAATGAGGTGGATTAAGGACCAGGCTCCAGCATGTAACCTCGGACTATGCACAGGGCAGAAAGGGTGCTTCTTATGTTTCTGCATATAAAAAGTGGGTGGAGCTTCAATTGTACTGTCACAGCCACCATCTTGACTTTTTTTTTAACCATACCCTATGGAGTCCCTGGACATATTTCATCCTTCCAAAGTATAGGTCACTGTTTCTCAACCTTGGCAACTTTAAGATGTGTAGACTTCAATTCCCAGAACTCCCCAGCCAGCCATGCTGGCTGGGGGGTTCTGGGAGTTGAAGTCCACACACCTTACAGTTGCCAAGGTTGAGAAACACTGGTATAGGTCATGAAATAAGGGATTCAAGGTATAGGAAGGCAAAGTGTGATGATTAAAAGTTAGAAAAACCTTCCCCAGAGTAGAGCAATTGAACAATGGCCAAGGAAAGTGTTGGGCTGTCTTTCATAGGAGGCATCCAGGAGGAAGATGGAGAACCACTTTTCTGAGGTCCTTTAATTGGGATTAATTTGGGCAGAACAAAGGGCTGGACTCCGAGGCCTAAGGGTCCTTTCCCACTGGATGATTGCAAGATGCCTTTTCATTTTTACTTTCCGCCGTGTGCTGAGACTTATTTTCAGTCTCAAGTGGAAACAGGAATCCTGCCTGTGCCTCCCAGCCCTTGAAGCTAAACAACAGAGGCTCGCTTTAATGAGGCCCTCCTCACTGTTACCTGAAGACTGTAATTGCCGCTTCCTTAGAAAAGGAATGAAAGCTTGCTGCTGACCATGGTTTTGTTGCCATGGCAACTGACTTTGGTGTTTACCGCCTTACAATGCGATGAAGCGAAACAGCCTGCATTTTCTGCTCTCCGATTTGCAGATGATTTTTAAGAGATGATCCAACTGGGTTTTCACGATGGCCCTCTTAAGGAGACCCACTTGTCTGCTGAGCCAAGCCAGTTTCCCCACCGCCTCTCCCGGGTGTTTTCCCAAAGTTGCTGTTGTCGGCCTCCCTTTCTCTTGCTTTCAGCCCCGGAAATGCCATCGAATCCCCCATGCTAACTTGGGCCAGCCCCAAAGCTTTATTAATGCATCTGATTCACAAGGCCAGAGGGAAATGCAACCGTTAGCGTCAAATCCTTTATTTAACAAGCCCTGCCTGCTGTCGCGGGAAAACTCGCCCGTTTGCACAGACTGAGGAAAATCTGTTGCTGTTTTTCACCTGAGATCAAGAACTGAACCTCAAAGGCTGGAGGGTCAGGCACAGTATGCCTGCCTGGGGTTGGAAAGGGGGCACAGGAGGATCCCCTTGGTCAACCGTTGCCCTCACTGAAAGGGGTTGCAGCCATCTATACACCTCAGCCTGAATTAAGGAGGATCCAGATCTAGAATGTGAACCTCTATATCAGTGTTTCTCAACCTTGGCAGCTTGAAGAAGTGTGGACTTCAACTCCCAGAATTCCCTTGCTGGCTGGGGAATTCTGGGAGTTGAACTCCATACATCTTCAAGCTGCCAAGGTTAAGAAATACTGCTCTATATGGAGATGAGGAGGGAGAGGTGACAGAGGCCAATTTGTTGGCCGTAACCATGCAGTTTAAGCCCTGCCTCCTTTTTACATGTCTGGCAAAAAAGAGGTGGAGCTTCATGTGGTCCTGGCTTCCATTTTGACTTTTTTGACACCACCACTCCTCCTCACGTGCTCCTGTTCCTCTATGGCCCTGTTCCAGAGATTTCCTTAAGAACCAGATAAGCAGGCCCACCTAGCAGTTCATCGCAGATAAGCAGGAAGACCGGAACAGCTCAGAGCAGTTATTAAAGCAGCCAACAGAGAGGTGTCAGACATTGTCGGATGAAGTGTAATTAGGAAAAATAATGTAGATTTTGCTTATTAAAATGCATAGATTTCTCTCTTCAAACTAAGCATTGATGGTTCTGTGCCAGGGTCCCACTCAAACCGAGCCAACAGCACTGGATCAAAGGTAGAATTCTATCCCAGGATAGATCCCAAGTCAACTCTTGCAAGGGTTGGAAGGGCATCGCTGCCATGATCCAAATACAGGTAGTCCTCACTTAACAACTGTTCGTTTAGTGACAGTTTGGACTTACAATGGTGCTGAAAACACTGGCTTATGGCCGGTCCTCACACTTACAACCATCGCAGCATCCCTGCGGTCACATGATCACAATCTGGGAGCTTGGTAGCTGCTTTGCAATTCTGATAGTCACAGTGTCCCATGATCATGAGATCACCATTTTTGACCTTCCAGGTCGGCTTCTGGCAAGCCAAATCAACAGGGAACTGCCTGATTCACTTAACCCCTGCAGTGATTCACTTAACAACTGCTGCAAAAAAGGTCACATAATTGGGTCGGATTCACTTAATGACCACTTCGCTTAGCAACTGAAATTCCCATCCCAATTGTGGTCATTAAGCGAGGACTACCTGTAGCCTATGAGCAGAAAGCAAGCATTTGTAACATATCCATACCAAATGAAGAAAGCAGCACTTAGGCACATTTTGCAGTGTGCCTTCACAAACAGCTACAGAACTGAGCGCAGCAGGAGCAATGGGTTTATGTTAACACAGTAAATGAGTATCGTAATAGTAAAAATACACTTCTCTGGATGTTGGCTTGAGATGTCTGCCTAATGTATCTACTGGCACAGTTCATATTTTTGCATTTAGCTGTATGCACAAAGACAACATTGTTTTAGTCTTTAAGGTGTCTGGTGTGTATCATTTACCCTGCATCTACCTTTGATTTGGTGGGGTGGGGACAATGATGGATTGGCTTGCAAGAACCTAGCTTGTATAGAAATGCGTGAGTATGCCTGGGTTAAAACTGGGCTTTGGCTGAGCTTGGAATGTGCTGGCCAAAATATGAAAACTGACCCGTCTTGTGTCTACTTGCTGAGAATGTTGCATATGGCACAGTGCAACACTGGCTGGAGCCTAGTCTAGTCTTTCTGTCTTATCAAAAGCCATCATGCAAAGGTCTTAACTGATCAAAGCCATGATGGGCAATAGCTATGGGCTCATCCGGAGACATTCCCAGTGCTGCTGCCGGCATACGCCCTTGTACATAATTTCACTTTAGCACCCCCTCCAAAAAAACATTTTTTAAATATTCAAAATATTGTATCTCCTTCTCTTTCTATATAAACATGCCACACAACTTTCGTAAAATACATTAATTTGCAACTGGCACCTTCCTTTTTGTGGCAGTGCCCAATTTGCACCCAGGTTGTGCCAGTCCTGGATATTCCCATGGCATGTGAAAGATTGCAGTTTGGAATGTGGGGGGAGTAAAGAGCATGAATGAACAAAAGAAATGAAAGAAGGAAAAATAGGCAAGTTTTCTCCAGGTTTAAAACAAAGAGAAAAAGAGAAGGATGTAGCTGATCTGGATAAAGGTAGATGGATCCAGTATGCAGGGAAAGGCTTTGCTGAGGAACAAAACAGCTGCAAAGTATGTCAGAAAGTATGAACGGTTGTGAGTGCATATGAAAGTAGAAATTCAGTTCAATGCTTTATTCTGAGCTTTTTCAAATTAATTTTAATTAAGAAATTAAAGATGTTTTGGTCATTTTATCTGACACCAAGTCGTTAGGAAGTCAACCAGCCCTGGACAGTTTTTCTCCAACAGATCAAACGGTATTGCAACAAGAGATGTGCATGTCTCAGAGTTGTTTAGTATAAATGTAAAGCTTTTCAAAAATAAAGCTAATTAAGCAATTCCAGCCAAGTCAATATGCAAAACTTGATACTGCTTGGCTGATAGAGCTATAACTTCTTCGCTCTTTTTCTCACTGTTTTTTATATTATAATTTCCAAAACTTGGATTTGAAAATTGAGTTCGAAAATTAAAGTCTCACCACCTGGAAAAATTTTGCCCTGGGTAAAAAGATAGCTAGTTTCAAAATACACATTTGATATTCAGGAGTATTAACGGTAAGACATACAACAGAGAGCTCCCTCTGGGGAAAAAAACAAAACTATTTTCTATAGAGTAGTTTATAGCAGATGTTACCATAAATTATTATGTATTACAAAAAAAGAAGACTCTGTATTCAGCTTTTTTTTTAAGAGCCACAGCTTGGTTAAGATGAGCCTTAACTGTCTTGGGAATCTTGAGCTGACAGCACTGAAATATGGAGACTTATCAAATAATCAAGTCAGAAATATGGAACCGGTTGTCAAGCATCAATTATGGGTAATACAAACTACTTTCTGCTAAATACTATTTGACCTTGTAACTTTTATGGACTAGATACACGGTGTTCTGCTGATTGAGACACAAGTACTTCTTGCACCCAGCCAAGTCCTCAAGATGATGCACAGATCAACCTGTGATTGGATTGCCACAAGTTTGTGGTCCTTGTGGTCCCTGATCCAGATGTTGGTTAGCCCCAAATTTACTTGATGCTCTTATCAATGTTATTTGCTTCCTGTTCCTCAGCTCCCTGGAACTTGGGGGGTTTGCCTGTTGTCAGGATTCTTACAATTCCCCACAAGGGCATTTATTGGGGATGAGGCAAAAAAGTCAAGATGGCAGCTGCAATGCATGTAAAAATGGGGTGAGGCTTTGATTATGCAGTTGCCACTGCCATCTTGACACTGTTTATCTTCCCCACAGACTCCCCTTAGTGGTGGCCTCATCTCTTCATGTACTTTGTGCAAATTCTTGAGTGCCACAAGTGAAGAAGGATCCAGATGAAGAAGAAATGGCCAAGGTTCCCTCTGTAGAATCAGCCCTAACAGTAGACACCCATCAGATGACCTCTTCCTGCAAGAAATATTGAAAATTGCTCACAGCCCCCACCCACTACCATCTTGATGGAGGAGATGCCCCAGAGGGTAGTGAGCAGATTGAGAAAGAGCAGGTGTATAACCTGAAGCCATCATTGTCCATTAAAGCCCAGCCAACCCGAATGAGCAGGGGCCACCTACCATAGGTTCTGGGTGGAATGGATCAAGATTTGTTCTCTGAGAACCTTCCCATCAGTAGGACTATCAAGGGCTGTTTTCAATGTCAGAAGGAGGATGACACTGAGCACCAGCTGAGTTGAATGCAAGGTGGAAAACACTTCAGTCATGGTCTAGAAGAGTCTTTGGCATGCCCAGTTTGTCTTTTCTTACATTCTCTTCTGGCTGATCCACAGCCAGAAACAAAATTCACCAAAGTATGAGGTTGAGAGGGAACTGCATGAAGTAAAGTTACCAGAACTTCCATGAAAGCTCAGTCTCAGATTAGATGTTGTGATAAACACATCACTGAAGCCATGCACCTAGTTCACCCCTTCCTCTCTGCTTGGTCAAACAAATCTTTGTTTGCTCTGATGCCTCCCTAGAAGCAGCAAAAGCATACCTCGATATGCAAAAGTTGTCCTGAAAGGAGAATTACCTTCCCAGCTGCCACTTCTTGGAGCAGTCACCCACATGCTGTACCGTCACAAGGTCTTCTTTCAGCCTTGCTGAGTGCTGTTTATTTGTATAAAAATGAAATACCAAAGATCTTGCAACTGCCAGTTCGATACGAGGAGAAATATATCTAATGCCACACAACTGGATTCACTCTTAAGCTACAGAGAGAACTGCATCTTGAAACAGATCCTTGGAGTATCTATCTAGTCTTGCAAAATTTCTCATGGCAAGCCATCTTGTCACTGCAAACCAAAAGGTGCAGCTGTGCTGGTTGCAGTTATAATACTAGCAGGAAATCTCGTTCATATGTCATCAATACTAGCATGTGATCTCATGTGTGTTGCTCTGTATGATACATAAGACTTAGTGGGAAAACAACTTGTGGAAAGTGACTGTGATGTTGTACTACAGTGTTTCTCAACCTCAGCAGCTTTAAGCTGCGTGGACTTCAGCTCCCAGAATTCCCCAGCCAGCACTGCTGGCTGGGGAATTCTGGGAGTTGAAGTCCACGCAGCTTAAAGACGCTGAGGTTGAGAAACACTGTTGTAGCAGATATCAGGGTGTCAAAGTCAAGATGGAATTGTGACTGGCAGCTGCACATCAGACTAGGAAAGCCACCTATCCCCAACCAGAAAATATTCCACCCCACGCTACCGCATCTTACATACCTGCCCTAAGTTAATTAGCTTGCTCCAACTCTGGTTTTCTCGCTTTGAAAAATCACTTATTAGCTTGCTCAAGGAAAATAATTAATTCTCAGCCCTATCTCTTGCATACAGGAACACCGTCGCCCTCGGCTCTCTACTTTATGGGCCATGAAGCCTAATTACTTCTGTACAACCTGCAGTTATACGGCATCATTTCTAAGATGACCTGGAACCAGCTGGCTCCCGGGCCTTGATTACCTGTACAGTGACGAATTGAAAAGAGTGTCTGATATTCTCAGCACAACTTCAAGGGCCGGCTTGTTCGCGTCAGGCTGACTTGGCTGGTTATGTTCGAGGACAGTGAAGGACAGCCTGGGTGAAACGTTCTGGGCTACTTTCACATCCCTGAAAAGTGGCATTGAAAGCTGGGGGCACTGAACTGCAAAGTCAGACATGGGGGCTTCCTCCCTCCCTCCCTCTTTCTTTTCTTTTCTCTCTCATTCTTTATTTCTTCTTTCTCTTTCTTTTCTTTCTCTTTCTTTGTTTCTCTCTTTCTCTCTGTCTCATTCCTTTCTTCTTTCTCTCCTTTTTCTTTCTTTCTTTCTCTTTCTTTCTTTCTTTCTTTTTCTTTCTTCCCTCCCATTCTTCCTTTCTCTCTCTCTCTCTTTCTTTATTTTTTCTTTCTTTCTTTCTTTCCCTTTCTCTTTTTCTTTTTCTTTCTCTTTCTCTTTCTCTCTCTCTTTCTGTTTCCTTCCTTCCTTCCTTCCTTCCTTCCTTCCTTCCTTCCTTCCTTCCTTCCTTCCTTCCTTCCTTCCTTCCTCTTTCTCTCTCTTTCTCCTTTCTTCTTTCTTTCTCATTGCTAAAATTGGCACTTTTAGCTCTAAATATCAAGTGCAATTTAGAATCCTCAAGTGCTGGCCCATCTGATGGAGGACACTTCTGCTTAGCCTCTGGCCTCGCCCTTCTTACCACCTTCCGCTTCAACTCAAGAGCAGCTCTTGATGATTTCATGACACTTCTGCTCTGCAGGCTGCCCTGGGTCCCACCTGGCCGAGGGCCTGGTTGCACCCAACCTAGCAGGGGGGGCATGCTGAAGGTCCCCTCTACTGAACAGCGTCATCCTGTGGGGCCCTGGAGTTGTGTCTTCGCAGCAGCAGAAGCAGCTGCCTATGGAAGAGCCTCCCTCCAGAGGTATGGATGCCCTGACCCTCTTAGCCTTTTGTAGGCTCTGGAGACCCAGCTGTTTCCCCGGTCTGGGCCAAGAGCTTGCGGGGGCTCCGTGGTCAATGTGCTTTTGTGATTGAGATGGATTATTCACCTTGGGCATCCTGGGCTATTGTGAGTACCTGTTGCTTTTTAATCGTTGTACGCCACCCAAGGTCACTGTTGTGAGATTGGCAGCCATATAAATTATTCAAATAAATAAGAAGTAAATAAAATTATCACAACCATGTAACTTTCTTGGCAGGACTCTGGAAGTGGTTTGTGACTGCTTTCTCCAAGGCTGCTTTTTTGACTACCCGGTCTAGCCTATCACCCCGGGATATGCTGGTGGTCTCCCATCAAGGCACTGAGCAGGTCCGACCCAGCTTAGCCTTCTGAGATCTGTCCGTGAGGGCCAGTTGCTCCAAAGGAACTTGTATAAGCTCCCTCCTGGATGGTTAATATTTAGTTTATATTTACCCAAGAAAGGGGATTTAAAAGAATGTTAAATCCATATCCTTAATATCACATGCTAGGAAAACAATATTTAGGATTACCGAAAGCAGAGAATTTTTCAATATAGTAAAAATATACAAAACAAACAAAAAAAGATAGAAAGTAAGAAATAAAGAAAAATTACAATTATGCCTTCTGCCGTCCTTTCTGTTGAGTAATTATCATCTTAGTCTTTTCCTCATCCTCTTCATCCCTTTTTAGTCCCTGATTAAATTCTATCTTTTCTTGTTTCAACAAAAAGATTGTTTGTTTGTTTGTTTGTTTGATTGTTTGTTTAACACATTTTTACCCATCACAATCAAAATTACTGTCAATGGCTTATTGGTTTGTTGTTTGTTTGTTCATTCAATTTGATACTGCCCAACTCTAAATGATTCTGGGCAGCTCACAATACACCAAAGGATAGAAAAAAACAATATAATGAGAAACAACAAAAGACAAATCCAAACTAAAAGAAAAAGAAAGAAAGAAAGAAAGAAAGAAAGAAAGAAAGAAAGAAAGAAAGAAAGAAAGAAAGAAAGAAAGAAAGAAAGAAAGATGGCGAACCCAGCAAATCCCAAAACATTCCAGCAAAGGGGTCCCAACCACTCCAGCCCAAGGCCTGGGTGAAGAACCAGGCCTTGATGGCCCTTCAGAACGCCAACAGGGTGGAAGTCTTTCAGATCTCGGGAGGGACCTCATTCCTTGTTGCAGACACTCCAACAGAGAACAGCCACTTCACAGCTCCTGCCTTGTTTAATCAAAGGAGCCTGGAGCCGACCCTCATCAGCTCAAATCAGCTGGGCTGATACCATGGGAGACAGGCAGTCCCTCAAGTCACCAGGTCCTGTGCCGTGTAGGCCTTCATCGGTCATACCCAGCACCATGAATCACAGCTGGAAGCCAACTGGCAACCAGCATGGCTCATGGAGCAGAGGCCTCTCAGGGGAATACTGAGGCAGGCCCTGCTACATTCTGGACCAGCTGAAGTTTCCAAGGGGCCTTCAAGGGCAGCCCTATGCAGAGTGCATTGCAACAGTCAAGCTGTGAGGTGACAAGGGCACGAAGGACTGTCTGAAGGGCTTCACAGAATGTAAATAGAACAGTTTAAACCATCCAGGCAGAAATTATCAAATAACAATGGTTTGTGGGTTGTAATGAATTGGGCTGTGCTTTAGATTCAGTTCCAAAAAGATGCTCCAAAGCATAGGGAAGCCAAACATCTTCCCTGCCTACAATTCTTTAAGCAACCACTTCTTTTCAGTATGATGAAGTAGCCTCAAAAAGTATCCTGCAAAAAGATGTGGAACCTTTGTGCTTCTAGGTGCACCAAAGTGCCTTTTCCAAATAATGCTTGAAGCACTGATGTCAAATCAGTCTCGACTCTTAGCAACCAGATAGATAGACCTTCTCCGTGATGATCTGTCTCTAGTCAGGCCTTTCAGGTCTCCCAACGGTGCCCCCATCGCCCCTGTAACTGAGTCCCTCCCCCCAGCTGCTGGTCATCCTTTTCTTCTCTTTCCTTCCACTTTCCCAGCTTCGCAGACTTCCAGAAGCCCTCTGCGGCCCTAATAATGGATAAGCCTGCGCCTCCGCAGGCCTTCGGTTACTGCTGTGCTTGTCAGCTACAGTAGGAGGAATTTGGCTGTGATGAATGGAGGTTGGAGCAACATCCTTGCTCCTGCCTCCACCCAGGGATGCGTATCAATCTATTATTGTAAATGAACCTGTCCAAAATAGTCAATCACAGAAGAAAGAGAACTAACCAGACGCTTAAAATAGTCTTTGGAGACATTGGAGGCTGGGCAGTCATCTCAAATTATTTCTCTCCCCTCTCCCAAATCTTTAGTGATATCTGTGCCGTGTGCTGAAATTTAGTAATAGAAGTTATGGAAATGCTGCTTCGACAATTTTCGAAGGAGGATTTATATCCATTGCAACTATGAAGGGGGCAAAGAGAGAAGAAAATCAAATCTTCTGAGGTTGTCGCTCAGGCTAAATGTGATGGCCGGATGATAGAAAGAGGAATGCAGGAAGTGAAGGACATTCTTGACCATTCTAAGAAATTATTTCCTGCCCTATCAAGTGAATGACCTTGGGAGACGGGGCCAAGAGACGCAGTCAAGGGAACGGTCAGATAAGAGATGGCATTGCCCGCAGCTGGAGGGTGGGCGGGGTAAGAGGGCCAGAAGGGACCCTCCCTAGTTTCTCGGGCTGTAAAGGAGACAGCGGGAGATTTGTACTTTCAGACCTGCAAATTTCTGTTCATGTAGCTTTACAATAAAGTAGAATTAGCTCATCTGGTTGTGATTCCTATCTGGTTTACCCTGCAAGGCCAACATGCAAAAGGGGTGGATTGTATTACTGCTTTATAGTGCCATCTTGACTTTTCTGACCTACCTACCCCCCAACCCCTTCAGACACTCCTCTTTTGGATCATTAAGCCCTGGATTGTGCACAAGAACCAACCATCTTATTTTAATAGCTTCAGGCAATGGCTTTTCCAGTCCTATTTAGAAATGCCACTTCGAATCTAGATAAAGAAACTGCAAAGATTGTGCCCTACCACGGAGCTACGGAGCCTTTTTTTTTTTAAAGTTGTTAGAAATAGTTAGTGCTGAAAAAAAACTAGGCAAGAAACCACATGTCTGTATGTAATGTTTCTTTGTAGCACATAATTAGGGAATCTGGTTGCGATGAATATTATAGCATCCCTTATAAAGCACTGTTTTTATTTATATATTTGCATTTATTACGAAGTGTATACCCCGTCTATCTGCTTATTCAAACACGCCAATAGCCTTGCAATGAATAAGGTTCCATAAAACAATGTGGTGTCGGGGCAAAGGTGTGGGACTAGGAGTCGAAAACCCCAGGGTGACTTTCTCCTTCCCTCTCTCAATCCAGCCTAACTCACAAGGTTAGTGTGGGGGAAAATAGGAGAAAAGAGTGCTGAGTATACTGTCTTGACCTCTCTAAGGAAGGGCAGGAAATACATCCAATAAGTTAAGTGAGTAAAACAAAATGCAAATCATAACACATGACAAGAAAATCAGTATCATTCAAATCAGTTAACAGTTAAAAGCTTGGCAAAGAGATGCAATGTTGTTTTCCTAAACCTTGGGAGAAGAGGGGCCTCTTGGGGAGGGCCCTCCTGGGGGCCCCACAGGAGAACCCTCTTCCACGTATGAAACAGATGGGAAGAACCTCAGGAACCGAGCTGGTTCATCCTCCGGAACACTTCCATTCACCAAAACATCGCTAATCATCCCCTGATCCAATTCCCCACTGGCATCTTGTGGACCCACTGCCATGGCCCTAAACGGGGTTTCAGAATCTGAAAGTCGGTGCCTACATGTACAACAGGGATGGGGCTTCAATCACCATGCGGCACCCGCCATCCTGCAGATTTTGACACAGCCGCCCACGCACCACTGCAATAACAGATGAAAGCCACTAATGCAGTGAAATAAGGAGAGTGTCCAACTACTGGGTGGAAATGGTTCACCGGAACCAAATTGCCCACGCCATTCCATGGGTCTCAATTTTACCACTGGGACCCCAAGAGAAGCTGATAGGGAAGAGGCTCTCAAAATCCCTTCCGTCCAATTTTAGATGCAGCAAAAGGTAATGAAGGAACATTTCTGGAATATCCCAAATCTTGGATAACTAACAAGGATTGAGATATTTGCAGTATGGGTACAGTTACCAGATGTCAGGCAAAAGGAGGACATGTCCTCCATTTTATCCTCATGTCCTCCGTCCAGCAAGCAAAACTTTAAAATCAAATATTGTCCGGCTTTTTGAGTATCTAACAAGCTATCTCTTCCTGAGTAGCTTTTCTCCAGGGCACAGCACTTCCCAAATAAATGCTAACCATAAGTTAACAAGCTCAGATCTGTGACCTTCATTAGTTGATTGCTTGTGTGGCTACCTGAAACTGACCAGACCTTAATCAGTTACACGCTGAAGGCTTTGACTTCCTAACTGGCTCTAGCACATTCCTACCATTGAAAAACCAGTCTAATGAAGTACTTGTGGAGCTCCAGGGACAGAAGACATAACACACATAATATCTGAATGTCAATTGCAGTGTTTCTCAAACTTGGCAGCTTGAAGATGCATGGACTTGAACTCCCAGAATTCCCTAGCCAGCCATGCTGGTTGGGGAATTCTGGGAGTTGAAGTCCACACATCTTCAGGTTGCCAAGGTTGAGAAACATTGATCAATTGTATAAAAAAGAAAGAGATCAGTATCTAGGACTGCACATTAGACGAACGACCTATAGGGATCCTTATATTAAAACAACATATTTCATGTGCAGTTAAAATTCAAAACTTACGTATAATACGGCCCTTTATTTGAACAAAACAGTTCAGTTGAGATCTGCATATGTGAGCCTGATTGGGGTAAACTGTAGGGGTGATACAGAAACATGATTTTCGTTTGTATTCCTTTTCTTATCTAATTTGTTTCTTTTATTCTATTTTTATATACGGTCTGATTAATGTTCTGTGTGTTATATTCTGTACTTTGATATGGCCTAATGGCTAATCAGTAATAAACTAAACAGCATAAACAGTCTTTCTGATGCTGGAAAAAGGAATTTCATGTTCACTGGGCTAAGTGCTTTTTTTTTTTTCAGTTTTCACAGTTACTTTTTGTTGTGGATGCCAAGGAAGTTAAACAGTTAGTGTGACCTGCTTTCCCCCAATTTGCCCTCCTTCCTGATTGTCTGGCCCTCCTTTGCCTGTCCATGTATCTAGAAACCTTGAGTATGGGGGGAAAGTAGATGGTCTGTAAGTAGCTGTAAGTCCTAAGTTACAACTTTAAGTCAAATTCTAGCATGCATGGCTCAAAGCAATGATTACTGGGGATGGGAGGAAAGTTTTCAGCCAAAACTTACCTTTAGTAAGCATTATTCTCACATTGTAGAGAGCAGCAAACAGAAAGTTACACTTAGAGGAATATAAAGATGAGCTTGGTTATTTAATGGGCCCAACAATAAGAGACATACATTTATCCCAACTTTGTTCCATTCAAGAAATCTTGAATGTAAACTATATATTATAGTTTATAAGTATTATATGCTTATGAGACTCACTAGTTGGCAACATCTAGTCAACCCAATCTGGGATTGGAAGCTAAACACGATCAAGCCTGCTTGGTACTTGGATGGAAGACCACCAGGAAAAGACGGGGTAGCCGTTTTTTTGGTCAAGAAAACTGCATGAATGTATCCCTGAAATCACCAAAAATCAAACATGCTGGCTGGGGAATTCTGGGAGTTGAAGTCCACACATCTTAAAGTTGCTGAAGTTGAGAAACAATGACCTATAATGCGTGAACTATCTTAAATTACCAAGTGCTTTCAGATAGCCTTCTCTCATTTTCCTCTATGTGTAGCTCATGAAGATACAACATAAGCCAATTTTATAGAAACGCCATATGTCCCAGATAACATCTCAAAAAGGAGCTATTCCTCTGTGTTAACTTTTCTCATACTGAACAGCATTTGGCACTATCTGACTTCGTCCTGCAAGTGCTGGGTAACATTGATTAATGAAGATTATTTATAATTAATTGCTTTGTAGAGTACAGAAACTTATAAGTTTTTCCTGAGACTCTTGAGAAAAAAATGTCATTCCACAAGAGTTTTGTTTGACAGACTGAGATTGGGGGAGAGATCAGGATTTTATTTTATAAAATTTCATTGAGTGGTTTTGTTTTATTGTTGTTGTGAACCACCAGAGCTGTGTTTTAAGATGGGCGGCCATGCAAATCTTTTCAATAAATAAATAAAAATAAACAAATAAATAATTATTTAGCTTGGGGAAAGAGCTGAAAGAAATGGGTATCTGCATGGCCTGCATTGCAGGCAGAGTGTCACACTGCAGGGAATTGTATGGAAGTTGTATCATTCTCTTCCTTCTTTTCTCTGCCTCCTTCCCATGGATCCCAGTAAATTCCAGAAAATGGGGCTTTTGCCACAATTCTATTGGGGAGTTCAGGGGGGGGGGTCAAAAAGTCAAGTTGTTAGCCACAACCATGTGATCAAATTCAGAAACAGCACCTATCTTCAAAGGTAAATTTGGGGGGATTTTTCCACTTTCTTAGAAATGTGTAAAGCATTGTTTCTCAACCTCAGCAACTTGAAAATGTGTGGACTTCAACTCTCAGAATTCCCTGCTGGCTGGGGAATTCTGGGAGTTGAAGTCCACACATCTTCAAGTTGCTGAGGTTGAGAAACACCGGTATAGAGGACCCAACATGAGTTAGCCAATGCTTGCTTTGCTTTGTGTGAAACTTACTACATAAACTTTCGGGCTTTTTCACCTGGGAATGTCACTTAATGTGTCTGACCAAGATGCTGCAGACTCTGCATAAAGTTTTGGAGACTTTTAATTTGCAGACTGAGTAGAAGAACAGACCTGAACTTCCTCACCCAGGGACAGAGAAGGGAGAAGGGTGGTGTGTGTGTGTGTATGTGGGGGTGTTCTCAGAGTATTTATCTGTGAGATGGGGGTGAAGCAAGGAAGAGGAAGTGTCTCGAATTCATAAGGTTGAATATGAGTAACAGAGGAAAATAATAACCACAAGGGAAGTTGGAAAGTTCCTGAAGGTCGATGGTGCCTCAAACTCATGGCTAAAGGAAGTTAGCCACAGATGGGTGAACGGACCCTGAACCCTGAATCCCTGAGACTAAGGATGTAGGTGTTAGATAAAGTTGTTTAGGTTAAGGATTTATAGCTGATTGTGTAAAAGCAGCTGGCGCTAATGTATACATGTTATATGTGTTTGAGTAGAGATAGACCTTGAAACAAGGATGGGAAGGGGCTGTGGAAATCATCCCACAGACCCATAAATCTAGTAACTAGTTCAAAAATGTATAGGACAATGCAAACATATTTGGGAAAACAGGAAGATTGTGAGCTGAGCCCTCGGAGGAGGGGGAGGACAGATAGGGTATAAAAATACTGGCTTTGAATGCATTCAGGGTTCCTTCTTGCACGGAGGGACCCACCTTTGCAAATGTGTTACAAAGAAACTCTTTTCTCTGAATCACCGAACCTTGTTAATTGAAGTTCTTTTGGGAGGTTTTCCCGCTGACATATCCAACACCATCGAATTTCAAGGGGGGGCCCTCATCTCTTCTGTAAGAGAGGCAGCTCTGAGCCAGCCTTTCGAGCTGATCGGGGTCGAACTGCATCCCAGAAGAACAGAGCGGCCGGCCACTTCTGAACTGTTGCCAAGAAAGCTGTAAAAGACGTCCCTGTAGGACATGGCGTGGCTGGGGGAGGTCAAGAAAACGCTTGCTTGTATTTTAATTTTCCTCGGCAAGGTGTTGCTGAGCAGATTCCCCCTCTACACCAATTTTTCCAGAAGTGGAATTTTGTTTGGACTCCACAGACTGGTGGATTTAGGAGCAGACCTCCGCTCTTTTGGGGTGTGCTTAATTTCCCAGACAAAGCACGAACAGGCAAAGTGAGACGTGGCCAGGATGGATGGGATTGCCTGCGGAAGACTCCTTCTAAAGCACTGACTGTTCAGACAGAGCGAGGTTGGGCTGGGTTGGGCCTTGGGAATGTCTGAATGGAACCCCAAACACAGGGTGATCTTCGTAGTCATGAATGAACCTCAGCAGTTCCTTCCGTAGAGGAATTGAAGATATCCAATGCTCTGGAGCATCCATGGAAGATCAACAAAGTTACGATGGTGTCCACAGCTGCACAATCAAAGCCCACTCCTTTTTTATGTTGGTCACATGTGCACACGTGAAGAAAAGGAAGAGGGATTTGTTTGATCGTAGCCGCCATCACGACTTTTTTGAAGCTCCCCCCTCACACACACACACAGATGCCCCTGCCAACACTGGAGAGTAAAATAAACTTAAATAAATAAAATATATGTATTTTATTTAAATAAATACATTCCCTCCAGGCAGTAGCCAAATTCCCTGGTTAGAGGAATAGGATTTGCTTCCTTTCAAATTGGATCCCTTTGCATTTGTCTCCCTGACACACCAACACACTCCTGAAAATCAAAGCCAGTCCTATAATCCCATTTACTTTTTGATTTCTCACTGGTTTATGCTGACTGGAATGATAAGAGTTGGGTTTTATTGCCATAGAGAAGAAGCCATTCTTCAAACCGCACAGGGAAACAAAATATGCCGTATTTACTTACAGTGCTTTCAGCTTCCAGTTAAAATCCTATTATAGGTATAGAAAGTACAAAGAGCTATTTACTTCTCTGGTTATTTGTTGTGGCTGTTGTTATTATGAAGTGCAGCCATGGGTTATTTCACACATAACATCAGGCAAACATAAGCCAGGTGTGTAAATAGAGGGATGCGATAAGGACTCGGTGCTTGAGAGTGAAAATAGACATGATATGGCACATGAGTAACAACAGCTGGGAGAATGGCTTTTGTAGGGACCAGTGTGTGTGGTGTGCGCACAGCTGGGTTCTTAAAAGGAAACGACTGTAGAGGCAGGGGTGTCCACACAGTATGGTCAAAAACATCAAGCTGGTGGCCACGGCAGTGCAATCAAAGCTCCGCCCATTTTTTTATGGGCAATGCACATAATGGGCAGAGTTTTGATCTACTGTTGTGGCCACCATCTTGACTTTTTTGACCATACTCTGCAGACAGCCTGGTCTGGGAGGCTGTCTCTGAGAGCAGAACAGAGGCCAGAATAGCTGTTTAACCCCTCCTTTTATTCTAATATCAAATTTGATAGACAGGTAAAAAGAGAGACATCTTCAAACAGGGGCATCCTCAAAAAAAGTCAAGGTACATTTCCCTTTTGCATACATTTCATATTTTACAGGAATCGACCATTTTTATGCACCATTTGACGCATTGTTGTTGCATGTTTTAGATATAGTTAAACAATTTCAATTAATTTAGCATGTTAATTTTTTCTGGTTTTCTTCCCTTTTTGTTCGTTTTGGGGTTACAATTCCAAAATTAATTTCTTGGGGATTATGGTTTGCTTATTTGTGTTTGTATCTACTGCAAGATCATGTGACACACAAAACAAGGGGCGGGGCTTCATTTAGGTGGTCATGTCCACCATCTTGACTGTTTTGCCCCTGGCCCCACAGACTCACCTGTTCCTACCTGTCCTTATTCATTTGGATAACGGATTCTGCATTTCTTTGCAGTGGGAGAAAAAGGGAACCAATTGGGATGGGGGAAATTGTCCTGCTTGATTTAAGATCCTTCTGCTTGACTTAAGAAATCCATTGCAAAAGGAAGGAAGAGATATTTTGAGGCAGGAACCAAGGAGAAGCCCTGAAGTTCCATGGTTCACACTGCTGACGCTGCCAGGGGCATCCATGAGGGAGTCAGAATTGGCAAGATGGCAGGTGCGATGTTGCAAATATAAACACAAAATATAAATATTCTGTGCATTTTAAAAGAATCTGCAGAAACGATGGTTCTGTGTTACCGCCATAAACAGTCAAGTGTATTTTAGGGATGCATGCATATATAAGAAGCTTACAGAGGCACAACTTTCCATTTCCCTCTCTGCCGATGGCTATTCAGCACACTGGGACATGTCAGTAACACAAATGTGCTTTTGTTTTTAAAAAGGAGCATCTCTGGATAGGCACATCTGTCAGTTGGACCTCTTCTTGTTTAAGGCTTATTTTTAAAGCTTCTGTTCCCTTTACAAAGATATAAACTGACAATCAATGTTTGAAGAGGTTTCTAGATAGGGGTAACACCACTCCTGCACATTAACTTTTGCAACCTTCCAGTAGTAAGAGAATTTTAAAGGGAAATTGGAAGTTGGTTGGAAGATCAATGGATCACCCTAAGACTCTCTCAGTTCCCCCAACGCGCTGCCACCAGGCACAGAGAACATTTGGTTAATGCATGCTGCGGACCCAGTCAGGTTTGAAAATACTTAGATAATGGCCTCTCAGAAGCCCTTAATTAGAGAAATTACTGAGGTAGTGGTCTGGGTGGCCGCCAACAAACTGAAGGTCAGTCTGGACCAGGGAGAGGTGCCATCATGTAGAGATTTTGTCTGAGAGATGTTCAGCCAGTTTTAGGGGGGACTGTTAACAGATCAAGTCTGCAGTTTGGCATGACTGAAGAGCCATCTTGGGCATTAGAGGCACAAGGATGTTTTATGGAAGTAACCTTTTTCCAGCTTACTTCCAGCTAACCCTCAGCAGAAACCCTAGTTCTAAAGGAATCCATACCTAGAACCTCCCAGATTACTGCAATGCTGTGTACGTGGGGCTGCCCTTGAAGACAGTACAGAAACTTCAGCGAGTTGAAATTACTACGGCAAGAGTGTGCTAAGAGGAAAATATGCAGATCTTATTTCCTCCCCGCTCGTGATCTTTTGTCCTTAGTGGGTGAAATCACCAGAGAAGGCAACGTTGTATAGCATAGATGTGTAGATGCCTTAATACAGAGCCTGAATAGAGTTGTTCATCTGCTCCAACCCCCTACCCAGGGCTGGAATCCTCAGATCAACCCAGACCAATGGCTGCTCAAGCTTTGCTTGAAAACCTCCAGCGATGGAGCCCCGACAACTCCAGGAAGGAGGCTGTTCCGCTGCTTCGTGGCTCCCGCGGTCAGGAAATTCCTCCTTGTTGTGAGCTTGGATCTTCCTCTCTAAAGCTCCCACCCATTGGGTCGTGCCCTACTATGGAGGCACTATGGAGTATAAACCCAGCCATCTTCCCCGGGACATCCCTTCCCAGTTCCAGTTATTGGCATTAACTCATAAAGCCCTCCACACTCCTCCTGTGCCGCAGTGTGACAAATGACTATCCATGACCAGCCTTTCCAGCGCTGGCCCTCTATCTCTGGATACCCCCGAGAGGTATGCCTGATGTCAATACTGTTGTACAATATTTTGTCCTGGAACTTAGTTATTATTTTAAAGTGCTGCTGACCTTTGATGCCTTGTACATGAAGATGACCTGGAAAAATATGGTTTGGATCAGTGGGATGCAAATGTTAAAAATCAGTCTGTCAGTAAAAGTATGTGGACAGCGCTCCGTCTGTCTGGTTGGCCCTCATGTGCTATGTGGACATTTGCCAACTGGGAGCATTTAGAGCCAAAGAGAGGCGGGGCAAGATGGTCACTTAAGACCAAGAGAAGGAAGAACATCCTGATTACATAGACATGAGCCCACCATTCAGTAGAACACTGGCATCCAGCGGAGGAGCCAAAAAAGGCAAGATGGCGGTCAAGGCAACATGATGGAAGCCCCACTTTTAGTCACACTTCTGTGACCACCATCTTGCCTTTCTTGACTCCTCCGCTGGATGCCGCCGCCTGAAACTGATTCGACATATTCCATACAAACATCTCTTTTTGTGGAGCCCAGGATGAACCCAGTTTGAGCGGCCAAGCACAGCTAGAAAAGAGATGGGTTTCCGCTCAAAGGCAGAAACGGATTCTTTGCCGCAATCTTACTTTTCTGAAAAAAAGAAAAGACATTCTGCTTTTCTGAGCAGGATCCCCTGCTGCTGCTTCGAGGCAGGTGTTCGTTTGTGAAATAATACCGTTTAGTGTAAAGAATATGAACAGACCTCTATTTCGCTCTCTTCCACCTCAGCGGGTGAGCGGCCTCACTGTAATTATTGTTCAACATCTCTGAATAGCTTCCAAAAGCGATTTGGTCATAAAAATCACTCTGTCACCGTTTGGAAATAAGATAAAAAGCAGAAGAATACATACAAAACCCAGATTGAGAATGGGGCCCTGATGACAATATTGTGGGGTTTCTGAGAGGCCAAAGAAGCTTCTGTTCCAGGATAAACATTGCTGTAGTAGAGGAGTCCAGCACTGGGCAGTGGGTTGGACTAGATGATCTCGAAGGAGCCTTTCATTCTAGGATTGCAAACACAGTTTTTTCAGCCTTTACTACTGCCATGGACAGTGACTGGCCAGGTTTTTTTTAGAAAAAACAATCCTCATCACCATAATAAATCTTGCCAAAGAAAGAATGAGGGTAAGAGTGGGTGGCTGCATTTTTTCCCATCACCCCATTGGTCTGCACGATGGAGAAGGACTGGCTGTTAATTCACATTTCTTAGAACAAATATGACATTTGGTACAGTCAACTGGACAGTGCATGATTTAATACATGAGCAGATACTTTAAAGCAGGAACATCTCTTTTCAGGTTCACGTGCAGGCTTGAAAAGGATGTGGCTGCTTTAATGAGAAGCAGAAAAGGGCTGTGCTTATGCTCGGGCAGGACCCAAAGCCTTTCCGGGGGCATCCTGTGGGGAAAGGCTTAAAAGTCAAAATGGTGGCCACCACCACGCAATCAAAGCCCTGCCCTTTTTTACGGGTGTCACGCAAAGCATATTTAAAAGGGGCAGGGCTTCCATCACACAGCCATGTCTGCCATCTTGACATTTTGATTGCCCTGCAGGTGCCCCTGAGGGCAAGCAGGGATGGATTGCTAAATTCTGATCTCCCTCCCTCCCTTCCTTCCTTCCTTGTTTCCTCCCTCCCTTCCTTCCTTTCTTGTTTCCTCCCTCCCTCCCTCCCTCCCTTCCTTCTTCTCCTTCTCTCTCCTTCCTTCCCTCCCTCCCTCCCTCCCTCCCTCATATCAGTCTATTTATTTAAAATAAGTTGGGGTGTTGGGGTTACTCTTTCAAAGTCTTTTACTGAATATGTTCATATGGTTATATCACTGTTCAGTTTATATATAATATTACCCATGAACAGCTCGTTTTTAGAGAAAGGTTCATTGCAATGTGTTCTAGTTTATTTATGTATCGGACTTGCAAGGCCGCGTAATCATCAAGCAACTCAAGGGCAAGTTAAAAACACAATCTAAAGAAGAACCAAATTGCAAAGCGTTGCCCAGGAAATGCAAAACATTAAAGCCGGGATAGTTTTAAAATTCAGTAAAAGAAAAACCTGAAGAAAAAAAAGAAATCTATATTTCTCATCCTATATTTGGACACCCTGTCCTTAGAGGCTTTAATTGCCCTGGTCCAAGCTGCAAGATTTGATGTAATTCTCAAGAATTTCACTGGCCTGGGGCCGCTAAGCCTGTAGAGGCGTCTGCTGGAACAGAAAGGCAGCTCTCAGGGTAGAGTTGAGGCTGCTGTATACTTCCAACCACAAGGCAACTTGTCACAGAATTGTCTTCTTCTAGCATCTCTTCAGACAAAAGAACAAACAGCCATTTTTGCTTTGAAACGAGCAAGACGGACGGCGACCGAGGTGATGACCAAGAGTCCAACTTTGTTATGAACATTAACAAATAAGTCTCTTTTTTTGCCGCAAAAACTTGCAGGCTCTGCCTTTTATCCAGATGTTCCAAACATTGTTAAACCTGCTGGGTTTTTAACGTGACCCCCCTACAGAACAGGAGCATCTGGAGGGAGGAATCAATGTTGTGAGATAGTGGGTGCAGCATCACAATCCAAACCACGACCCTTTGGGGTAGGGCAAGGGGCAAGACTTGGATCACAGCACCAGGACCACCATCTTGCAGATTTTGACTCCCCCTGCAGATGCTGCTGGTTGAGAGCAGTGTTTTTCAACCTTGGCAACTTGAAGAGGGGTGGACTTCAACTCCCAGAATTCCCCAGCCAGCCATGCTGGCTGGGGAATTCTGGGAGTTGAAGTCCACCCTTCTTCAAGTTGCCAAGGTTGAAAAACACTAGTTTAGAGTATGATTTCAAAGGGCAATTGGGGCCAGGGTGGTGTAGTGATGAAGGTGCTATTAGGATTAGGACCAGAGTCCATCCTCAGCTATGGAAAGTAAACAAGTGACTTTGGGCCAATGGCTTTCTCTTGGCCCAACCTACCTCAAAGGATTGTTGTTGTGAAAATAAAATGAAAGGTGATCTTTATGTCAGCTGCACTGAGCTTCTGGAGGAAAGGTGGGATGTCAGTCCATCAAAGAAATAATAAAAAAAGAAGTGACGCAGTGACTTCTAATAAGTTACTCCTTTTTAGCCATGGAGCTTTTTGTTTATATATGATAACTGCAGTGAGATTATTACATGCACAAAAGTGGAAAGATTCAGCATTGCCCACAACGGAGGGACGGTTGGTGAAGATGATGGGATTTGCAGAGGTGGCCAAATTGACTTCCTTGACTAGAGAAAAGGCAGTATCTACGTTTACTGCTGACTGGAAACCACTTATGGACTTCTTGCGTGAAACAGAAAAAAATGAACTTGTGAGTTATGGTTTTGATGATTAGACAAAAATATATAATAGAAAAAAGAGAGTTTGTTTTTGTAACTATAGAGTAAGAGGCCATTTTGTATTTGTACTTATAATTGCTGTAAAGAAAATGGGAAGCAACTTCTTTCTATTTCTTTCTATCTTTTTCTTTCTGCACTTTTGGCTTTTGCATAAAGTCCTCAGACACAAAGTTCACTTTGAAAGTGACTTCCAGGGCCGCAACCAGGGTCTTTGTCACCCGGGGCAAACATGGATTCCACACCCATTTTGGCGCCCCCCAGCGCTCATTTTGGCGCCCCCCCCAGCATGGCGCCCAGGGCACATGCCCTGGTTGCCCCCAACCCAGTTGCAGCCCTGGTGACTTCACATGAATAACTGAGCACGGCAGAACATTCCCGTCCCCACTGCTCACAAAGTTGCGTTTGTGACCTCCCCACTCCCACAGCTTTGCACCTTATTTTTCAAGAGGAGCTGCTGCTTCAGATACATTAGAAAGAGCCTTCATGGACCTCTCCACTCCCCCCGGCAATTTTATCCAGCGATGTGATCTTTGGCTCCTCTGACTCTCTGCAGCGCTTTGGGGCGGTTTTTACGTGGGCTTCTCTGGAAAAGATTATCGCTTGGTTTGTGGATCTTACAAGAGAACAGCCTCCCAAATGTCAGTTTCTAAATATAAAGAGGAATGTTTTAAAAGGAGGCCCAGAAATGGAATCAGACGGGTGAGTGCATCCTTTCTAAATATCAGTTACAAGGTTCGGAGTAGTGTTTTCCACCACTGTAATATTATTTTCATGGTGATTAAAAGATCTCACCGTGCCAGTTATTCATGCCTTTGTCTACTTTCCTACTTTTCTTCTTCCTAAGGCCTGGGGGGAAGAGTAGGAGGCCCTTTGAGAAAGTGTCGCCTTGAGCTGGAATCCCAAAAATATAATTGAGACTAAAAGAAAGTTAAGTAGTACAGGTAGTCCTCGCTTAACAACCATTCATTTAGTGATGGTTCAGACTTCAACAATGCTGAAAAAACTGACTTATGACCGATCCTCACACTTACAACCGTTGCAGCATCCCCACAGTCATGTGATCACAATTTCAGCACTTGGCAGCTGGTTTGCAGTTATGACTGTCACAGCATCCCATGGCGTGATCGCCATTTTCCACCTTCCCGGTTGGCTTCTGGCAAGCAAAATCAATGGGGAACCGCGTGATTCTCTTAACGACCATGTGGTTCGTTTAATGCCCATGGTGATTTGCTTAACAGCCACCACAAGAAAGGTCATAAAATCGGGTTGGATTTGCTTAATGACCGCTTCGCTTAGCAACCGAAATTGCGGTCCCAATTGTGATAGTTAAGTGAGGACTACCTGTAGGTTGTGCTTGAAAAGGAATCTGGCTTCCTTCTATCTCCTCCAGATCAGTGTTTCTCAACCTTGGTGACTTCAAGATGTGTGGCTGGGGAATTCTGGGAGTTCAAGTCCACACATCTTGAAGTCACCAAGGTTGAGAAACACTGCTCCAGATTGTGAGAGTTTTCTTCAGCCTATCTGAAGCCTCATTAGAGCGAAACAAGCATTTTCTTAACCATTGTGGGCCTAGGCACTTCTCTTGAATACAGAAAAGGAGTTCACGAAGGCAAAGCAAAGCCAGGACTGAGATATTCTCCCAAGAACTGGGGTATCCACATGTATGTGTGTGGCATGACACACATAAAACAGAAATGGGGGGGGTTGCTGTGTGGTCATGACCACTATCTTTACTTTTTGACTGCCCTTGCGAACCTGCCCCACCAGCATGCAGGCTTCAGTGCAGGGTTGTCCACAGGTTGGGGTCAGAAAAGTCAAGATG
This sequence comes from Candoia aspera, assembly GCF_035149785.1. NCBI lineage: Eukaryota > Metazoa > Chordata > Lepidosauria > Squamata > Candoiidae > Candoia > Candoia aspera. The sequence goes on from NC_086159.1 coordinate 80,440,230, forward strand.
GTGCCCCTGCTACAGTGGACCATTCCGATGATGTAATAAGCTTAATAAAAGCAACAGTACCTGTATATGAACACAAACATTTCCATTTTAAAACTGAAATGACTTAAGTTATTTGCATAAGAATATACAAAACTTCCAGCAGTTCATTTCTTTGACTCCAGGAGGCAAATTCTGATTTGTTCAAATAAAGCACACATATCCTTAGCTCATAGAAGCACTGGACAATGGACTTTGTAGTCTTTGGGCTTTAAAATCCATACATCATGACAACGCTTGATAGACTGATTAAAATGCAGTTTTGCTTTTTTTTGTACGTCTTCTCTCTGCGTGTGGCTTATCTGTTCATACTTTCTAATTAAATGGGTATTTGCATATAATGAGTCTACCATTATATGAAAATACCCATTTAATTAAAAATGACATTGCTTTCAATTTTAAATGTTATGGTATTTATTCCTGGATCGCACTTTTTATGAACAAACATTCAGGCACATGTTGGCCAGTTTGTTTTCATAGTTCTGCACCAAAAGATAAGCCGCATTTTCTCTCGAGAAAAGGGGAAAGAGGCTTTTCTATATTTTTCCATAAAAACGTCAGAGAAGCTGTTCACTCCTGATTTTTAAAATATGGAAGAAGAAGTGAAGGAATACCATAAGCTAAGTCCTGCTGTTCATGTGGCAAGGGATGTATTGCCCTCTGCCAATTTTCTCATCACTGGCATCCTTTTGTGCCAAATTAGATAGAAAGGAAAGAAGGGAAGAAGAAGAAAAACTTTGCGTATGCTCTCGATTATTTTCACACTTTGATTCTGGGGCGAAATGGCGTGGTCAAAGGAAACCATCGTGGCAAGCTCTGCATTCCAACCTTGGGGTCTCTTGATTCACTCAATTCAGTCTCAGTGTGAAGGTACTTAGGATTTAGAATGGACACAGACGCATTGCAAAAAAGGGAAACGTAAACACAGAGGAGTGATGTCATGTCATATCAAGGTATATTAATTAGGAAAAACTTACGAAAAAGTATGTGATTATATTCAAGGGCAGGGATGTCTGCAGAGAGCGGGGCAAAAGAGTTGCGATAGCATCCATGATCATGCAATCAGAGCCCTGCCCCCTTTTTTATGTGCATCACAAGGTGGTTGCGGCTGCCATATTGACTTGTTTGACCCCTTCCCTGAGGACACCCCTGCCCAAGAGTCTTCCCTGCACATACTCAAATCAATGCACTTTCCGTGCACTTCTGTCTAGGTAAGAGTGGCTCCTGGTGAGTTCATGTTCAAGTCCTCGTAGTCTTCTTGGCAACAGTCTACGAACAGCTTGATGTTGCCTTCCAGGTTTTCTCCTTCTCCTCCTCCCCTTCTCCACCGTCATTTCTCCTCCTTCTCCTTCCCTTCTCCTTCTCCACCATAATTTCTCCTTCTCCTTCTCTACCATCATTTCTCCTCCTTCTCCTTCCCTTCTCCTTCTCCACCATAATTTCTCCTTCTCCTTCTCTACCATCATTTCTCCTCCTTCTCCTTCCCTTCTCCTTCTCCTTCTCCTTCTCCTTCCCAATCTATTCTACAATTCAGGGAATTCCTGATGGTCTCCCATTCTGGTGCCAGGGGACATGAAGGACTGTGACGTTCCTCAGTGTAAGATGGGCCTAGCAAAACAAATCTTCACTGGAAGATTGAACCAATTACATAGGGACCAAGGGACAATGACGACGATGATGACGATGGTGCACTATGAAGATTAGCCAGCTCACCAGTGCAAGGATGTTGATATCACAACCAGCCACTGGTCCACTAATGGGTGCTACCTGTCATGAGTACTGCCAGTGAGCAGAAGGGGGCCCCTATCCAGGGGGGAAAACGCACGCGTAGTTTAGAGGCTTTGAACCTTCCTTCAAAGAAACTCAGAGCAGACCCGCCTTGAGTTTTGGGTTTATCCATGTGGGTTTCCCACGGTCTTTCAGTTTGGCAGGATTTTCTATCTACTAGAGCATTCAGTAAACACTAGAGACCAAGTCACTGTCTCAGCGTGGTACTTTGCTGTAAGTTAGGACACACACTCTCCATTTTTCCCATGCCTCAGTTTATAGACTTGCTGCCTACAAAATAACACAGCTTTCCATTTTTAAATGCAGGTTTGATTCTCTAGTTAAATTCTCAACTTTCTCTCATCCAGACATCCTTTATTTCCTTTTCTTTCAGTTACTCCAATTATAATGGGGGGGGGGGGTGTTAAACTTTTCCTCTTTTTTTTACTAACAGAATTATATCTTTATTTTGTGCTAATTTCTAAAGATAAAGAGAGCCTTGAGTGGAACATTGCTGTTTTGGTGGCTTTGTGGGTCTGTGGTGTAATTTTACTGGCAATGGGAGAATGATTTCCCATTCCTCCCAGCATCGCCTACAGGTCTGGGGTGCCCTGGAGGGGAAAAAGCATCACCTGAAATAATTGTGCAAATATTGTGAAATAAATCTTGGAAGCCACCGAGCCAGATGAGCAGTGGAAGTCCAAATCCTGCTATCAAAAATTAAAAGGCAAAATTGTTTCCTGCTAAAGACACCACGGACCTCTCTATAATAGCACATCAATCCATGGTGGATAAGGAAGTGGGTGGTGTCACAGGATGGCGCCCTGTATCAGCCTGGGTGCTCTCAGGGTATGGTGAAAAAGCCCAGATGGTGCAATCCAAACTCTGCCTGGATTTTATGTGCAATGGACTTAAAAAAATATGAGCTGCGACATGCATAAAAATGAGTGGAGTTTCGGTCACACCTGTGTAGCTGCCATCTTGATGTTTTGGACCATATCCTGCAGATCCCTCTGGTAAGAGCACTTCAGGAAAGGTTAGTCTGGCAGGGAGTGAAAAGCCAGTTTGTCCCAGCACGGATACTGAATGAAATGCACTATGTCATATAACCACGCTCTAAACCAAGTAATGTAAAGCCAAGTAACTACGCAACCTTTGTATAAACTTAACAGTCTCCAAGGATACAGGTTAAAGTTTGTCAAACCACCTTAATGTAGCAGAGGCTGAGGAGAACAAAGTTCAATACAGTTTTCCATGATTGTTTAAGAATAAAGAAGCATCTTGTCCCACTTTCACAGATCAAAGCACAGTTTGAGGAAATACAGATCTGAAGGACAGGCTTAGGACAAGAATAGATGTTTACTACACAGCATAATACAAGCTGAAGATTCCCCTTGGTACATCTTCTTCTGCAGAACACCTTGACATTTGTAGTCAGACTCACTCACCTGGTTGTCCTCTATTTCTCTTTTAACTTCCACGAAAGTCAGCCAGGAGCTGTCTCCTGCCAAGGCAATTTCTACTATCTCAGGGCCAGACTGCATCCAGAACACCACAAGCTATTTCCCGTTCCAGAAGATTTACTTTTGGAAACCCACGGGACCACCATGATCCAGAAGGAAACTGGAACACTGTGATGTTCCTGTTCTGTTAAGTTTTGCACAACCTGATCATCCAAGCTTTGGAAGAAGTTACTTCTCTAGATCATTTCAATGAGGCTTCAGGCCAGTATATAAGACAGAAGCAACCTCAGGTGTCCTGAGGACCTTTACTAGAAATGAAACAGGAAGAATGCTATTGTGCTGCTTCCCCTGTATCTTTTAGGATTTCTCTTATGGATCAAAGGATATTGCTAGAACCGCTTGCTCTGCTGGTGACCTGGAATTCAGAGGTTCCAAATACTGTGGGCTCCATCCCTACCTTCAGAACCACCACTGGAGTTTAACAGTGAGAGATTTCTCTTGGCCCCCATGGTGGGTTGGTTGTGGGATCTCAACTGGTCTTTCTTCTCTGCTGTTCAATATTTAGATAAAGCCATTGCATCCATAGATTTGACTTTGATGTATCATATGTGGAGTTTGGGGTCAGCTCTGTCTTATCGTTCCATCACAATCAGTTGAGGCTGTGCTTGACAGTTGCCTTGAAGATATGAAGGACTGGAAGATGTCAATAGGCCAAAGCTGAAGGAGTTTGGGGGTTCCCCTGAGTGCAGTCTCTCATTAGTCTGGTGCACAGGCTATAACCCCCCTGGATTTAGCTCACCTAGCCTCAGTGATCTAACTGGGCTCATTCAATTGGGCACTGCGGTGTGATGTACATAGGTCTCCCTTTGAAGACTCTGTGAAGCAGAAGTAGGGCAGCTAAATGGGAACACATAACACTGGTCCTGAATGCACTCTGTGGGCCTATGAAATATTGGGGTGAATTTAAGGTGCTGATATCATTCTATGAAGCCCTACATAGTTTAGGACATTGATGCTCAAGACAGTACCTCTCCTGATACTATCCAGTTCATAGGTTAAAATTAGCTAGGAAGGTCAATCTGCATCTGCAGAGGTGGTCAAAAAGTCAAGATGGTGACCATGACTATAAGATCAAAGTCTGGCCTTTTTTTTTTATGGGGTTGCGTACATGACACAGGTAAAAAAGGTGCAGGGCTTTGATCACGTGGTTGTGGCCTTCATCTTGACTTTTTTGACCCCCTCTCTGCAGACACCCTTGAATAGATGGGGAAAGGGGAAGAAAGAGCAGGTGGTAACAGAGTGGAAGTAGGCTGGCATTTATAAAGACAAGGCCCAGTCTCTCTACCCACATTTCCATTCACATTTGCAGCACACATCAGCCACCTCATTTGTAGCAGATAGCTTTGGGTAAAGGAGAGAAGTCATAAATGAGGAATGATAACACTCACTGACAATATTTATTATGAAAGCTTTGGCATTTATAATATGTAAATCTATTCCATATACCTGGAATATCCTTCAGTCAATCTCTTGTAAATTTTAGCAACCACTAACTTAAAATCTCATTTGGCTGAGCTGTCACTTAGCAGCAGTGTTGCAGGCCTTGAGAAATTTTAATAAACTTGCTTACCATAAAATCTTATCAAGTGACAAAGAAAGTCATTTTCCAGTTACTGCATTTGCAAGAAAGTAAGTATTGTTTCTTTCATGCTGCTATGTCTATTTTGTCCACTTCAGAGGACAAAAAAGCAGGGACATTTTAAAAATATTTGCATTTTTGTTCATATTCCAATTCTTTGGTATGTTCAAACAGTGTCATTTTTCTGGGCACCAAAAACATCATGTCAGGAATTCTAGCACTTTTAATAGACAGGCACATTTAATACAATGATTGCTGGAGCAATTTACTGGCACAAAAAGCAAACATTTCCTTTTTTTTAATAGTAATTTTATTTAAAATTACAATTGCAAAGATAAAAACTAATACAAAGTAAAAAAAGAAAAGAATAAAAAGAAAAATAGAAGGTGTGGAAAAGAAAAAAATAGAAAGAAAAATAGAAAAGGAAAAATAAGAATATAGTAAAGAAAAAGAAAATATATAAAGAAACGACTTCCCCCTTCATCACAACAAGTATAAACAATTTTAGAAACTTATCAACTTTTCTTAAAATACAACAAATGCTCTCTTCTTCCCATATCCCATCTCTTATCTATAAACAAATCTTTAAAGTCTGGTCATTCAGTCTGATCAGCAAAAATCCATTAAGAGTTACCAGAGATAACAACATATCTATTTTAAATTTGATTAAATAAACCAACTTTATATTCCTTCCTTTTACTTTTGACAACCTTGATCTTTAGTCCCTTCAAATAATGTCCTAGAACTTGATTTCTTTTCATTTGCTATTTGTCCCTTCTCGCAAAATTCTTCAAAGCTTTAACAAACCTCTTTTGTAAATCCAATATAGGAAAATTATCCAGGTCACCCCCCTGGTTTGTTATTTGTATATCCCTTTTAATTATTAAGACAACAGCCGGTTTCTTTTGTATATCCAGTGTAGCATCTTTTTTCATATCATTCTTGTAGCCTGCCATCTTTAAATCCACTTTCAGATCAGTCTCAGTCTTATCCAGTAAAACTTGTTCCTTTTCCATAACATCTTTTAAACACAGTCTATCTATAGAGGCAGACACTCTTAAAATTAACTTCTGGGTACATTGTTCAAAAATATCCTTCAATATGTCCAATGTTAAAATATTTTGCTTCATTCTGTATTAGTATGTCAAATTTAAGTGTTCATCCCTTTAATTGTAATCTTTAGTTCCTTCTGGTTCCTTCTAGTGTCCAACCTTCAAAGTTTCATCCTATCATTTTTTTAAAGAATTCAAAACAACAGCATTTTCCCATGGGAAGGATTCTTATAATTAATTTCAAAATCTTATTTCAAATCCATCAGAACCCTTATCCATTTGTAACTTTCCAAAATCAAAGTTCTAATCACCTTTTTGCTGTTTATTAATTTTTTTTAAGTCCTTAAACTTGTATTTAAAACATCCTTGTATGTGTTTCATGGAAAGAAAAATTGTGTGATTTGGCTGGCTTTTTCATCATCAGAGACACTTCCTTATTACCCACAACCCCATTTTCACGCATCCCATGCTCTAAAGTCCTTCCTTTAGGACAATGTTTTTCAACCTTGGCAATGTCAACTCCCAGAATTCCCCAGCCATCTACCTGCCAGTTCTTCATTCCACCATGGTTGTTGAGGAGCCACCTTCAGTCCGCCATTTCTTCCCTGGAAGTCCGAATCAGCTGCTTGTTCTAAGCACAGGATTATGCCTCTCCATTACAGTCCCTAGAAAAATGATGGCACGAACCAAGAAACATCCTTGAATTGGTTACTGTACATAAAGGATGCAAATTTCTTGTATACATCCAAGAATACCACAAATGGCTATCTCCGCCCTCATATGAAAGGCTTCCTTATAACCCACAACTAAATCATCATACATCATTTGGTCTAATTCATCTCATTTTCTGCCTCAGAGCCTGAAATCCTGCTTCATCCACCCATTTCGGCTGTAAAGGTCTCCTCAATGTCAATCCTGCTCAACTGGTAGCCTAAAATTAGTTCAGCCAAAGGAGGCCCTGCATGTGGAGCAGCATCACATGGAAGTGGCCTTCCAGAACGATATTGTTGAAAAACTGCATTTTGAAATGCCCGCTGTATCTATGAGTTTCATAGTGGGGGGGAAAAAATGAATGGACATCTATTAAATAAGCAACTTTGACAACAGCCCATTTGCGAGGACAATGCTGGGAGTGCGGTTGTATTGCTGTTATTTTTACATTGAGAGCGTTAAATAGGACTTGCCCTACTTTATAGGCCCACCTTAAGTCTTCCCATTCTCACGATTGTCTGCACTCAACAAAATTCACGTCACATTTGCTTCTGCTGAAACTTGAACTTTGAAATTGCCTGTTTCCTCATTGGATGTCCACTCTGTACTAATACAAGAAATGGAGCAATTAGAGATCATTAATGTACCCAAAGTCTTGTATCAAAATCCAGGGATGTTTAGAACTGATGATACTGGAGGCATCTCCAGGGGGTCAAAAAAGTCAAGACGGTGGCCATGATGTGTGTGATTGAAGCCCCACCCTCTTTTTGTAAATGTCACATGCGTGATACATATAAAAAGGAGCAAGGTTTTGATTGCTTGGACTGGTGAGCATCTTGACTTTTTTACCCCCTCCGCCATGAACGCCCCTGGCTGCAACGTCCTTACTCAGTCCAGCTTCTAGGGCTTAACCCAGCATGACTGTGGTGGCAAGCATTGGTAGTTAGCAATAAGACCAATTAACCATGGCAGCACTTCCTCCTACAGAAAGGCAAATTAAGATATATTTCTAGGCACTGAACATGCAGTGAGAGAGAATTATAGTTCCTTGTTACTAATGTGGACCAAAGCTTGAAGGTTCGTGCTGTGAAAATTAACAATAGGCTTTTAAGTGGAATTCTTACACATTCCTGAAGAGCAAGTTGTAGTCTAAGCTGTGTAATTATCTAAATACTATTGTTTCTTGCTCTGTACTATTAGAAAAACCACCCCCTCCTTGGATCACACTCACTACAACCCGCAGTTTTACAAAGATGTTTTCATTTACGATATTAGCCTGCAACGTTCAAGGACGTGCAGGGCTGTCCCCAGGGTATGGTCAAAAAAGTCAAGATGGCAGCCATGACAGTATGATCAAAGCTCCACCTGGGTTTTGTCATCACACCATCACACCTATCATCTTGACTTTTTTGACCAGACCATGTGGACCTCCCTGACTATATATAAAGGGATTAACAAAACATAAACCATTTTGTTAAGAGAGGGATAAACTTCCAAAGCTTCCCCCTCACCTAACATTTTATTTATTTATATGGATATAGGCTGAAATGTCTTTGGGTTCTGTGATCAGAAGTGGTACCCCCAGATCCCATGGCCCACATGGTAGCCTGGGTTCTGAGTGCCTGGGATGATTCCTGTAACTGCTAGGTAACCTTGAGCATCTCATGGTTCACAAACGCCACAGGGCTTTCACGCTGATGTGACTTTGTTTTATTTATTTGTTGATTCAGTTCGCATGCTGCCTGACTCCCAGTGACTCTGGGCAGTTCACAAATAAAAACATTAAGAACAAGAAGAAGTACAGTAGTAGACACAAATAAAGAATAAAAGATGGCAAGAATTACCAAAAAATGGATACAAATGAGGAAAGGCACGCACACTCCAAAGGGGGCTTCACGCTCCCTCACCAAAGGCCTGGGTGAAGAAGAACCGGATCTTCACGAGTGGGGCCATATGCATCCTGGGGTAAACCTCAGCCACAGGGCAGGCACTACAGCAGAGAAGGCGCACTTCCAGGTCCTGATAGATGGCATTGTTTAACCAAAGGAACCTGGAGCGTGCCAACTCTGCCAGATCAAATTGGCCAGGCAGATGCTATAGGAGATAGGCGGTCCCTCAGGTAACCAGGCCCTATGCCATGAAGGGTTCATGGGTCACCCCCAGCACCATGAATTGCCCCCAGAAGCAAACTGGCAAGCAGTACAGCTCACAGAGCAGAGGCATCCCATGGGCATGCTGAGGCAGGCCCATAACTGCCCTCACTGCTGCATTCTGGGCCAGCTGAAGTTTCCAAGTGGTCTTCAAGGGCAGCCCCACTTACAGCACATTGCAGTAGTCAAGCAGCAAAGTGACCAGGGCATGAGTGACTGCCTGAAGAGCCCTTGATCTAGGAAAGGGCACAACTGGCTCACCAGATGAAGCTGTGCAAAGCCTTCCAGGCACTGGGGCAGAACCCTGACAACCTCACGTGGCCAGCCCAAGCCAAGAGATGTAATTGGGTATCATCGGCATACTGACGATATCGACCCCCAGACCAGCAGTTTCCTGCAGATGTTGAATAGGAGGAGAAAGAGAATAGTCCCTTGCGGCACCCCACAAAGGAGGGGCCGAGGGAGCAATCTCTCCCCCCCAGTCAACACAAACTGGAAGAGAACCACCATGACATGATGCCCCCAGTCCCCATCCTATGGAGCTGGCTCAGAAGGATACCCTGGCTGATGGTAACGAAAGCCACTGAGAGATCAAGGAACCCAAGGATGGATTCCCCACTTCCATTTGACTCCAGACGGTGGAAAGAGTTGACATCCTGCTTGAGATGCCAGCTCAGACCGTACTAAATTGTAGCTTCTACAGAGATCATATTCTGCCGTTTAAAATAAGTTACTTCATTTCAGCTCATGGGCTTATATATTGCTCCAATGAGAAACTCACTCTCGAGCGGTTTACACTCCTCCTTGTCACTATCAGGTTAAAATGCACCATAAATAACACCAAGCCATGCCACCAACAACAACAGGATCCTCGTCATCGGCACAATATTGGAGGCAAGTCCTCAGGAGCAATTCAACCCTCCACGCCATCCCCAAAGGCCCTCTGGAAAACATCATTCCAGAATTTCTGGGATTTTCTTAACAACTTTTTATAACATTTATTTTTAGCATTAGTTGCTGCTCTTAACGTTGTTTCATTTCCCCGTCTTCCTCCCTGAAATACCAAAACTTTTGAGCTCTTTTATTCCTCTGTCAAGAAGTCATTTTTCATTCTGACAGGACTATCCATAAGTGCATTTGCTGGCGCTCTCAAACATTCCTGAAGAGCTGGTGCAAAGCACCCTCCTTCTGACACCGCACCACGGTGGATTGATGTGCTATTACAGAGAGGTCAGCAGTGTCTCTGCTAAGGAGACCGTCTTGCCTTTTCATTTTAGTGAGCAGGATTCAGACTTCCACTGCTCATCCTATGTGGATGGTTTCCAAGAAGATTTATAATTAAATATATTCCGTACAATCTGGGATTATACCTGAAGAGCCACATGCACTTAAGAAAGTGCAGTGGTTCTTGACTATGGATAATTACCATTTAACAGCTAATAGGTCATTCCTTGAGTGAAAAAAAATGACACTTTTTAACTCCAGGTGCTTAATATTATTTGGAAAATGTGGATACATCTCAATCTTATGGAACTTGGTATTCTTCAACCAGAGCCAATGGGAATCCAAAAGATCTGAAGGACAACTTCGTAGTGCCTACCCTTGTTCATGGCTATATAGGTGGTTACACAAAATGTAGTGGAGCTTAGGGGAAAGACTGTTACCATTGTATCTCAGCTATGAGAAGAATCAGACCAGTTGCCTGGAAGAATCAGACCAGTCTCTCTCCAATCTTCTGTTCCAACATGACCCAACTAGAAAAACCTGGTCACCTCACAAATAAGGCATGAAGACCGTGGCCATTCCATTTGTCCCTAGACTCTTCCATGAGAAGGTCCACTGCCCTTGTATGAGGGGGCTTATTTCAGATATACAGTGGTAGTTAACTGCCTTGATGGCACATGAATTTGTCTCATCCTGTAAGACTATCTGAGGTTGTGAGAAGTTGTGGCTACATGTGTGGCCGTATGTTAAATTTGCACTGGGCAAAATTTGAGTTGTAGCATTAGGAGAGACCACTGTCTCCTTCAAGGGAACATCTCTGTTATGTGGTTGAGTCACCACTGTAATCAATCCCAGCAAACAGAGAAACAGACTTGGTTGCAATCTAGCATAGAGAGTAACCAAAGAACCCTTGAAAGCTTTAGATAAGAACATATAAAATAACAAAGCCCATTAATCAAACCAATGGCTGGCATTTTCTTATTACTTTGCTTATTAACAAAGTCACAGTTTCCACCAATGGTCTGTATATTTACATGTATCAGTTACATCTTCCAACCAAGCCTTAATTGGTTTGGTTGAACTGCCTGCTTTGAAAAACATCATGGACTAATATACTCAAAGCAGATCTATTTAGTCACCAACCAAGATAAAAGACACTTTATGGAAGTGAATAGTTAACAATACCTCTGAAGATTTTCTAGATTAAAGAACAGACTGAACACAGGCATCAAATAAGCATTTAATTATATCAGAAGCTAATTAAAAGCTGCCTGATTCCCACATATGGACTTAAGCCCTAATCAAGACATTCTCAAATGTATTTACTTCATTGCCGCTAAGCCTTGCTCAAGGGTATGTCACAAATATTCAGCACAAACAGGCTAGTGTTCCAGTCCTACACAATTATCACATTTAGCTGTAAATGTTGTAGTAGGAGAGCCTGCTCACGAAAGCTTCTGCCTTTTAATAAAATGTGTTAGTCTGAAAAGGTGCCACCAGATTACTTTTGACATTAATTGTAGTGTAATAAAGAAAATACAAAGCAATGCCAGAATTCTTCTTTAAAAGAATCTAGAATTTTTTATTGGTGTTATATTTTTCTCCCTTTTCCCCCTGGGTTTTGTCTAGACCAAAGTTTCCAAGCTGTGGTGCACAGACCACTCGTGGTCCATGGGGATACCATGAAAGACACTGCTATTGATGAAAAATCATAAAATCTCCTTCAGATGGAGTCTGACTCCTGGTGGCCCACATGGACACATCCAAGCAGTTTTCCTAGCAGCAAGATGAAAACGTTTTGTCACTGCCTTCTTGAACTTCACCGTCTAGCCTACAGTTGTGGGATCCCTTGGTGGTCTCTCATCCATGTAGTGTCCAAGTCTGGCCCCACTTGGCTGGGTATGTCCCAAGTAGGATAATTAGGTTGATTTGGTGAAATCTGCATTTTTTAAAACTTTGCAGAATGATTCAAAATTTTAACAGGGAGGCTAATACAGATATGAAAAGAACAGGCCTATGATTTTGTACCTAGCTCATGCAGGAGTCAGTATGATTGTCCTTCAAAGGAATTATTTTCAAACTGTATAAAATTGAAAGTTAGTTAGTGTCAGATATTGACAAAACTGAACATTTATTCACCAGTTAAATGCTTATGCACAGAGTATTTTGGCTAAGCTATAAATTAATATAAAAAAACTGAGTTGTATAATTGGTCTTATTTTCACTTGAACTTATTATGAATGCCAATGCAGTTTAGAACTATAAATTTACCAATATAAAAAAACCATCTGGCTTTAGTTTTAAAATTAGATTTTTTTTGCAAGCCCATCCTCTATTGATATGTCCTAACATTTTGGCACACTTTATTGTAAACGTCCGTACACAGTATCTTCACACTGCCTACAGGCTTTGCCTTGGCAGCTCTGTCATTCCTCCCCAGGTCTCAGAATAAATCCACAGAGCCTCCTACTTGCCAGCTTTTTAAGTTTACCCTTTTTGAAGATGGAATGAAGACTGCCTGGTTGCAAGTCTTGCCTTAGAAGGCCTTAGAAGAAAGAAAAAAAATACCCTGAAGTCGGAGGTGTCCTTGGGATATGGTCAAAAAAATCAAGATGGTGGCCATGACAGTGGATCACATATAAAAACCAAGCAGAGCTTCAATTCTACCATGATGACCACCATCTTGATGTTTTTTTAACAACAACCTGTAGACACCCCTGCAAGAAGGTGAATTTCAACTCCAAGCTCCTTGGGTATTATTGGACAGTTTCCATCATGGTTGATCCCTGGCCATGTTGGAGAATGATGGACATTCTACATCAACAATACCAGTGGAGTCCAATTTGGAAAAGGCTACTCTTAAGCAGAACTGCAAAATTGTGCACTTGGTTGTGCAAAATCGTTAAATGTATGCCTTCATTTTTTATTAAAATTAATTTGAATAATTAATAATATTAATTTCCCTTGATCAAAGTGTGGCCATTTTAGTAACTAAAAGTGAACTCCTATGCATGTTTCCTGTAGACAGAAATCCTGTAGAATTCATATTCCTGTAAATTCATACAGAATAACTCCAGGTAAGTGGATACAAAATGGTATCCTAAAGCCCACTTTTGCTGGAAAATCTGTGGATGGGTGCTTCCTGTATACCAGACTTAGCCAATGGCAATATATTTTATATTTATATTTTATTCTGGTAAGATTTAAACTATGCTTAACTCTCCAGATGACTATATTGAGCTGAATGGGCAAGATAGACGGATAGAGAGAGAGAGAGAGAATATTGGTTATTGCCCAAGGGGCTGGACTAGGGGTCGGGAGAGCCAGCTTCTAGTCACTCCTCGGCCACAGAAACTTCCTGGGGGGTCCCCTCTCAACCCCAGACCAGTATGGTGTAGTAGGGGTGTAGTAGGTGTTGGACTAGGAATGGAGAGTCCCCCTTCAGCCCCATAATCTCCCTGGGGGATTTTAGGCCAGTCCCACCTTCTCAGCTCAAGGGTCAGGGTGGAGCAATGGTGACGGTCTAGGAATGGGGAGACTGCTGGAGTTAGACAGGATATACATCTTATGGACTCACTGGGTTCTGGATTTCCTTCTGCGTCACTCAGGCTTTCTCTCCTTTGGCTACTTGCACAGACAGAAGTACACTCTACTCATCCACAAACAAGACACACATGGTTGTGTAAGCCTCTGTTTGATTTAGAACCATCCTTGTTGTTAGCTCTGTTTACATAATGAACTAATCACTGCTAAGCTAATTGAAGCATTCTGAACCAGTTCACCCCTGCCTGTTGGTTCACCCCTGCCTGCTCCCTGCTCAGCCTTGAACAGGACTAACAGTGACTTTCAAGGACCAGAACAGGGTGTGGAGACAGTCTAGTGCTGCAGAGGGAGGGTGATGTTATTCTCTCTCCTATTTAATCCGGAAACATTCTCTCTGTTGCACTCTCCACTCCAAGCAAAGAGGTGCCTGTGCAAAAGGTGCTCACACTTAACAAGTGTGTTCAATCTTATAAATGTCTCTCTCCTTGCTGTGGCAGGAAGCCTCAAAAATACTAGTTTTCTTTGTTGTGGCAAGAGTCTGTTTTTTTTTCTTCCTGCCTTCTCTTTCTATAGCCAGCTCAAATTATCCTACTTCAGGCACATTATGGGAAGACCCAGTTCTCTGGAGAAGGCTTGAATGGTGGGAAAGGTGGGAGGAAGGAGAAGAAGAGGGCAGCCAGCAGCCAGGTGGAGGGACTCAGTTATAGTGGCGATGGGCACTGGAAGATTTGAAAGGCCAGATTAGGGACAGATTGTCATGAAGAAAATCTCTCTATGTGATCACCAGAAGTCAACAATGACTTGACAGCACATAATCAATCAATCAATCAATCAATCTATAGCCAAGCATTTTTCTGACATTCTGATCTGCTTCTTCTTCCTCCTATTGAACTGAATGTGCTACTCTATAACCCCTTGCCTTCCGCTCATTGAATTGAACAATGTGCTAAATTCTTGTGCATAATTTGATCACCTTATACACCATTGGCCTCCAATATTATTTAATAAATTACATTGATAGCTTATTAATGATACTTTTATTTTTGGCCTTCTGGAGAGCATCAGCCTGCTGAATAACCTACAGTATTAAACCCAGTAGAAGAGATTCTGTGGGAGACCCCAATTCATAATAAAAATATGAGCACAACGCTTGCATTTCCCCTACAAGACCCTTTTGTTAGGATGATTTGAAACTACCATCACATTAAGAGATTGAGAGGAGCATCTACTGTACAGATGACTGAGAAGCAAATCAACATCTGAAAGTGCTGAGAAAAATGTTTTCATTGCATGAAAATCTCCCACCTGACGATGGAACTTGGGCTTGAAGTTCCAATCAAAATGTTCACTGATCAAGGAAAGATAAAGCACAAAGCTCAATTTTACCCCAACTATGTTTAGGCTCTTTTATGCATACCAGGATGCCTGATCCAGAGACTGTCCTGCAAGCTGACAAGACTGTTGTGACATCCGACAAACTGGAAGGTAAGTCCAGTGTTTGGATGTACACTCAGGATGTCATCAGTGAGAGCAAGGGGCGGTAAAATTGAAAAAAGGCAGAGCAATTGTGATGGATTAAAACAAAATGTTTTGAAAGTGGGTGGTAGGGGCTAGACAAGGAATGACCAGCAAAAGAGTGTAAAAAAGGGCAGGGCTGCCATCTTGACTTTTTGACCTCCCTGCAGACACTTCTCTTCAGCAAAGGATCGTTACCTTGCCGTGGTGCTGGAGCTTGAGCACCTCAGTGATGCCATGAGCTAAACCGTGAAGGGCCACCCAAGACAGGAAGGTCATGACAGAGAGGTCAGACTAAATGCCATCCCTGGGGAAGGTAATGGCAACCCACCCCAGTATTCTTGCCGTGAAAACTAAATGGATCAGTACAACCAGAGATATGTCGGTATACCATCGGAAGATGAGACCCCCAGGTCGGAAGATGGTCAAAATGCTACTGGGGAGGAACAGAGGATGAGTTCAACTAGCCCCAGACGTGATGACGCAGCTAGCTCAAAGCCGAAAGGACGGCTAGCGGCCGACGGTGCTGGTGGTGAACGGCGAATCTGATGTTCTAAGGATCAACACACCATTGGAACCTGGAATGTAAGATCTATGAGCCAGGGCAAATTGGATGTGGTTATTGGTGAGATGTCAAGGTTAAAGATAGACATTCTGGGCGTCAGTGAACTGAAATGGACTGGAATGGGCCACTTCACATCAAATGACCACCAGATCTACTACTGTGGACAAGAGGACCACAGAAGAAATGGAGTAGCCTTCATAATTAATAGTAAAGTGGCTAAAGCAGTGCTTGGATACAATCCAAAAAAAATAGAATGATCTCAATTCAAATTCAGGGCAAGCCATCTAACATCACAGTGATCCAAATATACGCCCCAACCACAGATGCTGAAGAAGCTGAAGTAGAGCAGTTCTATGAGGATCTGCAGCACCTACTGGACAACACGCCTAAAAGAGATGTTATTTTCATCGCAGGAGACTGGAATGCTAAGGTGGGCAGTCAAATGACACCTGGAATTACAGGTAAGCATGGCCTGGGAGAACAAAACGAAGCAGGACACAGGCTGATAGAATTTTGCCAAGACAATTCACTCTGCATAAGAAACACTCTCTTCCAACAACCTAAGAGACGGCTTTATACATGGACTTCCCCAGATGGACAACACCGAAATCAGATTGACTACATCCTTTGCAGCCAAAGGTGGCGGACATCTATACAGTCAGTAAAAACAAGACCTGGAGCTGACTGTAGTTCAGATCACAAACTTCTTGCACAATTTAGGATCAGACTAAAGAGATTAGGGAAGACCTCATAATAGATATGAGCTCACTAATATTCCTAAGGAATATGCAGTGGAGGTGAAGAATCAATTTAAGGGACTGGACTTAGTAGATAGGGTCCCAGAAGAACTCTGGACAGAAGTTCGCAACATTGTTCAGGAGGCGGCAACAAAATACATCCCAAAGAAAGAGAAAACCAAGAAGGCAAAATGGCTGTCTGCTGAGACACTAGAAGTAGCCCAAGAAAGAAGGAAAGCAAAAGGCAACAGTGATAGGGGGAGATATGCCCAATTAAATGCAAAATTCCAGAGGTTAGCCAGAAGAGATAAGGAATTATTTTTAAACAAGCAATGCGCGGAAGTGGAAGAAGACAATAGAATAGGAAGGACAAGAGGCCTCTTCCAGAAAATTAGAAACATCAGAGGTAAATTCCAGGCCAAAATGGGTATGATCAAAAACAAAGATGGCAAGGACCTAACAGAAGAAGAAGAGATCAAGAAAAGGTGGCAAGAATATACAGAAGACCTGTATAGGAAGGATAACAATATCGGGTATAGCGTTGACGGTGTGGTCAGTGAGCTAGAGCCAGACATCCTGAAGAGTGAGGTTGAATGGGCCTTAAGAAGCATTGCTAATAACAAGGCAGCAGGAGACAACGGCATCCCAGCTGAACTGTTCAAAATCTTGCAAGATGATGCTGTCAAGGTAATGCATGCTATATGCCAGCAAATTTGGAAAACACAAGAATGGCCATCAGACTGGAAAAAATCAACTTATATCCCCATACCAAAAAAGGGGAACACTAAAGAATGTTCACACTATCGAACAGTGGCACTCATTTCACATGCCAGTAAGGTAATGCTCAAGATCCTGCAAGGTAGACTTCAGCAATTCATGGAGCGAGAATTGCCAGATGTACAAGCTGGGTTTAGAAAAGGCAGAGGAACTAGGGACCAAATTGCCAATATCCGCTGGATAATGGAAAAAGCCAGGGAGTTTCAGAAAAAGATCTATTTCTGTTTTATTGACTATTCTAAAGCCTTTGACTGTGTGGACCATAACAAATTGTGGCAATTTCTTAGTGGTATGGGGATACCAAGTCATCTTGTATGCCTCCTGAGGAATCTGTATAACGACCAAGTAGCAACAGTAAGAACAGACCACGGAACAACGGACTGGTTTAAATTGGGCAAGGTGTACGGCAGGGCTGTATACTCTCACCCTACCTATTCAACTTGTATGCAGAACACATCATGCGACATGCTGGGCTTGAGGAATCCAAGGCTGAAGTTAAAATCGCTGGAAGAAACATTAATAATCTCAGATATGCAGATGATACCACTTTGATGGCTGAAAGCAAAGAGGAACCGAGGAGCCTTATGATGAAGGTGAAAGAAGAAAGTGCAAAAGCTGGCTTTCAGCTAAACCTCAAAAAAAACAAGATTATGGCAACCAGCCTGATTGATAACTGGCAAATAGAGGGAGAAAATGTAGAAGCAGTGAAAGACTTTGTATTTCTAGGTGCAAAGATTACTGCAGATGCTGACTGCAGTCAGGAAATCAGGAGACGTTTAATCCTTTGGAGAAAAGCAATGACAAATCTCGATAAAATAGTCAAGAGCAGAGACATCACACTGACAACAAAGGTCCGCATAGTTAAAGCAATGGTGTTCCCCATAGTAACATATGGCTGCGAGAGCTGGACCATAAGGAAGGCTGAGAGAAGGAAGATCGATGCTTTTGAACTGTGGTGTTGGAGGAAAATTCTGAGAGTGCCTTGGACTGCAAGAAGATCCAACCAGTCCATCCTCCAGGAAATAAAGCCAGACTGCTCACTTGAGGGAATGATATTATAGGCAAAACTGAAATACTTTGGCTGCATAATGAGAAGACAGGACACCCTGGAGAAGATGCTGATGCTAGGGAGAGTGGAGGGCAAAAGGAAGAGGGGCCGACCAAGGGCAAGATGGATGGATGACATTCTAGAGGTGACGGACTCGTCCCTGGGGGAGCTGGGGGTGTTGACGACCGACAGGAAGCTCTGGCGTGGGCTGGTCCATGAAGTCACGAAGAGTCGGAAGCAACTGAACGAATAAACAACAAAGCAGACACCTCTGCCCACACACCATTTCTAGTTGGGGGGGTGACATGCCACACGGATCATGGTTTGGCGAAAGACAGCTGGATCTGTAAACTGAATCCTGCATCTGAGATCATCTGCAAGCTTCATCCGGTTCATGCTACTTGCATTGAGGTTGCCATACAGTATGTTCAAGTCATTGATTGACATCAAGTGAGCGGGGCCCATTGTAGAATAACACTGTGCAGGAGAGCACATTCTGCAGAGGTCATGGACGAAAGGCACTTACCTTTGCAAGTCCCTCCAGGGGGTAAAATTAGCCACATCATTCAAGGGCTGAAACCCATTCCATGCATGTTGTTCGCTGCTCACAGGGCATCCCCAAGGCAGGGGGGTCAAAAGAGTCAAGATGGTGGCCACAAACATGCAGCCAAAGGCCATATAAAAAGGGAGGTACTTTTTATTTTTTTATTTATTTATTTGCTTGTTTGTTTGTCATATATCATTACTGCCCATCTTGTATTATGAAGACTCTGGGCAGTGTGCGGACAATTAAAGTTAAAAGAATAAAATATCACTAAAATAATACAATGTAAATATAAATGGTTTGTGGCCACATCTTGACTCTTTTGACTCCCTCTTGCCTTCCTTTTTAGGGACGCGGTGGCGCTGCGGGTTAAACCGCTGAGCTGCCGATCGGAAGGTCGGCGGTTCGAAACCGCGCGGCGGGGTGAGCTCCCGTTGCTAGTCCCAGCTCCTGCTCACCTAGCAGTTCGAAAACATGCAAATGTGAGTAGATCAATAGGTACCGCTTCGGCGGGAAGATAACGGCGTTCTGAGTCGTCATGCTGGCCACATGACCCGGAAGTGTCTATGACAACGCCGGCTCTAAGGCTTAGAAACGGAGATGAGCACCGCCCCCTAGAGTCGGACACGACTGGACTTTACGTCAAGGGAAACCTTTACCTTTACCTGCCTTCCTTAATCAGTGCAATTTCTCAAGAATGTTCTCCTTAGACCAAAGTAAAGTCAATGTGCAAGTAACAGCACATGATTCCTGTCTGAATTCTCTTCTGCAGTTCAGCTCTCTAGCTGATCCCTGGATTTGTTTCTCTCTGCCAATTCTCCCTCATTTTTCTATACTCTGAAGCCCCAATTTATTTTAATAGTACTACTTGAAACCTGGAAAAGAAAGAGACTCAAAGTGGGCACCGGGCTGCCTGCCCATTCCTTTTGCATGCCTAATCCCAGCCAAGCGAGCTGAGCTGTCGAAAGTGTTCCTTAGCAGCGCACTGAAAAGGGGAGCACCTGTGGGTGCGAAGCTTTGAAAAGCAACACTTTGCCCTCTTTAGCTGCCAGGCAGCCAACCCCAAACGGCTTTTCATCTCAGCAGCCGCCTGCAGTTTGTGCAAAAGCTCTTCGTGGAAACTTTGTGTGGGCATTGGGAGAGATTTGGATGCCAAGATAATTAGTACAAACTGGCAGCCCTGACCAACATTAATCAGCCACACAACAGGACATTTCAGTTGGCTCTGGGATTCAGTGGCCATGTGCTAGAAAGCTGACAGACTTTCTCCTTTCTCTTCCCTTGTTATAAGGAAAGGTTTTGGCCAGGACGGGACTTTGAAATTTTAGCTGAAACTTGGAAATATGTTTCATTTTGTGCAATTTATAGTCCCTGGATTAACCTGCTTCTATCAGGTCCAAGTCAGGGAGACTTGGGGTGGGGGGGGTTGGAATTATCAGGGGTCAACTCAGCATTGTCTCATGGGCATAAGGGGGTCTGTCTAGCAAACGCATCTCTATTGTGCTTGTGGGATGTCACATGGGTCACCTGATTTCCACTTCTTCCTTCTTCTTGGGGTTGGGGATTAACAGTCTCCATTACCCTTCTGGCACACATGCAAGCAGGAGGTGCTGCAGGAATGCAACCTTCCTCCAACCATCCTCTGCTACCAAGAACCAGTGATGATGAAGTGCTTTCTACTATGAACCTAGCTATATCCAGATCTACTGAATAAAAGTAAGCTATCTCTATTTTATTCATCTAACTACAGTGTGAAGACTGAACTTATTTCTGAACGTAATTAAGCTTAATGTGCAAGTTCTCTTTTGGTTCACGTGTCTACTGTGCAAGATTGCTGTTAGCTGCTTGGAGTTCTTTTATTAACCTTTAAAAACTCCATTGGGGGGAAGAGGAAAAAAAGTCAAGATGGTGACTGCAATCATGTGATCAAAGCCCACATTACCCACTTGGTCCCAGCCACCATCTTGACTTTTTGATTCCTGCCCTGTACTAATACCAGCTCCAGCTTTGTTTTGTCTTGTAGACCCCTGAAAATAATTTAAGGTGAATGAGGTTGGATGCAGCAGAACAGCTGGCCTCCCGGAGTTGTGGGTGCTCCATTGCTGGAGGTTTTCAAGAAAAGATTGGACAACGAATTGTCTGAGATGGTATGAGGATTCCGGCCTTGGGCTTGGGCAGGGGCTGGACTAGAAGACCTCAAAGGTCCCTTCCAATGCTTCTATGCTTCTATGAAGTTCAGTGCATTCCACATTTTGGAGATGAGTTTTTGGAGTCATCTCTGTAGTGAGGAATGCACTGCACCTCAATAACTTTGAATTATTTTTAGGACTATGCACCAATTGTGCTAATGCATGCCTTTGTAAAAAAGAAAGAAAAAGAAAGAAAGAAAGAAAGAAAGAAAGAAAGAAAGAGGGAGGGAGGGAGGGAGGGAGGGAGGAAGGAAGGAAGGAAGGAAGGAAGGAAGGAAGGAAGGAAGGAAGGAAGGAAGGAAGGAAATCAGCTGTAGAGATCCCAAATAGACAAGTGTGCACGCCCTTTGGACATTCCTTTGCTGGGGCTGCATTTTGCATCTGCCTTTATCATCTCATCTGAAAAAGAAGATGGATGTTGGAAACACTTTGGAGCACTCGCTCTGCAAGGAAAAGCTTCTGGCATTTCAGGATTTTTCACTTAGAAAGCAAAGATGATCAAATGGGATAAGAGGCTCTTGTTAAAATATAGATGAGTTGTTTTTTTTAAGGAGGTAATGATCTGAGGAAAATGGATCCCTTCTCTCCTAATACAGGAACTTAGGGGTCATCCAAGAAAATGGAGAGAGAAAGGGAAGTAATTAGCTGATGGAACTCACTGCCACAAGAAGCAAAGATGGCTGTTAATAGGAGAGGGGCAGAAGGCTATGGCTTCTGGGCTTCCTGACTGGCTGCTATGAAAGGTAGATCTCTTTTACTGTTTCAAGCAGGACTTTTAAAATGTTGATTTTATGAATTAGGTTAGTGGTTCTTAAACCAGGGCAGTGTTTCTCAACCTTGGCAATGTGAAGATGTGTGGACTTCAACTCCCAGAATTCTCCAGCCAGCATATGCTGGCTGGGGAATTCTGGGAGTTGAAGTCCACACATCTTCACGTTGCCAAGGTTGAGACATTAATGACCCCCAAGGGGGGAATTTGGGCATATCGTGGGGTTAATGGAGCAATTTGTAATTGCTTGTTGTGAGTCAAGGATCCAGTTTGTGTAAAACAAAAGAGTCTGAGGTTTTTGTGGGAGTCAGGACATGATTCAAGACCAGGAAAAGGGGGCCAAACAGTTGAAGAACCACCAGATTAGGGATACATGATGTTTCTCAGTTGTTTGTCAACCCCTAGGCTTAGGAACTGAGCCAGCCCAGGCTGGGCTAGACCTGAGATGCGACACCCCGCCACGACCCCAAGAATTCCAGGGGTGTAAACAGGCTCCTTGTTCAAGTCTACTTTGTGCAAAGGGCTGATCCTGCATATGGTGACCAAGTGGCAGGAGGAGGGCAGATCACAGAGGGATCCCACACGCCTACCCCAATGAGGGTGACCACCAGGGTGTGCACAAAAAAGTCAAGATGGCAGCCACAATGGTGTGGTTGGAGCTCCGCCTGTGGAACACGCATGAAAAACAGGTGAAGCTTTGATCCCATGGTCATGGCCACCATCTTGACTTTTTGGCCATTCCCTGCAAACCCCTCCATGAGATGGTCATGACCTACTAAGCACAACTTAAGGATTTCCTTTCTTCTGCGTCTTTGCCTATCATTCTCTTGATTTTTTGTCTAAGAGGTTGCTCACCTGAGATCCTTTCCTTCTGCTGTTCTTCTTGGGCGTGGAGCCCATGTTCTCAGACTTTCCTCTCAGTAGGATATTGCTAGCTAGGTGCTGGCTTTGCCTGTCCCTAGAATATTCTCTGTGTATAAATCTCCTTTCTGTTAGAGCTATAAAGCCTCCTTTGCTAATCATTGCTCAGGCCAGATCGCTGCAGTCAGGAAGGCTTCAGCCTCCAATGCCTCTCCCAGGTGGTCATGAGGGCTTGACTCCTGAAGAGGCCATTTCTCCTGGGAAGCGCAATCCTGAAATCTGGAGCACCTCTCCGCAGCAGAGGAATGCCCTTCAGTGCTCGGAGGCTGTAAATCTGTGGCTGAGCCGTAAGTCCAAAAACATTGCACAGGTGAGCCCTGTTTCAGCTGCCACTCCCTGACCGCCTCGTCCTCATCCATGGGCATCTGCAGGCAGGCAAGTGACATCACCTGCCCCGTGACATCATCACACAACTGATGCAAAAGGTGTACTTGTGTGCAACAAGATCCTACACATGCCTGTTCTTCTGAAAGCCCTCGTGCTCTTTTCCTGATTTCTGTTGCCGGGATGAACCCAGGGCAGATGTGACAGTGTTAGAAATGGTGTGCTTGCTTCAGGCTTAATGCATTAGGTGAACCAAGCTATGTGACCTGTGGACACTGGTCTGGATGTTGTATATTGCAATAGGTTCCCCCAAAAGATTGTTTTCTTTCTGGCAGACTAAAAATAGACCAGGGAGGGATGTGAAGTTTTCATCTCACCACTGACATCCTCTTTTGCTCTAGGTCATTCTTTGCCAACCATTTACGTGTATCGATCTCTCTTTCCAGCAGAGACGTTGAAGGCAGACCTTTCTGCCTGCTCATGGGAGAGGTCCAAGTGATTTCCACCAGCTACCTCGGGCAGTTTATTCATGGTGGAAAGTCTCACATGAAGGCCCAGCATATCTCTGTGGGAGACGGAGGCCTTGTCTCCTGAGGGGTTTGCAGATGTGATTGTGTGGTTTTCTTGGAAACAGCAGTTTGTCCCTGTGTTCTTCCTAATCCCTGTGTAAGTCTCTTAAACCTCCTGAGAGCGGATTCTAACTTCTCTGCTTCTATTCCATTTTACAAAAGCCTTCAGTGGCATTCTCACACACCAAGGCCTCTGGATGTGGTAAACAACCTTTTTTCAAATGCAAAACTCATGAGCAAATAGCGTACAGCGTACTCTCTTCTTGCTTAAACCTCTCTCTGATCTGTGGAGGGCAACGCAACTTATTTACTTACTTGCTGGCTTCCTTATTTCTTTTATTTCTTGAGATGCATCCATCATCTCTCCCCCAGAAGCAAAAGGCAGCTTACATGGGGATGTCCCTTCATTTTTTCCCAACAACAATCCTGCGAGGTAGGTTGGATCCACAGAGAGTGATTTGCCCAGACCCAGTCAGTGAGCTCTGGTGACTGTGGGCAGACCTGAAGCTGGGTCTCCCCAGTCCTGGTCCAACTCTGCATCACTACACTACCCTGCCTCTGTGAGTGCTACAGAAAAGGAGGAAGGTTGCAATGAAACGTGGGCAGTCCTCTTCCAGGTTGGGACAGGGTGTTCCCTAGAAGAATGGAATCATCCAAGATTGTGCAAATGCAAAGAGATTCACTCCTGGCCACGTGACCTTTGCACATGTGTGGCATAGTTCAGAAACCAGCTGGAACTTGCTGTACTTGCTAGTGCAAACTTCATCAGGATGCCAAACCAGAGATGTCCACATGGAGGGGAGGTCAAAAAAGTCAAGATGGCACCCACCAACATGCAATGGAAGCCCCATCCTTTTGTGTTCCTCACAACACATTTAAAAAAGGCTGGGGCTTCGATCCCATTGTAGTGGCCACCATCTTGACTTTTTTTACCTCCTCCCTGCAGACAGCCCTGGTTTCAGCACAGGGAGGGTGGGCTCAGTAAAAGTCAAGTCCAACTGGACCCCTGGGGACTTCGTGGATGTGGCCGTTCAGTTTTTTGGGCAACCATCCAGAAGTGGATGCATTTTTAATCTTCCAGTCTACAGCCCTGGGATTCCCCCAAGCCCCCCACCCCAGTTTTGACTAGGTCCAGCCAGCTTAGCTCTTTCAGTCAGCCAAAGTCAGCTCCAGGCTGTTCCTGTTGTGGGCAACGTAGCTGGGTTAAAAGTAAAGAGCTCATTGAATGGAAGTGTCTCCATCACATGACCATGAAGTTTTCTTGGCAACAGCTGGAAGAGAGTTCCCACTGCTTCTTCCAGTCCGGGCTTTTGACTTCCCAGCCTAGCTCTGAGATTACAGACGGTTCCCCATCCAAATATTAACTGGGACTGACCCTGCTTATTTGTCTAGATCGGTGTTTCTCAACCCTAGCAACTTTAAGATGTGTGGACTTCAGCTCCCAGAATCCCCCACCCAGCAGGCTGGTTGGGGGATTCTGGGAGTTGAAGTTCACACATCTTAAAGTTGCCAAGGTTGAGAAACACTAGTCTAGATCAAAGCAGGTCACTGTTTAGTGTACATGGACCATATCTGTCAAAAGTGGCTTTCCAATCAATTCTGGAAGTTTAATCTGAGTGTGACTCCTTGTAGCTTTCACCTTTATGACATTGCATTGATGATACAATAGAACATTAATGGATTGATTTATTCAAGGAATGGATTAAAACATTGGGTCCATTAACAAACTGGCCGTGTCTCATTGGGACAGCTTGTTTTTTAAAAAATGTGAGATACAATGTGATATTGGACAGCCAACCCTATCCACTCATATCAGAAGTGATTCATGAATGAGATAAAGACTAGAGGCGTGTGGTACAAGCCACACTGATCTCACCCACATCCTTTGTCCAGTGGATGCCACGATGCATGTGATGACCCTTGCCTGCTTGGTGAATCCATGCTACGAGGCGGTCACAGCTGCATGTGAGTGGAGTGCAAGGCTGAAAAAATGCAAACCTTTCCTGCAAAGAACACCTCCACAACAACAGATGTAGTGGAAAAGTGCAAGATGAGTGTGATCAAAGCCCAGCCCAAGCTAAACGACTGCCACCTTGCCTTTTCACTTGTAGACACCACTGTTCCCGTTTTTGCCCCCATAGCAGGATTAACCAAGTGAAATGCTAAAGTAAAGGGATCACAATGGATGACTCAGAATCAGAAATGATCTAAGATACTAGCTGGAGTTCTCATTACTGACAATGAATGAGAACTTCAAGAGCCAAGTCAACTGATTGCATTCCTGATACACAAAAAGAACCAAATTCTTTGCAAAGAAATAAGGAAAAAAGAAAGGAAAAAAAAACCCAGCCTTTGAAAACAAAGGAAAAAGCAGATCCACAGAATGGTTTCAGGTTCAGCTATTCAAATATAAAGTAGTTTGCATTCCTTTGTTAGACTTTTTTAAAATTATAAACTCTTGATCCGGAAGAGACACCTCAAACGTGAAAGATTTCAGTGGGAGAAACAGATTTATTTTTGACCTTTGATTGCATGTTTTATTCAAAACCTTTTTCCTTACAGCAGGTTATATTTGGATAATGTTAATAAACAAAGGAGTCATTTAACCCTGCATGTCCTGGAGAAAAATAAAAAAAAACACTTCACTTATGAGCATGGGCTCTAGCTATTAAATGTTTTGAAAGAAAGAAAAAAGAGGGAAGTTTACAACTTGCTTTGTTTATTCAAGAGCTGATTAATTTCAGCAGCTCTGGTACCAGGGAGAATTTATCAGTCCACATTTGATTGAAATATAGGCTGCTTTATCTCTGGGGCTGCAAAGCTGTGAGCACGCTTGCCAGAGAACGAATGTATTGCCCTGCTCCGTCTGCATAATTTAGGATGGCCTTGCATTAGTCACACAGAAGAGGAAATGGCAGCAGGCACAGCTTTGGATGCAAGGCAGAAAAAGAAAGTATTTGCAGATATTTCTGCTTCTGGAGTCATAAAAGATGATACAATATCCCTAGTTTTGATTTAAATATATTTCCTCCTAATTTCAAAATGTGTGTATGGTCCAAAAGTTCCAACAGAACAGAGCAATTCTGGCCACAATTTTCAAAGGGGTGGTTTTCACCAAGGCATCCTGATCCAGGATAGGTTGGAACTGACTCATCAGTTGAAGCTGGACACAGCGCCCCCCCCCCTTGCCCACTGTGGGTTCCTCCTGGTGCTTACGCATTAGCTGTGAGTACAGAAGGACCCACAGACTGCAAACCAATTCAGCAATAACAACCAGGGTCAAACCTATTGATTAAAAGCAATGTGGTTTTGGAGGAATTCCGTCTGAGTTTATTTAACTCTGTCTACATCAGGGTTTCTCAACCAGGTTTCTGTGGAACCCTAGGATTCTGTGAGAGGTCACTAGGGGTTCCCTGGGAGATCATGATATATTTAAAAAATAAGTATAGGCTGGTCTACATCCTGGCAGTCTGCAGACACTGGTCCAAGCTGTGCACAGCATCCCCTGTCCAGCTTGGGGTTGCAAAGTACAACTGAGTCTCATCCATACACTGATGACATTTTACACCAAATTGCTGTATATCTCTCCAGTAGCTTCATACAGATGTTAAATAATGAGAGGGCGAAGATCAGACCCTGGGGTGCCACAGCTTAAGTGCCCCCCCCCATGATTATAGGCTGGAATCACCCACTCAGGTAGGAGCAGAATGACTGAAGCACAGTAGACCCACCTCCCATTCCAGCAAGATAGCATTGTTAAGGGTATCAAATGCTACCAAGAGGTCTAAATGGACCAAGAGGGGACCATCAAGCTCCAGACGAAGGTCATCCACCAGGACAACCAGTGCTGTTGGTTGTTACAAGAAGTTTGCCCTCAGCTATAGAATTAGGAATCGTTTCTATAGTATCAGAGCAAAGTCAAAGTTGCATCAGAGCAAAGTGTCAGAGCAAAGTCAGAGTAAACACCACCTGATAATTCCAGGAGACTACCAATAGGTTTTAAAAGCTTTTTTTTAAGCAATATAAATATTTCACATTCACTCACTGACATGTTCAGTTCATGTATACCAAAAGGACATTTCCTTCTCATTGGCCAAACCACACAATGGTATCAGGAAGCCCTCAGATCACTCTTTGAGATGACCTTTGATGGATGGGAAGAGGGGGCTTCAGACTTCCCTCTCAGCCCGCTTACACTCCAGCCCCCATTCTCTTTTGTATCCAATACTGGATCATCTCAGCTTGACTGATGGATCATCTCCACATCATAATCATTTATCAAGGTCTGATAGATGTCCATCTGGCCAACATGTTCCTTGTGGATCCATTCCATGACTGTAGGAATTACAAGAATTTTTTTCAATTTCTCTTTCCTTTCATGTCTTGCCTTGGAAATCTTGTATTGTGATATGGCCTTGCACAGGCATTCTTTTCAGATTCCATCACTGGGTTTATTTACCCTGTGAGGGGGCCCAGTAGGTGTCTTCAAGTGTCTGGAGGGCTATGATGTAGAAGATGGGGCAGAATTATTCACTGGTATTCCAGAAGACAGGACATGCAACAGGGATTTAAATCACAAGGAGGAAGATTATAATTAGACGTCAAAAAGAATTTCCTAATGGTAAAATATGTTCAACCATAGAAAAGATTGCCTTGGCATTGGTGGTCTCATTCTCACTGGAAGCATTTAGATAGGCTGGATGGCTGTCCATCAGGTATGGTGTAGTAGTGGATTCCTGCCCTGGAAAAAAGGTTGGACTAGATGACCTCCAATGTCCTTATCAACCCTTACATTCTATGATGCCCTGAAACTTAAATTGGTTTTATATTATTTTAATTCCCAAATAATCTTGGGAACTGAAGTTTGGGGATGATGCTAAAATCTGTCTTTGGAGACATTGCTTACAGATCTCTACGTCTCATAAATCACTGCTATAAGGGAATCACTATTAAAATGAATTTAAGTCTACGCTGTATACAGTATATATTGAGCAATAGATGGTGTCAACATTTGACAGATGAAACTTGGCTGCTAAGTGGCTCTCACACGAAAATATCTTCCATAGGATGTTGAGAATAACGTATCACAGGATTTGAAAGAACAGTGATATCTGATGATGGATTGGTTGACATGCTGAGCTTCTGCCTCTAAAAAGTAAGTGTGATGCTCACTTGCACACTCATATTTGATCCAGTTAACAACTGCAAGGCTAGATGCATGAAGAAGCCTTCAGGTCTTTAGATCTGAACTGTCCCAGAGGGGGGAAAATGATGAAATATCATTTCAAAATTGCCATAACAACCAAATGTTCGTTGTCAGCTGGATTGGCTTTCCATTTTTGATTTTAACTTATAGCATTCATTTTTATGCCACAAAGCCACAGGAAGGCTTGATCATCGCAGAAGCCATATCTGGAGGGTACAATCTCTAGAATATGGGGAGGAGAAGGGGGCTGAAGTAGTCCCCAGAGGCCCCAAATCTATTTCTTTCCAGCAGCTTTGAAATTCAGGAATGTGAGGTGTCTGGTGGAGGTAACAAAGATATCACCAATGTTATGATGTCATTGCACAAATGATAGAAATTATGTAATCTGCATCATGGCACCTCCACCTGAAGATGCCCGTGTTGGGAGGCCCAGCCTGAGATTTGCTTGAGGCTCAGAGAACAATCCTTATACCACATCCCAGACAGCCTTCCAAGATTTAAGCTTCCTACTAAATTTAAGCAGTGATGTCCAATAAGTTTTAGACAACAGAGTCTACCCTTTGCTTTATCTTAAACTGCAGCTGCTTATTCTGAGTTGGGAATTGCTGTTGATTTATGTTCCTGCTTACCCTGGGGAGTAATATCACCCCCATGCCAGACTCCTTATCAGGATATTAAAGAGAGAAAAGAAAGCTCTAGAAAAGAAACTTGACCTTCTCATGGGTTCTGGCTGAGTTAGTACAAGTGTAATATACCTCCGGAGTATATAACAGAGGGGGTGTAAATACCCTGCCTCCCTCATAGGGTTGAAGGGATAATCAATCCAGTCAGGGTCTTCTGAATAATTACTCACACATGAGCCATAAACGTCTAAACTCTAATGTGTTGCATCCTATTTTCCCATAGGATATTTTTCAAAATAGCAGCTCCATCTTGTTAGCATACGGATATTCACTTAAAGGAGCATATTTAGTAGGGTTTTGAAGGATGGTTTAGAGATCCTGTGTATTATCAGCTATTTACAGAAACTTTCCCCAAAGAAGCGCAAAACCCAGAAATTTAAGAATCCCAAGAATCTAGAGGAACACTACTAAAGAGTTGAATGTGTTAGGTATATAATCACTACAGCCCCCCACCTCTAGATCAGCTAATGAGCCACATGGGTGTTTGAGGGTGGGAAAGTGGGCAAGCAATGTCATCAGTGTAATGATGTTATCAAATTCCATAATTTGTATCATTTTCACAAATATGTCATGACACAATGACATCATTATGGCTTGGACCAGATGCTTATGAGTAGCAATATTTTTAGCCAGACGTGTTTTTGCATTTGCTTGCTCAAATTCTCCCTTCAGAGGAGACAATCTGACCCTGGGCTAGATGTTAAGGTACGATACATAAGGTCAGGCAACCTTCTTGCTGGAATAGACAATCATTTTTCTGTGGCACGATTTCAGAGCCAGAGTATTCTAGAAATTCCTTCTTAAAGACCAGGACTCTGGGAAGCTAGTGGTGTCTGTTGTTATCATCTCCTTTGTGGCTTTGAAGATGTTGCATTTTTCTGCCAGACCTTGGTAGACACGCTTTGAGGAAATGTGCATTGTTTCATTCACCTGCACTTCATCCAGCCTTGGTGTTGTCATCACTTAGCCAGACAGGATTGTCTACCTATTGATCAGTGACATTATTCCATTCGCAGTGTCAACTCTGATTGTGTCATTACATCAACTCTGATGAAATTGGGTCATTTGCGTGACCAATACTGAGCCGATGTGGTATAGGGGTGAAAATGTTGAACCAGGCCTGGAGAGGTCCAGGTTAAGTCCACCTGGTCATGGAAAGCTGGGGCAATCCCTCTCTCTCTCTTTCTAAGCCCAGCCTATCTCTCAAGGGGGTTGTTGTGAGGATAAAATGAAATTCTCTATTTATTTAAGTCACCTTGAGCTTCTGAGAAAAGGCAGGATGTAAATCTAGCAAAATATTAGAAGAAGGAAATAGCAGCAGCCAGAAAGAAAACTGCACTGAAGAAACATTAACAGGAAATCAGAAAGATAGTAAGGAGGACATGTTCTAGAAATCAAGAGTGAGATATATCCAATATCGTAGTCCAACCTTAGAAGATTCTGTTCAGATGTAATGCCTACTTTCTGATTCATAACCATGCTAGCTGTGGAATTCTGGGAGTTGAAGTCCTCACATCTTAACATTGCCAAGGTTGAAAAATGCTGGATTTGACTTTAACACTGGGAGAAGTATTACTTCGTTTATGAAATCCATCATCTTGAAAAAGCAATCAAAATTCCCTCAAAACCTCCAAGGATGGCACCCAGAACAAGTGGTCATTCCCAAGTCCCAAGACGTTCAGGTCAGAGCCAGACTGCAAATGAACAATCAGGTAGACTTCATGGATACTCTGAGTGGCAAATAAATAAAAAGGTGAAGTCTCCCTTGAGTAGACCTGGAGTAGACCTGGAGAACATCTCTGTCGGGGATCTCTGTGGGGAAGGGAGGTGCTAAAAAAGTCAATATGGTGGTCATGCCTGTGCAATGGAAGCCCCGCCCCTTTTTTTACATGTGATGTAGAAAGGTGTGGGGCTTTGCTCACACAGATGTGACTGCCATCTTGACGTTTTTGGAGCCTCCTGTCAGCGGGACTGGGTTCTTGTAGGACTGGAGATGTATTCTGGTTTGTAAGGATGGCAGGTGACACAGAGAAACAGGACAGGAGGCTTTTATATTTTTTTATATACACAGTGAAGCTATCTGGAACAGGTATTTACAACACAATCCTGGTGTCAAGTTTCCTCCTAAGTCTCTTCCAAAGGCTTTGCGCTTCTGGCCCTCCTGCTCACTGCTTCTCTTCCCCCCACTTCACTCCAACTCCCTTCCCATTTCTGGGCTTTTCAAGAGGGAGTGGGAGGAAAGGAATGTGCTGGATTTACTGCTTGTATGCTCAGAATGGCTTGACTCCATCTCCTGGATCTGCTCAGCCAATCACCTTCTCCTCCGTTGGGGGAAGAACTTCTCTTGGGTTCTTCTGCCCAGTCTTTCCCTAGAGACCAGGACTTCACCAACAACAGTCATCTCCCTCCTTCCCATCTGAAGGATGTCATGTCTCTGGGACTTTACCTCCCTTCCTCCAGGGAGGCCTCCCGTGGACTTTTCTTCTCCGTCTTTGACCAGGAACCAACAACTGCTCTGCAGGCTCACATAACTTTATTCTCCAACGTGTTTTCTCCCACCACTCCGTTTCACGCAGCCTTCTTGTCTCCTCTCCTTCTCTCTGTCTCCAGTTTTGGGTCAGACAGGCAGCATGTCCCCCAGCAACAGAGGAGGTGGGTGTCCCCCCAGGACTGTAGTCCCCAGCACCTACTTACAAGGCTGGATCAATGGGACTGCTGTCTCTACCTCTCCCCAGAACCACCCTGGCTAGCAGCCAGGTCAACTCATCAGCCCTGGTGACAGCCAGAAGGCCAGAACGGAGCTTCTTCTCCCTATTTGCTAACATATGCCAGACCTCTAAAAACCATATGCCGCACACCCCATATGGATGTCCCATATGTTTCTCCTGGAAAGTTTTTTCCCCAACTTTCCAATCTAGCCTGAACCCTTGGGATTTCCCTTGCTGGCTTCCCATCCAGGGCCCAACCAGCTCAAACCCTCTTTAGCCTTTTGAGGTTAGCCAAGGTCAGTTAGATGCTGCCATGTAGGGGTACAGCAAGGACCTTGCAAGAGGAATGTTTTCTAAATGATATTCTTTCTAAATAATCTTGTTGTGAAATCAGCTGGCTTCAGTAAATCTCTTGCTTCAATAAATATTTTGACTACCCCCAGGATCTAATTTTATTTTCTTAACATTACATTCTAGCTGGGTTATCTATCAGAATTCAGGCTGCATGGATTCGTAAGCAAGACAGATGGTTTATTAACTCCTGGCACACTTATTTTCAGCTGACAATAAAGCCTAGAAAACAAGAACACAATCCAGCATAATTAAAGTCTTCTTGTCATGCATAATGTGTCAATTCAGTCTGAGAGGATATGTTTACTTAGCACAGTAGGGAATTGCTCACTCCCTGACCTCTGGAACATGTTAGAGACTATATTGTTATTGTAGTAAAAGTATATGACAACATCAATACACACAAGGTGGATCAAAAGCATAAACTGGCACTCCTAAAGCCTTCAGTTTGGAACTCAAGAGATTCCCACTTTATTGGCCATTATTTATCTCCTGCCTTTCATTCGGGAACTCACAGCTGCATCCCATCCTGCTATTTTAACCCACCACCATGCCCCTGTGAGTGAAGTTGGGCTGAAGTCACCCAGAGACCTTCTGGGGCCTTGAATCTGGGCCTCCCCGCCCATAGTCCAATGCCTTCCCCACTGTGCCACCCCGGGGCTCAACTTCGGCTCGCCTACACGGACCCCTGCAAGAATAACATGTCACTGCCTCTAATCTCTCGCATCTTGCATTGCTGAGAAAGGGACGGAAGTGAAATGAGAGCCTGGAAGGAAATCTTGGATAAACATCTTGGGCAAGAAATTGCTTTTCTATTGCCCGCCTTCAACAGACTGATACAGCGGGCATGAAGAAAGAAACAACAATTTTCAGAACATTTTTGGAATGGTTTTATTATTCTGCATTGCCTAATTACATGATACCATATATTTTGCATTAATATATTATTTAAACTAAATAAACTGACCTCTCGAGGCACTTCCATGTTTCTTTGATCTCGGTCCAGATATTCCAGACAGTTTTCTGATTTAGCTGTATTTGAAAGGTATCTTCCTGCTTTTCAATCACTGTTCCCATGAATGACTGTTTGGCTAACACACATTTTTACCCAGGAATTCCTGCCCATATTTCTCCCTGTTCTTGTGGATTTAATCAAACATAATTTAGTATTTGTCACTGTCTTTAATTGTCATGTGAAATGCAGGCTTCATCAGAAATTTTACCTCTGCGTTTTGAAAGTAAATGAAGTGTCTGAATGAACTCAATTAATATTTATTTGCTTGTTTGCTTTCAGCATCGCCCCCTGATTACAAGCGGCCATGTTTGAACAGTGAATAAAGGGTGGGGCTCCGGCCACCATCTTGACTTTTTTGACCACCCATGGATGCCCCTGGCCCTATGGCATCAATCTGTCCCTTTGAATAGTAGATAGGCTTTTGAATTCATACCCTCTCTGAGTAGGCCACAGTAGAGATACAGTAGAGCAGGAGTGTCAGCAGAGGGTCAAAAAAGGCAAGATGGCAGCCACAACCACCTCTTTATGATGCATGTAATAACGGGGCAGGGCTTTGCCCACCATCTTGACTTTTTGACCTCCCTGCCTGTAGACACCCCTATCAGAGTCAAAATGCAAAGGGAAACCTCTGCCAAAAGGAACCCTATTTATTTATTTGTTTATTTATCGCATTTCTTCACCCCCCATCTCGACAACGACTCTGGGTGGTTTACAAGCAAATTGTCCAGCTGCTCCTGTAATTTCTCCAAAGAGACGGAAATGTTACAAATCTTACCATATTTCAAAGCATCCGATCGGCAGAAAGCTCTAATGCTTCAAACAAACAATGAACTACTGCTGTGCCAGAAGCAAAGCTGAAACAGATTTGGGACAGAACATTCCAGTGGTTCCCAGATGAGTGTTTCAGGGGTCACAGACTACCTGAAGGATGACACCTCAGAAAGCAATGGATTCCTGTCTCCCCAAAATATGGGGCTCTGCAGATATTTCTTCCTTTTCAGAGGCATGTGACCTTGCAGGACATTGTCATTAATCTAGTCGAGCTCATGCTGCAAACAAAACAGTTTGTCTCTGAACTCCAGAAGTTCAATTAGATTTAGGACAGGTAAGCTAAGAGGAAGCCAGCTCTAAAGGCCATGTCACAGGGTTTTTGATTGCTCCCCAAATCTTTGGACAAAGAACAGGATCTATCACCAAGGACAGGCTTGAACCTAGGCCGCCCTGGATCGGACTGGGTGTCTTTTGGCTTCGGAACCCCTTAGAAATAAAGGATGCAATGTCATGTGAAGCTGCACACAAGCTCTGCGGCTCTCGGCATGTTACGATGATGGGAACTCAACATTCACCTGAGTTCTCCACAACTTTCAAACCAGGGCTGGTCCACATCTTCCTTGCTTAGCTCCTAAGAAACTGTTTCATAAGAGGGACCCATTTCTAGCAAATATATAAACTGTTCCTTGCACACCGTAATGCTTTATTACAAATAGCATAATTAGGGTGAAACATGTGTTCTTCTCACTCAAAATCTGATGTTGTGACGTGAGCACACGCTTCTCCTCAAGCTTCTTTAAATGAGGAGCTTGCACGTCAGTTGCTAGGGGTTGCATTCTGAGTAAAAGATATGCATATGCTTGGGTTAATTAGCCTGTTTCTTTATGAACAAAATGAAAACATATGTTAGACTGCGTACCAAAAAGGCGTAGCAAGAGCAGCCTGACTAATCTAATGTGACCTAGGATCTTTCCGTTTATTGTGCACACCACTTCTGCAAGATGTCAGTAAGTGCTGGGGACACAGTGCCTGGCCGCCTGGGGCAGAGGTGCGGGCTCAGTGCCAGGGACCAGCAGGGTGCTCGTCCAGAAAAAGCCCAGGATCAAGATGGCCTCTGCAAGCATGCACTCAAAGCCTGACCTGTGCTTAAAAAGCGGGTGAGGCCTTGGCCATGCAATCGCAGCCACCATCTTGACATTTTTCCCCACCCCTGACATTCATGGTGAAAGTCATTTTAGCTAAGGGCAAATCTCTTTGTCCCACAACACTGTAATTAAAAAAAGGCAGGGCTGATATCCAGGGAACTTTGCATTCTCCTTACATGCTCCCCATAATAATGAGAACCTCTTAATTAGTGTTTCGCATTCACATTATTACATCAGGAGCCATAGGCTTAAATTCACTTAATGGCTTTGGGCAGATTTTTCACTCACACTCATCATACTTTTAAAAAATGGTATAAGTTACTAGCCTATTCGAAATGCTAGTTAGGAGAACAAATGAGATCTACTGTTGTTCTCATGCAGTAAGTAATAAATACGGCAGAAGAGAATACAGTGGATTAAAATTTCCTCTTGCATAAACAATTTTACTGCTATTTAACTAATGAAGTGGAGTTCCAAACCCCACAGTTGTTCTAGCTTGATAAAATAGTGACTAATTATTTGAAGCATAAGGCAATAAATACTTAGTGACTAATTAGTTGTCTGCTGGAATTTATTCTGGAAAGTTTCAAGGCAGACTGATGTGATGTTTTTACTTTTGATTAAAAACAGCTCATTTGGATGTTTATTTTGCCTTCTCTGAGATCTGCCAACAAACCCTGGTGTCAGACTAACTTAGTTAATTCTTTGGTGAAAAAGACCCTTTATAGTTCTGCCACTTCTTATCGTCTCCAACATCACCATGCTGGGAGTTTCATGATCAAGCAGCCACAGTATGTGACATTAATGTCTATGGGCCTTGCCCTTTATGTGCAAGTAGAAACTAAGAAACAGCACCAAATATCAGGTTGTTTTTTTTCCTAAATATTTATAGCACAACTATTCTACTAAATCAAAATCAATGATAAGAAGTCATCCCTAGCTGCTAGCAAGAAATGGCCCCTTTACTGAAGTCATATCACCATGACTTCACTGTGCTGTTTTTCAGGTGGCGGATAAATAAGCCTCTATTATGGTCATAGCCCAACAGGCACAGGCCACCATTATAAAACATTGTATAACCTTTAGCAGTTATAGTTTCATAGCAAGGTGGTGGTTACCTGTAGTATAGCAAAACTTGGCAACAGTTGAAGACACAGAACTGTCTTCTTGGGCTGTAGTTTCTATTGCAAGCCACAGACTACCACTTGGTAGAGCAGCCAGGAAGGCCTTGGAAAAGATATTCAAATGCCATGATGTGTCTATACCTACAAAGATCCAAATAACGCAGGTAATGGTGACAGTCAAAAGCTGGACTTTGAAGAACCAGCATAGGAAGACTATTGACACCTTTGAACTTTGGTGTTGGAAAAGACTCCTGAGAACACCATGGACAGCCCAGAAAGCAAATCAATGGATCATCGAGCAAATGACCGTACTTGAGGCACAAATGACC
The DNA here is from genome assembly GCF_035149785.1 of Candoia aspera. Lineage (NCBI taxonomy): Eukaryota > Metazoa > Chordata > Lepidosauria > Squamata > Candoiidae > Candoia > Candoia aspera. Next base: position 80,477,105 of record NC_086159.1, read on the forward strand.
AGGCTCAAATGATCCTACTTTGGACACATTATGGGAAGACCCAGCAGCTCTCTGGAGAAGGCTCTGATGCTGGGGAAGGTGGAAGGAAAGAGAGGAAAAGGATGACCAGCTGCAAGGTGGAGGGACTCAGGTACAGTGGCGATGGGGGCTCCATTGCAAGATCTGAAGGACCAGGTTAGGGGCAGATCATCATGGTGAAAATCTATCTGTGTGGTCACTAAGAGTTGAGAACAACTCAATGGCATGTAATCATAAAGGTAAGTGTTACTAAGTAACTCTCCAAGTTACTTAGAAAAAGGCTTCTACTTTTTCCTGGCTTAGAAATGATGTCATTTTTCTATTCTACCAAATGCAACCTGCATTTACTGTAAAACTCTTGACCTCCTTGCAGTTGTCCTATGGTCTTCAGCAACTTTGGCCCACTCAAATGAAATGCTGATCTAATTAAATAGAAGTTATACTATGCAGAATCTGCCTTAAGGTTGCTGGGTTTTTTCCATCATAGATGTTCACGAGTGGTTCTTCTACCGAGTCTGGAAATGTCAGTTGTCCCAGAACATGATCCTCAGTTTTTGCCAAGAAAGATGAAGGATGGAAGCCTGGAGGAAATTCAACCTCAAGAATGGGAAGTATAAACAAATCACAGAAATTTTATCTTTAAAATTGGTTTAAGAAGGAAAATAAACTCAGATTACATCTAGCAAAGAAACTCCAGAAGTCATGCTGTGGCTTGGGGTAAAATAGAGAGATTGGTACGCATAGCACAACTACCTACGCATTGCATTGTTATTGATTCCTATTTCTGAGTGTGCCTGTTTTGATTTGCAATAATTTTGTTTGAGCTGCCTTGAATATATTTTGGTGCATAAAGTGAGAATAAACATAATGTACATAAATAAATATAATATGAGCTATATTCTTTTTTACACAAAAGGGCGGCTCATGTGGTATTGTTCCAAGTGGGTGGGAAAACCACAGAAAATGATACCTGACGCAGAGTTGGGGGGAGAAACTGGTTTACTTACTTAGTTCCTTGTTTTTGAAGGATTGTCTTTTTGATATGCTTGAAAAAGGAAGAGGGGCCATTGCCAACATCCCCCAAAGCAGGCTAAGCTAAGCAAAATCAGGCCCTTCTTGGCTCAGCCCAGGCCCCAGTGCAATAAATTATGCAAACGTCTAAAAAATGCGTGTCCAAATTAGATCCAAGTGATTCCTGCTTAAGGAGTAGAATATAAACCAGCTACAGCAGCTACAAAATAAAAACGAAAAGCAAGGGAATGGAGAATTGATCTATATTTAAAACATTACTCTTTGTTATTTTTTTTAAAACAAGTCCGACTAACGTTCTTCAGATATGTGCAAATTTGTCTTGAATATATTAGAGCTGTTTGCATATGCCTTTTTCTTTGAGTGATGGGAGCAACACCTCAGGAAGCATCAAGGTAGGACAGTTACGCCTCAGATGGCAGCAGGGACATCGCAAGGAGGGGTCAAGATCAAAGCCTTGTGTTGCCCATAAAAACAGAATGGGGCTTTGATCTCAGGGACATGGCCACCAACTTGACTTTCTTGACCACCCCCTGGCAGCTTTATCTTGGAAAAGCCATTCTGGCCAGCCAGCCAGAAGGTTGCAGACTCTCCATTCCAGTAATTTCATTTTCCTGGTTTTGCTTCAAGGGGGCGATTTGTTGAAGGGATGTCCCCCTTCAGACCCTACCGCGAGTTAGGGTTCAATGGATCAGCGAACAAATCAACCCAGAGTTTCCACTTGAGGCGTATTCACGCTGAATATGCTTCTCATCTGAAGTTTGTTTCTGCATGGCCAGTGTGCCCATAACAACCCCCCGCAACGCAGAGACAAACTGTTGCTTCTCCCGCCAGTTCACGGTCCCTGTCAGCGTATTGCTCTCTTTTGGAAAAAGTTCCACCAAAGAGAAATCTGGTGCACCTTTGGAGGATGGACTTGTGTAAACAGATTCCGCCATCTTGGTTGGCTCCATCTGGCTGTGATGAAAGGAAGAGAGCGGTCTCCTTTTTTCAAAAAGCATTAGGAAGGAAGAAGAGCAGACTGTCTGTGCATATCAGCTACAGCCCTCAAAAAAGGCTGTGGATTAGAGTAAAATACAGTGAACCCTGGTTTACGCTGCTGCTGCTGCTTTTCCTCTGCATCTCTGCTTCAGGAATCTGTTAGACCAGCATTCTCAGCCTTGGCAACCTTCAGATATGTAGACTTCAGCTCCCAGAACTCCCCAGCCGGCCTGGATGAGCCACAGCCAAACACCCTATGAGATCTAAAGGAGCTATTTACGATCAAGCTGCCACTCTGCCTGCTTTGTACTCCTGTCAATTTTTCTGACAAATCTCCCTTGTGCCGAGATGCTTGGCCAGAAATGCCATATTTCGGTGACATCTGTTGCCTCTGATTGGAAGTGTGATAATTCACATTGGGGTGGCCATTGTAGAGTGCTATTATCAGACACAGCACCTCCTTTTTCTGGCTTTCCTGCCTCCCGTCAGGGAGGGGAGGAAAAGGACCTTTTTCCTATAGCAGGAAATGTTATTCCCTGGGGTCTGGAGAAGGAAACCCAATCCGGCTTTCAGATCAGGGCTGGCTTCTATTCTGCAAAAAGAGTTGGGGGAGTATAACTGCAGGAAAGGAAGGCGGGGAACTTGAGTCTCCAGTGTACAATTAAAGCCTCCTTCAAACTGAGCTTGACTCAGAAGCGGCTTGTTATATAGCGGCTTGGCCACAATATAGAAGCGGCTTGTTTTTGCCAAATGCTGGGTTACGTTTTCCGTTTCCCAATCTAGCCTGTAACCCTGGGATTTCGTGGGGGTGTCCCATCCAAGTACTAACTGCATCCAACCCTGCTTAGCTCAGGGTCAGACAAGCCTGGTCAACTGTTCTTCTGCTGTATAAATGAAAAGAGTGTGGGGAAATCAGCAGAGGACAGGCTCCACCAAGCTGTGGAGCAGTGTCCCCCCTACATTAGCCACTTTAAGATGTGTGGACTTCATTTCCCAGAATTCCTCAGGCAGCAGAATTCTGGGAGTTGAAGTTCACACACCTTAAAGTTTCTGAGAGTGGGAAGTCCTGCTCTGGAGTAGAGAATTTGCAAGAATAACTTATCGAGGAATTGAAATTGGCTTGCTGCTTGCTTATATATTGCTTGTGGCAGTTGGGCAGACTGGGGTGGCTGGGTGGGAGAGCGAAGGGAGGGGTCAGATAGATGAAAACAGTTTCCATTTCTTCTGAAATTTACTGGAACTACTTGGAAAGAAAGGGACGCGGTGGCACTGCGGGTTAAACCGCTGAGCTGTCGATCGGAAGGTCGGCGGTTCGAAACCGCGCGGCGGGGTGAGCTCCCGTTGTTAATCCCAGCTCCTGCTCACCTAGCAGTTCGAAAACATGCAAATGTGAGTAGATCAATAGGTACCGCTTCGGCGGGAAGGTAACGGCGTTCCGTGAGTCATGCTGGCCACATGACCCGGAAGTGTCTACGGACAACGCCGGCTCCAAGGCTTTGAAACGGAGATGAGCACCGCCCCCTAGAGTCGGACACGACTGGACTTTACGTCAAGGGAAACCTTTACCTTTACTACTTGGAAAGAGTATTTGACCATAATAAGGATTGTTTGAGTTGCAGGCTGAGGCTTTTCTTTAGAACAGAAAGGCCATGCCTGAGGAGTTAAATTAGGATTTGTAATAAATCTGAGTCAATCATGTGTGTTTCCCTCTGTAATATTCTTCTTTAAGTTCCCCTTGGCACCAAAGAGTAGCTTGTGAGAAGGAAAATAGTAATTATTATAATCACAAATATTGATCCTAGTGATACTGGGAACTAGGACAGCTACCAAGATTTAAATGTTTCATTAAATATGTGTAGATGATTCCTTTTGTTAAAGTAAAATAACAAAAAAGGGGGGTTGAGCTGGTGCAGGGGGGATCTGGCAAGAAAAGCCTAAAGTGGGGCATGGTATAATTTCCAACATTATAGAAAATATAATTTGAAAATGAAAGAGAAAACGTTCATGGCCCATGAGACTGTGTGCTTCAGACAGGCTTGGAGAAAAGGCACCTTCCACAAACTTATGATCAGCTGTGTTGCCTTTTAAAGGATCAGATTTTTGGTTGCTTCAGGTGGTGCCCCAAAAGCAGACCCAGGTGACCTTGAGATGCCGGCTTGCTAAATAGTACAAGTTTGGAACATCTGCACATTCTTCCTTTATCATGGTTAGTAATGGTAAAGGGTTAATCAGGAAAATGGGCACCCACTTCTCACTGCATCCACAGGCAGTTAGGAGGAGGATCAAGCAATCCTAGCCTGAACCCAACTGAGATACTCAAGAAAATGTATGCAGTTGCCAGGATTGCCAAATGGTGGTAAGATGGACTTGACATTCCCCGAGGTTCATCCAGGCTTCCCATTGCTGCCTGTGAACAAATGCTTGGGAACTGTAGCAAGGTCACCCTGCAGCATCTTGGCTGCTGATTGATACCTGCTCAAGGTCCATCATGAAACAGCTCCACTGGCAGCATTTCTGAACAGAATTCAGCGCACTGCCTTTAAGTGACCTATGAGATCCTGCCTAGCATTTGTCCAAAAATTCAGGTGACCTTTCTCTATCTGAGGCCACATAACTGATGATCTGGGAGTTTATACTGAGCCTTGTGTCCCTGTGGAGTCCAACAAGGAAGATACGCCTGCCCTGGGACTCTGCTGTTTTACTGATGATGAGGAACACCATTCCTAGGACTTAATATATTAGATTGTCTATTTGGGTGAAAACACAGCTTTTCTTCCCTAATTTTGTTCCCCACAACAATTCTTGTGAGGTAGAGGGGGCTGAGTAGCCCAAAGTCACCTGCTGAGCTTCACGCTTGGATGGCAAGTGGGCAGCTGTGTGAATCAGCTGTAATGACAGTTTCTGAGATGGCTAATCTTTCACCAACATTTGCAATTTGCACTGACATCTAAGAAAGCTGGGGAAAGCCAAATGAAACAGAACGTAAGAAAGAAAAGCCAGCCAGTTCTGACTTAGAACATTCTTAAATAGGGGTGTCCACAGTGTGTGCATACAGGAGAAAGAGAACGTGTGCAACTTTTGATATCCCGCTATGGACAAAGCCATTCCTAAACTTTTGCTTCATTTCTAAATGTCATAATGTTCACCATAAGGAGCCAGCCAGCCACTATATACATGCATGTTCAGTACATAGTAATTGTCTGAAGAGGGACTTTAATGTTCAGAAAACCCTTCTCCAAAAGATATGAAGATGGGAGAAGTAAAGAATCCAGATGGACCAAGGCCATCACAACCTGCATCAACTAAAAGAGAGGAGGATGGCACAGGCAGGGATTTCTCTGTGATATGGATGACTCTTCAAAAAAAAGTATTCTGCAATCTTTTACTCATGCAACAAACTTTTTTTATGTGCTTCAAAAACAAGAAAATCTCCTGTTGGAAAGGGAGGTCCATGGTTCCTAGGATATTCTCATCCACTATCGGAACACGAACCTAAGTCTACCTGCATGCAGCCACTTTCTCCTGCAGACAAACGTACCTTGGAAACTAAGCAATTATGGATGTAACCAGAGTGAATTTTCAGGCACTTGTGCACATTATATGAACCGTATGTCCTTTAGGGTTAATATCTGGAAACCATTGTCAGAAATACTTCATGATAGGGCAAACGTGAATTGAGTTGGGAGGGACATTGGGCTGAATTCCAATAAACGAATGGTGGATTGGAATGATGGCCTAACAGCTGCTATTTTATTGTATTGTATTGTATTGTATTGTATTCCACTGCCAGTCAGCTGAATATAATCTGTACTGGAAAGGTGGAAGGCAGGAACCTGCAATTTATTTTATTTTATTTTATTTTATTATTTTTATTTATTTTATTTTTTATTTTATTATTTTTGCATAGAATGGGATAGGCAGATGTGGGCGTTTTGTTGCTTTAGGATCTTCATTAAATTAAGGCATGGGGAGTGATACCATGACCCTTTAAAATTAATTTGTGACACTCCCACAAGAGAATTCCTGATGGATATAAAATACAGCTAATGATTTTATTTGGGTTTGGTTGGGAAAGAAATAAGTATGGTACTTCCTAAGAGACATACAATTTTCATCATATTTTTTAAATTGTGTCAGTAAATTAGTCATCTTTTGCTTTTCTTTTATGACTCCCCTTTTTAAAAACAAAACACTGAATTTCACTGCCATGCACACTTCTACAGACACTCCAGAGCAGTGTTTCTCAACCTTGGCAGCTTTAAGATACGTGGACTTCAACTCCCAGAATTCCCCAACCAGCATGAATTCTGGCTGGGGAATCCTGGGAGTTGAAGCCACACATCTTAGAGCTGCCAAGGTTGAGAAACACTGTTCCAGAGAGTATGTGTAGTGTAGTGTTTTATTGTTATCCTTGGTTGATTAAGCATGCCTGTAATCTTGTATTGCTACTCGATTTCCTTGGCCTGCCAAGGAAAACCCTGCCAAGGTTGTAATTCCTGCAGACTCTCTTGAGTTAGGACTCCTAGAACTTTCTTCAAAGCAAGCATCAGAAAAGCCCATCCTGACTCCAATGTCATTTGTTTAATCACTTGAAAAGACACAGCTGGACGAATATATGATTACACACCATGTTGGATGTCACCAGCAGCAGGAAACCATCCACCAATCATAGCACTGCTGGGACTGACAGATGGTTTTGACAGATGGCCCAGCTCAGGGGTTCAATCATCTCTCAAAACTTGCTGTGGGCTTTGCTTCCTGCTTTGTCTGTGCAAGATTGCTGCAGCCTTGCACAAGAGCAAACTTTGACATTGCTCCTACTTTTCCTGCATAAGCCTGATCAGCTTTAAAACATTTTGTGACCATCTTTTAAGTTGCTAACAACCCCCACAGTGAGAAACTGGGTTAAAGAAGTGGGCAGTGGTTGAATGACTCTCCTGTTGGTCAGCTGGAGAGAGAGAGAGAGAGAGAGAGACCTGGCTGGCTGTTGGCACTCCCTTACGATTTGAAGTCAGCAGAAGTGAAAACAACGTGCAACTTGGCTTCCAACTTGCTTTGGGAGGGTTGCAGGATGGAAACACTGGGATGGGAAAGTGTCCAATGATCTTGACATCATTTTTATTTACAACACCAGCTTGAATTGTGTAGGCTTCTTGTGAACTCTAGGACATCGACTCAAGCCGAAAGAATCATTTCCCACAGTGCTGCATGAGAAACACAGTCGTTCAGGTTCTTAAGCTCAGAAATGAGAAGCTCTCTTCCCACGGCATCCTCAGGCAGTCAGAAGGAGGATCAGGGAATCCCAGCCTGAACCCAAGTGAGATACTAAAGAAAAATATGCAGTTGCCAAGATTTTCTGTAGCCCAACCCCCTTTTTCTCTTTTGATCAATCTGGTGAACAAGATTCTGTGAGAACCTATCTTCCTTGGGGGTATGTGGCTGCAAGAAGGATTCGGCAATCCCTGAGGACCATCCAGGCTTCGTGCTGTTCCTGGGAATAAATGTTTGGAAACTGTAGCAAGGTCAAAGTGCAGCATCTTGGCTCCTGACACATGCCGACGGTCATTTCTTTTCTATCGTGAAACAGCTTCACTGGCAGCAGGAGCATCCACAGAGGAGTCCAGAACATCAAGATGGTGGTCACAATTGCATGACTGAAGCCCCACCTCATAGCGCCTTTTTTTGGGGCTATAATGGCCAGAAGGAGGTTGGTCCTTCAGAGAAAAGTGGTGGGGGGAGCAGACTCCTGATGGACATCCAATTGGCTGAGATAACTATGAGGACAGTTCTCACATCTGCCCAATGACAGAGGCTCAACTCAAGCACTGGTTCTGTGTCACGGATCTTGCTGCTAGATTTGCTACTGACTTTCTTTCGGACTAGAACTAGTTTTTGTTCTGTTTTGTTTTGTTTTTTTAGAGATGATAACCTTCTCCCGCAGACAGTCTGATTTGAGGTGGCATTATGACAAATAAAATAGCTAGTAATTGGATCCAGGTTGTCTTCCTGAGGATCAAACCAAGAAGCAGATGGTATTTTGCTAACTACAGAATATCCTACAAAATTGGCAGCAAGAAGTCATGGGGCTTCCCCTCTTTGTAGCTTACAAAATGACATTGCAAAATGTTACAGGTGGATTATGAGAAATATAAAACATCAGAATTCTGTTGCAAAGTTGAGAAATGTTAGTGGAAATGCAATTGTTATTTTTTTCTCCTGAAGGCTAGAATGTGTAAGTAATTGTTTTTCCCTCACTCTAAGCTTTACTGTATGAGCTTATCCTTTGGATCCATCTGATCTCTCTGTGTGGCTAAGTTGTTTCCATGGCAATTCTAATATTGGATTATGAAAGTTGCATTATTCTGGTTATCACTTCCTTTCTGGAGTTGTCAAAAAAGCTGTGCATGATCTTGCAGAAAGGAACCAGGAAGCAGAGAATCGGGGGAAGCACAAGGATTAGCAGAAATCTGAAGATAAACCGAATCACAATAACAAATGTTACCTAAGGATGGAATTGTTTCGTTGCTGGCCCTATGATCCTAGGTCAAAAATATCGCAAAAATATGTGTAGCGGCCTTGTGTCTGAGTATGACAATGGTTCATTTTATGGCATATTTAGGAAATCAGGAAGAAGCACAGCACCAGCACCATTTCTTTTTATTCATCATAGCTTCTTGAGAAGGTGGTCAGATGATGGGCATCCATGGGGCTCTGGCAACCGACTTAGAAAAATGATAGGGTTAGGGACAGGGAATGCTTCTGAGCTGGAGACACACTGCAAGTTTGAGAATATGCAGGGCCCATGCTCACAAAATGGCTGCCATTGGAGACTTGTGTTTTTTAGAAGAGCTGCTATGAAGAATCACTCTCAAGTGCAGTAATTAAAGCCCAGCTCCTTTTCCACGTGTAAAAAAGGAGCGAGGCTTGAATTGGGGGTCACAGCTGCCATCTTGACTATTTTGACCTGCACTGTAGACAGCCCTGTTCCTGGCCTTTAGATGAGTGGGAAATATTTCAAGGGATTATAAAATCCCAGTTCCCAAATGGAGGCCTGTTTTTCAGTGCCAGGGTCAGAATGGAGGGGAAGAAACAGATGTGCAGTTGTGCCCATTGTTCAGTTGAACATTTCTTGCACTGTGTACCACTAATTCATTTTTTGGCTTCCATTAATCTCTCCGCTCTTCACTATTTTAACTGACAAGTCATAATGTCAGGTTTTATCACAAATCTAACAAAACATTGGATGGATTCTTTTTTAGTAGACAATGAATATTCAGTAGTGAAACTTGCAGAAATGCATTTGGAAAGAATCACGGGAAGCAAATTTGTTTGCATTTCATGACTACAACCTTACGTGCCTTTCCACGGCAGTGGGAACTGCATGAATAACTCAACTGCACGTTGAGCTGGGACACCAAGCAAAGATCTGAACATCTGCATTGAAACCATTATTATAATTCCCAACATTTATTGCTCATAAAAGCTAAACTGTTCATCACTCAGTCTTTTTCTGGGGCCTCAGATACTTCTGTCACTGTATGTTTTAAAAATGTTATGATTTTACTAAAAAGAATTCTGTAACAAAACAACACTGTATTATTAAATTTGCAGGCTGGGTGACTCTATCCTAACTCTCAGTGGCATACAGTATGGGCGTACAGTATGAAACAACTAAAACAAAACAATACCCAGGAACCATCCAGAAAAATAACACTAACACTACCAGACATCCCACAAAGGGTCCACCAGGGAGTTAAGTGCTTGTTTAAATAAGGTCAGGGAGGGGGACATACAAATCTCTGGTGGCACATCATTCCAGGTGCTGCAATAGAGGAGACCAGCTTCCTGGATCCTGTTGGGTGGCACTGTTTAGCCAGAGCATGCCAACTCTGCCAGAGCATTTGGGACAGGCAGAAACTATGGAAGACACGTGGTCCCACAGTTAACGAGAGCCTACGCCTTGAAGGTGACAACCAGCATCTTGAATCATACCCAGAAGCCCACTTGATAACCGATGAAGCTCACAAAGCAGAGGTGTTACATGCCCATAACTGCCCATTCTGGACAAGCTACACCTTCCAAGTGGTCCTAGTCCAAATGCAAGCCACCCAGAGCATGTCTTAAGGGCCTCCTGGTCCTGGATGTAGGCGCAATTGGCACACAATATGAATTTGTGTGAAGGCCTTCCCAACCAGAGCTACTCCTTGAGCAGCAGCTGTGAATCCAAGAAGACCCCCCAATTTCGCACCAGTCTTGAAGGGCAAAGTGCCACCCCAATCTAGGTGGTCCAAATACCCATAGCCTTGTCAGCTGAGTATGAGTTTGTTCTTCTCCATCCAGAGCTGGTTGGCTCAGGGTCCAGGTGAACGTACTAATAATACCTAATCCAAAACCGATGGATGACCTCACCCAACCACCTCACGTAGATGTTGAACAGGAAGGGTGAGAGCCCTGCACATGACACAAGTGTTTGGGTTGGTCTCTCCCTTTTGCCAACACCAAATGGATCCAATCACAGAGGAAAGAGAAGAACCAGCCATGGTGCCTCCCACTCCTAATCCCTGTAGGTGGTCCAGAAGTATACCATGGATGTTGGCACTGAAAGCCACTGAAAGAGCAAATGGAACCAGGATCACCCTGGATATTACCCCTATCCCAGTTCTATCTGAGGTCATCAGCAAGTGCAGTTGATGCCATCTCAGCTCCACATCCTGGTGTGACTCAAGAATGCCACCTTCTGGTGTGTGGGAAAATATTACTAAACACCCTTGAAAAGTATTCTTACTGTGTCTGTTTACCTTCTATCTGCAGATATTCCTGAACAGTAACACAGGCTCTGCTAAAGCTTCCACTCTTAACAAATTCTAATCTCTCTGAGGAATTTAAGATGCATGAATAAAGCACATGTTTAACTCCTGCCAATGTAGCACCCTACAGAGTTTCATTGATCTCGCAGCCCAGATTATTCTGATATTTGGGGAATTAACTATCTTACAGTGATTGCATGAACTACACAATGGCTGCTCCATTATCTGAAGCAACAGTCTGTAAAATAGTTGGCAAGGTCATGTTATAGTTGCACAAAACCAGGGGTGTCTGCAAGGTGTGGTCAAAAAAGCCAAGATGGCGGCCACAGCAGTGGGACTGAAGCTTTGCCTGGTTGGATAAGTGCTATCATATAGTTTAGCCTATATGATGTTTAAAAAATATGTTAAACCTAGAAATGAAGTCCCATTGGAATTTTGTATGTATTGTTTGTATGATTATGTTTTTAATTGTTTTAAATTGGATATTGGATGGGGTGAGCCTCCCAGAGCCTTCTGAAATGGGCCAGCTATAACAAATCTAAATAATAATATAATAATATTTTGTATTTGATAAGAAACCAGAGGTTGTCGTCTCAGTAGTGTACATCATAATAAAGAAATTTTGGTCACTTCTGCAATTATCATCCACTTCATTCAAAAATTCTGACCAGTTTCTTTGCTCAGCTGTGTGCAATCTATAAAGCTGTGTCCAATGACAAGCATATAAAGAGTGACAGACCAAGCTGTGTACAAGGACAGAAGATGCAGGTAGACCTTCCCACTATGTCCATTTTACAGAAGGAAGGGGCCTTTGAAGCCATCAAGTCCAGCCCCTCCTGTGCAGTGGTGGGATCCAAAGTAAAGCATTCTCAGCAGACGGCAGTCTAATCTCAGCTTGTGAAGGGGATCCATCATCAAATACAGTATTTTTTAATCATTTATTATGTTAAACTAATTAGCAAAAGGAAGGGATAAATACATACAACTGCACAACAGAATAATTGAAAAAATGTAAACAAATCTACAGTTAACAACAATAGCAATAATAATATTTCCTGGAAAATTACATCACAGTATAAACAGAACTTCTTATGGTTCAAAAGTCTTTTTATTTCTTCTTTTGTTGTAAAACCGTAGTTCAAATGATGACAATCAACACATATAAGATCGTGTGGCTGCAAATCAGGTGTAGATTTCTCCTTTCCAGGGTTGGGCAATAATTCTTTCAGCCATCTTCCCTGCCCAAAATCCATGGGACTTTGTATCTTGATTGATTTGAAATACTGGAATAATAGCCAAAAATAGATACTTCTATAACACACAGCAATTTCTCTAGCATCATTTTAAGAATCTTGTTGGTATCAGGCTCAAATGTAGCAAAACTGGAATGAGGTCAAATCGTATAAATTATTATTCCAGCATCTGTGTCTCCTCTCCAACAGCAAGGCCGTTTTAACCGAACCTTTTTCCAAAGTGTCCAATATGCACAAAACATATTTTATTATATTAACTCGTTATAAGATCATAGGAAACTAATCTCATATTTTAAAAAGCAACCTGCCATTAATTTACCAGGATAAGACATTCTAGTCTTTATGCCACAGGTTACATAAATAATTAGTATCAATTGCATCAGCTTCTTTCGACTTCCTATAAAATGGACCACTGGTTTAGGAGCCACTGAAAATTCTTTCAGAATTTCTAATTGTGGTAGAACTTCAAAAGCAGCTATAGATTTGGAGCAAATAAACCAAATAATAAAATCTGAATACAGTAAACTATGAAGAAGCACTCAGAGATAAATCAAACTCTTTTTTTAAAAAATTCTGCAAAAGTTTTTTTAAAAGAGCTTCTTCAGAACTCAGTTAATCTAAAGTAATAATACTGTTTATTGTTGTTGTTTATTAATACTATAATATCGATTTACCACTCAACACATGACTTAGATGCTATTTTTAAACTCAAGTTATCCTGTTAAGCAAACTTTTAACTGTTAAGCAACTATATCTGCAATCCATGTTTTCTGTACAGTATATGTCCTGCAGTGTTCAGCGCAGGTATTAAATCAGGTTTAATTCCAATACTTGCCAGAATCTCAATGTTTTTTTTTCTAACTCTGAAGCCCAAATTGCAAATACAGTAAGTTTTTGCAAGATTTCAAGTCCAGTAATCTGTGAAATCCTCCACAAGCTGTGCCAAAGAGGAAAATGATGTGTATGTTCCAGAAAAAACCTATACTGGTGACACAGATTATGCAAAAGAAAGCTTCCTAGATAGTTGCCCCTAAAATGCTTGCTTTATTTGCACAGTAAACTGTTAATGTGCATGGGAACATTGACGCTGTCAGTCTTGCAGGGTAGTCCAGGCAGGAAGCACAACCCAATGAACTAAATATATCACCCTTTCATCAGAATGTCTCCCAAGGTCATTCCCACATAGCATTACAGAAACATTGAAACATATAAGACGGGTAGCACCAAAGACATGTATGCAGATGGACAAAGGAAGAGTTCCCTTCATTTCCACTGGAGGCTAGGCAGAAACATCCAGGAAGGCCCCAATCCCACTGAGGCATTTACCTCCTGTATCTGGTGTTCAAATGCACCAAATCTGAATTGGGGGTTCCCATCCCTCGGTTATGACTACTTGCTGCGGTAAATGCTTCCTTCATCAACTGGCTGAAAAGGAAATGAAAAGATTTCCTTGACTTAATCTCTGCTGCTGGTGACTTCAAGGACATGCCTATATTATGATCATAGCAACAACGTAGAAGTGGTTTGCCATGGCCTTTCTCCAGGGTGTTTTCCTAATCTGCAGTCCAGCCAGGAGTAAAAGTCAAGATGGTAGCCATGGTGGTATGATGCCCATAAAAAACAGGTGGAGCTTCAGTCTCAACATTGGGGCTGCAGATACCCCCAAGGCCAGTCTACCAGCCCTGTTGTTTCCTGGTGGTCTCCAATCCTAGTACTCATCAAATCTGGCACTGCTTAACTTTTCAACATGAATCAAGGTATGGTAGCAGCTGCCACACCCTTTTCAAAAACACTGCAAGCTGTGGTAATGCATCCCTTAGATTAGCCATGAGCATTCCATGCAAAACTACTTTGGTCTGACAGGAAGGTTGGACAAATTCACAGGATAAGCTAGCCTTGCTAAAAGGAAGGAAGGAAGGAAGGAAGGAAGGAAGGAAGGAAGGAAGGAAGGAAGGAAGGAAGGAAGGAAGGAAGGAAGGAAGGAAGGAAGGAAAGACAGAGGGAGGGAGGGAGGGAGGGAGGGAGGGAGGGAGGGAGGGAGGGAGGACAAAAACTTTTGTTTAACTTTGCACACCTCTGGCTGGGGAATTCTGGGAGTTGACGTCCGCACATCTTAAAGTTGCTGAGGATGAGAAAGACACCCTATCTATTAGCAAGGCCAACTTTGCTGCAGATAAGGTCCCATTTGAATGCTAGAAACCTACCAAGGTTTACCTTCCAATAAATGGAACCCTGGTGGAGCCATGGCCTCCATTTTGTCCCCTGGCAAGTCAGCCATTTTGAAAATGGGCCAACCACTTGCTCTCAGAACTCCTATCCAACAGTCCTTCTTCTCCCAGGACAGAAGAATTGGAGGAAAGGAGAAAAGGTGGGTAGAGGCCCTCTGAGCATTGCATGCAATGCATGTAAAAAAGAGTGGGCTTCAATAATAGGATCACCGCTGCCATCTTGACTTTTTTGACCCCCTGCCCAAACCTAACCCCCCCATCACAGAATGACATTTCCAGTCCTTTGGATAGGAATGGGTGGTTTCCTTTCGGTGGCCCTGCATCCTTCACAAGGCGTTTCTGTCCCAGGTCTGTGTTTGTAGCAACCCTTGGCCCTTCCCTGCAGCTGAGTCAAGGGGCAGAGGAGCAAAACCAAAGATTTTCCCATTTCCGCTTCTTTGTGAACCGTGCTTCGGTTACCATAGTGATCAATGAGCAAAAGACACGGTTACCTGGTTACAGATCTGTTTCTGCCCAGGGAAGGATCTTTCTTTGTTGATCGATTAGAGATCAAAGGCAAGTGCCCGATGCCAACATTTTTGGCATGGCCTCTAAAAGGCCACTGTCCTTTAGTGCTGCGAAAGGCAACATCTGGGGACGGGAGCCCGTAGGGAATTCTGAGAGCATGTGGTCGGCACACATGCAAGGTAGCTGCTGTGCTGGGTGCCTGTTGACCCCCATGATTGTGCTGGTCTGACACTAAACGCCCATTTATCAGAAGTTCAAGCATGCCCTTGGATGGTTGCTAGCATTCTTCATTGGCAGCAAAGGTGTTCTTGCAAGTGAACATGATGGTAGAGGTTAGAGCAGTGTTTCTCAAACTTGGCACTTTAAGACAGGTGGACTTCAACTCCCAGAATTCCCCAGCCAGCCATGCTGGTTAGGGAATTCTGGGAGTTGAAGTCCACCTGTCTTAAAGTGCCAAGTTTGAGAAACACAGGTTAGAGGCCTAGAGGGTCAGCCAACCATGGCTGACTGGAAAGCTAAGCAAGTCAAGTCTGGTTAGTATTTGGATGGGAGACCACCAGGATTCCCAAGGGTATACTGCAAACTGGAAAGATGTGCTGGAAGATAACCCTCACCATCTGCAGCCAGGAATATACAAGGGGGGGCAGGGTTCAAAAAAGTCAAGATGGCAGCCACAACTGTGCCATCAAAGCCATGCCCCTTTGTTGCCCATTAAAAAGAGGTTGGGCTCCAATTCTGTGTTCGCAGCCACTCTCTTGACTTTTTCAACACACAAACACACACACCCCAAAAGCTCTGGCTGCAACCAGGATGAGGGAGATTGCTGGGCACCGAAATGCAACATACTTAATGGGCCCATCTAGAGACGTATGGACCATAAGAACAGCAAACTATGAATGAGATCTATATTTCAGCTCCCTCTCTCCCAAATTTGAAAGTGGACAGAGGAAAGGCCCTTTCACATCCAAATCCTTGGGGAATTCATCCACTCTGCCGTAGCTCTTCAGCACAAGGTTCAAAGAAACAATTTCACGAGCTCGGAAGATGCCATGCATCAATTATCTTGAGTAGCGGCTGATCCTGAAACAATCCGGAGACAGATCAGACTGGAACTAATTTAGATGCACAATCACAAACAGAGATAGGAAGAGGAAAGATCCTGGATAGGAAGAGGAATCCTGCATTGTGAAACGTCGGGCTCAGATCTCCATCTGTGTTGTTCTTTTAATGCTGTGAAGCCACTCAGAGTTGTGGCAGTTGGACGGCCTAAGAATTTAATAACATAAAATAAAAATTCAAGCTGTATCTACATAGAGGAAGCCACAGGAATTGTACAGCTAGTTTGTATCCCCTTCCCCTTTAATGGATTTATTTCTAACAAGAGAGAGGGAGGGAGGGAGGGAGGGAATGAGAGAGGGGGGTCAGAAAAAGCCAGGGGTTCCAAGTAAAAGATTTGAGGTTTTCTTTGCCGAGGCTATGCTGAAATAGGTTCTTGGATGGTTCCCTTCCCTGCTGGTGGGTTCGAACAGAGTAGGAGGAAATTCTGACCATGATCCAGAATGAATTCCGGGTTTTGGTTCCTGCCCTGCCTGCAAAGCTAGTTACCAGCTTGTCCAATCAAAGCAAAGAAGACACCCTGAATGTAGTACAACAGGGTTCCAGCTTTGTAGGTCCAAGCCGGGTGCAAATTCTGGGCATGCAAGATTTTGTTGTGTGCCTGCAGTTTCCCAAACTTCAACAAAGGCATTTTAACCAGGAATTTATAACATCTTGAGAGCCGCTTTGGTGCAGTGGTTAAAGGCATCATGGGTTCTAGTCCTGCCTTGGGCATGAAGCCAGCTGGCAAGACCTCAGCCCCAGACAGAAGGAGGCATGGGGAAGCCACTTCCAAAAACGTTCATTCCTGATTTGTAGCCAAAGCAGTGGCTGGCCGATGCTAGGCCACATTGGAATGAAAATGGCCTTATTAGTGACCAAAAACACTCAGACAAGCCATTAAAAATTTCATATTTCAGGCGAAAAAAACTGAAATAAAGCAATGAAGAAAAAGGAGACTTTATTCAGTGAGGTCCAATGAAACATCCAAAGCCTGCTGTTTTCAAGAGAAATGTGACCTTGACTTGTCTGATGTCTTCTAAACGAGCATGAGACCATTCCCCCCCACCCACCAAATTCTTGAAGTACCTTTCCCCAACCTGGATTCCCACAGCAACACAACAGGACATAAATCCTGGGCAAATGCACTCCAAGGTATGCCTGGGGCTGCATCCTTCTCCAGGCTGGCAGGCAAGACATTCTTCCCAAGAGCATCTGCCATGGGAGTCAAAAAAGTCAATATGGCAGCCACAACCATATGAACAAAGCTCTGTCATCCTTTGCAAAGCACATATAAAAGCAGGGGGGGGGAGGTTTGATCATGTGGTCACAGCCACTGACTTGAGTTTTTTACACACGCACCCTCTCAGGTGTCCTGGACTGGTGTATTACTGCCGTTTTGCCCAGACATTCCTATCCAACAATGAGCATCACTATCTTGAAAAATGGCCCGAATTCAATTTTTCAGTTGCTGGATAAGAGGAAACCTGGTTTCTTTGGGGCAGAATAAATAAATAAGCCTCTCGGAAGAAGCTTGTCAGGTTTGACAAGAGCCATGGCAAAGCTCCTGTTTGGTGTGTAATTCTCCAATTACAGTGGTGTCAAAGCACACGGACAGGCCTCCTGCAGGTACTCCCGCCTCATTAGTGTCACTCCGGTCCCTCGAAGTCATGCACCGGTGCATTGCATGGGCTGCAGGGAGGAAATTGCCGGTTTTAAGGCAAAGTCTCTTGGTCACCGCAGCTGGTCCCAGCCTTAGCATCCTGATATCTGGGAAGATTGCATGGGTGTAGGGAAGGCTCCTGAAATAACAGAACAACGCACCATCAATATCCATTAGTATCCGTGAGCTTAGCTTTCAGAAGCAAAAAGAATCCACACTAACTGCCGTGAAGTGATAGGGCTGAAGAGCGCTTCAATTTCTTCTCCCAGACCTGCTTTGGAGCACACAAAGGCAGGAATCCAGTGCCTCTCAGCCACCCCTGGATGAAGCAGCTGGCCTGGGATGGGGCGCCTGCTCTGCTGCAAAGCCCTTCCCGGAGGCTGAACCCGAGATCCTCCAGCCCCGCGACCGAAGGACGGGGATACGGTCGCTGAGTGAGAAAGCCAGCCCTTTCTCGATAGTTTATTCCTTCCCCAACAGTTGCCCCCAGATGTGTTAGACTTGGGGCTTTTCTTCACTGCATCTTTAAGCAGCTTAAAGCCCTCCTCCCTTCTCCTTCTCCAAATTAGCAGGAAATGATGCTGGCTGCTCCTTTATCACCCCGCACACACACAGAGAGAGAGAGAGACACACACACACACACACACATGTGTCAGTGCCAGGAAAGCAATTTCCTCTCTGTGGGTGGGACTTTGAGAACAGGGGATTCCATCAGCAGACCATGTATAGTACCAGCCCAAGAAGGAAGGAAGGAGGGAGGGAGGGAGGATGGATCAGTTTTATCACTCTTCTGGTCACTGTCAGAACTATTGTTTCTTTTAAAAAAAAACTATTTAAAAAAGAAAAGGGAAAAGGCCTATTATCAGTGAATTTATTTATTTATTATTCAAATTTTGCTACTGCCCATCTCCTCCAAAAGAGGGACTCTGGGCAGTTTACAATAAAATTAAGACTATAATAATAAACAATTAAGATCTTATAAAAACAATTTACAAATATAAAATACGATATAAATAAGTATAAGATCCACGGGGTTAAAAATTCTGATCAGGTAGGAGGGGGTCTAAGGCACGAGCCAAGCCCATGAATGGTTGCCCACCTTCCCGCCCCAGGCGAGACGGCAGAACCAGGTTTTCAGGGCCCTCCTGAAGGTCGGAAGTGAAGGCACCTGCCTCACCTCTGGGGGCAAGATCTTCCAAAGGGTGGAGGCCACTGCAGAGAAGGCCCGCTTCCTGGACCCCGCCAGATGGAATTCTCTTACAGACGGGGTCCGTAAAATGCCCTCTCTGCATGACTGGGTGGGGCGGGTTGATGTGATGGGGATGAGACAGTCCCTCAGGTAACCTGGCCCCATGCCATGTAGGGCTTTAAAGGTCATAACCAACACCTTGAATTGGACCCGGAAGCAAACTGGCACCCAGTGCACTCGCGCAGTAAAGGTGTTATATGTGCCGATCTAGGGGCACCAAGAATAGCCCGCGCAGCTGCATTCTGGACCAGCTGAAGCTTCCGGATAATCTTCAAGAGTAGCCCCATGTAGAGCGCATTGCAGTAATCAATATGGGAGATGATGAGGGCATGAGTGACTGTTCGGAGGGCATCTTTATCCAGGAATGGGTGTAACTGGTGCACAACACGAAGTTGCGCAAAGGCCCTCCTGGCCACGACTGCCACCTGCTCTTCGAGCAGGAGCCATGAGTCCAGGAGGACCCCCAAGTTATGCACTGAGTCTGTCTGGGGCAGTGCAACCCCATCCAGAACTAAAGATTACAATTTCCCGGAAGGCGAGGCGCCATCAACCCACAGCCACTCCGTCTTACCAGGGTTCAGCCGAAGCCTGTTGTTCCCCATCCAGACCCCCACAGCCCCCAGGCACTGAGAGAGGGCAGCTACCGCATCACTTACCTCACCCGGGATGGAGATGTGTAATTGAGTATCATCAGCATATTGATGATACCTCATCCCGTGGTGACGAATGATCTCACCCAGTGGTTTCATGTAGATGTTAAAAAGAAGGAGAGAGAGCACTGAACCCTGCGGCACCCCACAAAGGAGGGGCTGTAGGTCAGACCTCCCACTCCCTATCAACACCGATTGGGACCAGCCCTTGAGGAAGGAGGTAAGACTACGCCACCCACCCCCAACTCCCTGAGCTGTCCCAAAAGGATACCATGGTCAATGGTATCGAAAGCCACTGAGAGGTCAAGGAGAGCAAGGATGGATGCACTGCCTCCATCCCGCTCCCGCCAGAGATCATCCATAAGTGCGACCAATGCCATTTCTGTCCCACATCCTGGCCTGAAACCTGACTGAAAGGGGTCTAGATAATCCGTTTCATCCAGAATCTTCTGGAGTTGTAATGCCACCACTTTCTCAACCACCTTCCCTAAAAAGAGGAGGTGGGAGACTGGATGAAAATTGTCCAGCACAGTTGGGTTCAGCGATGGTTTCTTGAGGAGGGGGTGCACCAGTGCCTCCTTAAAGGCAGCCAGAAACACCCCCTCTCCCAAAGATGTATTAACCATTGCTTGGACCCAACCACATGTCACCTCCCGGGCTACCTTCAGCAGCCAGGAGGGACATGGATCTAATTGGCAAGTGGTGGCATTCACAACTGATTGATAAAATCAAAAACACTTTTCACCATGCCACCCATGAATTTGTTAAAAAAGAAAGCCTAGCCCACCCATTGGTCTGGCAGCCCAAGATGAAAGGGCCATGGCGGGCATGGGCACAACCATTGACTATAGATGAGGGGGCACTAAGGGTTGGCCCACCATGGAATGAAGTGCACTCGCTGAACCAGACAGAAAAAGAGGGAATCCACACAAGTTAGGCAACATTATGTTTGGTGCATCACCAGAACAAAAGGTGAAGTTTATCTTCCCAGGGCAGGGTTGAAGGTGAGTAGAAGAGGTTATTGCTTGTTCCTGCCCTTGAGAATGTTGGAATTATCAGGGGTCAACTCAGCATTGTCTCACAAGCATAGTAAGGGGGTTTCTCTAGTAGACATATCGCTATTGTGCTTGTGGGATGTCACATGGGTCACCTGATTTCCACTTCCTCCTCCTTCTTGGGCTTTGGGATTAACAATCTCCATTACACTTCCGGCAGACTTGCAAGCAGGAGGTGCTGCGTGCAGCTCCTCCCCCTACCATCTCACTTGCATGCAGACTTTCTATTCCTCATAGAAAGTGTCTACAAAGAACCAGTGATGATTAAGTGCTTTCTACTATGAACCTACCTATATCCAGATCTACTGAATAAAAGTAAGCTATCTCTATTTTTTCTTCATCTAACTACTGTGTGAAGACTGAATTTATTTCTGAACATAATTAAGCTTAATATGCAAGCTCTCTTTTGGTTCACGCTTCTGCTCTGCAAGATTGCTGTTAGCTGCTTGGACTTCTTTTATTAACCTTTAAAAACTCCATCAGAGAAATGGTTGGGGGTCTGTACTTGCAGTGGTGCAAGATGATCATCCCAATCAGCTCCTGGATTCCTAAAAATCCCACCCAGCAGGGCACAGGTATCCTGGTATCACCCATTCTGGATTTTGACATCCAGTGCATCTGAGGAGCACCCTAAGAAACCATATATACCCTTTTGCACATCCTCTTTCTCTCTCTCCCCTCCATTTTTTCCTCCTTTTTCTTATCACAACAATTGTTGGACTTATTCCAATTAATAATATATCTTTTCAAAGCTGCACTTTGGCAGTAGAATCATAGGGTTGCAAGGAACCTTGGAGGTCATCTAGTCCAATCACCCTGCCCAGGGCCAGAATCCTCAAACCGTCCCAGACAAATGGCATCAGCTTGAAAACCTCCAGCGATGGAGCCCCACGACTCCAGGAGGGAGGCTGTTCTGCTGCTTTGTAGCTCTTGCAGTCAGGAAATTCCTCCTTATTTTGAGCTTGGATCTCTCCTTGTATAGCTTCTACCCATTACATCAGGGTTTCTCAACCCTGGCAACTTGAAGATGTGTGGACTTCAACTTCCAGAATTCTCCAGCCAGCAAGGCTGGCTGGGGAATTCTAGAAATTGGAGTCCACACACCCTCAAGCTGCCAAGGTTGAAAAACCCTGCACTGCGTAGTTCTTGTCTTACCCTCACATACTCTGGAGAATAAATCTACTTCCTCTTCCCTGGGACATCCCTTCATGTCTCAGAAGGCTGCTGTCATGTCTCTCTTCAGCCTTCTCTTTAAGCTAAAAAACCCAGATCCTTTAACTGCCCTTTGTAGGATTTAGCCTTCAAGCCCTCCACCATCTTTGTTGCTCTTCTGGGCCCAACTTCCAGTTCCTCAGCACTGTTCTTGAACTGTGGCAACCAGACCTGGACACAGGACTCCTTGGGGGGTCTGACCAGTGCAGCAGAGCTACCACTTCCCATGACCCTAACATTATACCCCTGGTGATACATCTGAATGCTTGCAAATCTCTCCCAGCTACCTCTCACTTTCCCTTACGGGTAGCTAAAACTAGTTCCCTCCTTCATTCTCAAACAGGGGTGTCTCAGGGGGCATCAGAAAAGTCAAGATGGTGCCTGTGTCCCTGAGATCAAAGCCCCGCCCCCTTTTGTACATGCATTGACCAGGCGGGGCTTTGATTGCAGAGGCACAGCTGCCATCTTGACTTTTTTGACCCTTCTCCCCTGTTCTGAATCAAATTATTTGCTTCTTATCTGCACAAGCACATCCTAACCAAGGCATGTTGAGCTGTGTTCTGTTCACATGAGGGACTGAAAGAACAAAAACATTTGTGAAGTGTGGGGTTTAAAGTCAAACTAGCTGCTGTGTTTAAATGGGACTTTTATTACCCCACTCTGGATTTAATGGATTTTAGCTAAGCTTCACCAACTCGCATTAAATCTGATCTCTGCTACCTGTTGTTTTTTAGATTAAATGGAACAGTTCTGCAGCAGCAATCAGTTATAGGCATTTAATTTTCCCAGCCGTTCGCGCAATGAGTAGTTAATCAGAAATAGGAGGAGTAGCTGTTACAAGAAATACGTGCCTTCCCTGTGGTTTAAAATAAAAATTTCAGACGGAAGTTAAAGCTTTTAAATGGCATCTTTATGGAGTATGATTGGGATTGACAAATATTATTTGTCGGAATGAAAAATGATTCATGTGACAATCAAATTAACACACTAAAGAGCGTTAGGATATCAGTAAATGGTGGGAAGTTTTCTTCTGTTGCACCTCATTGTGGCATCTTTTAAGCATCTTAATTTAGTACCTCAACTGACAATTTCTTCAGATTGGCACGTCATGACGGCTTCATGTTCCTCGATGTTATTAGCTGAGTGCTCCAAGCAAGCAAGAAGCATCTCTCCCTTTTCCCCCAAGAATTCAGAAAGCATTGGGGTGGAAAGATAATACCAGGAATACTTGGGACTCACGTTCTCATGATTCAACATTCTCCCTTTACCCCCACTGAGCAGTGATTTGAGATGGAAACACACCACTGTAGAAGAGAAATAGGTTTTAGTTTGATTCCAGAAAGATTAAGGGAACTTAGGTCCATTTGGCTGCCAAGATCTCCACAACTGACAACCTGGCTAGTGCTGTGACCGGTTCTTTCCCTGGTGGGGTTTTCTGCTGCCATGTTGACCAGGGTGCCAGCAGTCCCAGGGGTAGAAGCATGGTTCTCCATCACAAATCCATCTAACGAACTACGCTGGGCAAGAGAAGAGCACATGTGCCACTCCCCAAGCCTGCTCTTTGGACTGGACCTTCTCACAGGCACCGTTCCATAACCATTCAGCAGTCACCCAATCCAGAACAAACAGCAAGCAACAAAATTTCAAATCAGGCAAACCTAGACCTCCTTGTTTTTTGTCATCTTGTAACAATTTATACTTGATTCTTGGTTTCTTCCTTGCCAAATGAACTCAGAGATATCTTTCTGCCATTGTTTAAACAGTAGGTCTGTTATCAAAATTGGTACCGTCTGGAACAAAAACAACATTCTAGGCAAAACGTTCATCTTAATCACAGATATCCAACCCATCATTGACAGATGTAATTTTCCCACCTTAACAAGTCTTTCTTAACATCACTCTGCAATTTAACATAGTTATTCTGAAACAACATACAATTCGTGTTTGATAATGTCACCCCAAGTATCTTACCTTTTTTTCAATTATAAAACCAGTCTTACCCATCAACATTTCTTGATTGTGTGTAGTCATATTCTTGACCAACATCTTTGTTTTTTGTTTATTTACTTTGTTGTTGTTTATTCGTTCAGTCGCTTCTGACTCTTCGTGACTTCATGGACCAGCCCACGCCAGAGCTTCCTGTCGGTCGTCAACACCCCCAGCTCCCCCAGGGACGAGTCCGTCACCTCTAGAATATCATCTGTCCACCTTGCCCTTGGTCGGCCCCTCTTCCTTTTGCCCTCCACTCTCCCTAGCATCAGCATCTTCTCCAGGGTGTCCTGTCTTCTCATTATGTGGCCAAAGTATTTCAGTTTTGCCTTTAATATCATTCCCTCAAGTGAGCAGTCTGGCTTTATTTCCTGGAGGATGGACTGGTTTGATCTTCTGGCAGTCCAAGGCACTCTCAGGATTTTCCTCCAACACCACAGTTCAAAAGCATCCATCTTCCTTCGCTCAGCCTTCCTTATGGTCCAGCTCTCGCAGCCATATGTTACTACGGGGAACACCATTGCTTTAACTATGTGGACCTTTGTTGTCAGTGTGATGTCTCTGCTCTTAACTATTTTATCGAGATTTGTCATTGCTCTTCTCCCAAGGATTAAGCGTCTTCTGATTCCCTGACTGCAGTCAGCATCTGCAGTAATCTTTGCACCTAGAAATA